>NC_046316.1:47997971-48330471 GCF_009819535.1 Lacerta agilis | reverse complement strand
CTTTTGCTTTTAGTTGTGTACCTAAAATTAACATTTTAATAAATTTATAATTTATATTAGATAAAGACAACCTCTGAATTTTATAAGGTTTCCTGTTCAACCTTTTGCATAACCAGTTTCCCCAGTCATCATTCTGCTGTTTTTTCTGCAATTGAACTACTTAGAAACTGTAGCAAATAAATAGGGAAAGAGTTCAGTCCTGAAAGGTTTGATTATTATTGATAACTCAGTCAGTAGCTTTGAACATGTATTTTATGTTTCAGAGGAAGCACAGCTGTCAAATTTCCAGTATCTTTATATGGAAAAGTTTACCCAAAGTCTTGTAGCATTTCATGTATTATGTACTTAAAAGTGAAGCAAATGCTGGGATGCAAAGAGACCAACTTAACCTGATGTTATACCATCCCAGAGAGGCCTATATAACACTTTAGAGATCAGCATTAACTGTGGTGCCTTTTCATTACAGACTTAGTGCAAAATTACTGTGTATTTTGACAACAATACAACCTGTTTCCTTCTCACTTTTTCATAGGAAATTACAAAGCATCTCTGATAACTTAAAGTGCTTTAAAGTCCCCCATGTGTACAGTGCTGGAACAGTGACACTTGCTTCCAGTGTCTACCGTACCTGTATCCAGAGCTGGCCCAACCATTAGGCAGGGTGAGGCCACTGCTTCAAGTGGTAATAGCCTGCCAGGTGACACATCTATTGGGGCCAAGCCTGCCCTGCCAGCCACGCTGTCTGTGCCACTACCAATGGTGCCGATTTTGGGCAAGATCGCTTCCATTTTGAGTGAGATCTTTCCCCAGATCGGTGTGCTATTGCCCAAAATCAGCACCAATGACAGTGCTGCTTCTCAACCAGTGGTGGATGTGACAGATCGCTTGGTGGTAGCAGATGGCTGTACCACATACCAGATGCATATGCATTCCTTCTGGATTATGGTATGACATATGTTCGTAACACTTTCAGTAGCCAGATTTTAGTCAACGTGAGTCTCTGCGGTGCAAAATTCACCATTCTGCCAGTTAAAGCACTTGGACTTTCAAAAAAACTTTTGACGCCCCACCAAAGACAAATTTATGGTGCTACCAGACTTGAAATACCATGTATAGTTCTAGTTACAGGTGGGTAGCCGTGTTGGTCTGCCATAGTCGAAACAAAATAGGAAACAAAATAGGAAATTCTTTCCAGTAGCACCTTAGAGACCAACTGAGTTTGTTCTTGGTATGAGCTTTGAAGAAGTGTGCATGCACACGAAAGCTCATACCAAGAACAAACTCAGTTGGTCTCTAAGGTGCTACTGGAAAGAATTTCCTATTTTGTTTCATGTATAGTTCTGTTTTCCTCACCTCAGAAAAGGTGAACAGGAAAAGATAAATTCAGGACAAACAAAAGAATGCTTTTCTTCAGACAGCACTGTGGAATTCACTGCTACAACAGGCAGTGATGGCCATCTACCTGGGTGGCTTTAAAAGATGACTGGGCAAATTCATGAAGGGTAAGGCTATCAGTGTCTACTAGCCATGATAGCTATGTTCTGCCTCCACTGTCAGAGGCAGTACGCCTCTGAAAACCAGTTGCTAGAAATTGCAAGTGAGATGAGTGCTGTTGATCTCAGGTTTTTCTTGTGGCTTCAGTGCCCAAGTGGTTGGCCACTGTGAGAACAGGAAGCTGAAACAGATGGTTCTTTGGTCTGATCCAGCATGCTACTAAGTTCTTAGCATTATAAAACTATCAGGCCTGAAGTTTGACAACCATAGGATACATTGTTAAATAAGCAGCCGAAACATAAGTAAAACAATAGACACTTATTGCAAAGACCCATTTACCTAGCTGGGAAAGTGTATTGGAACCAACAACAAGAACAACAACAATTTATTTATTGCATTAGCCATATGCCCGTAGCACATTGTGAGAGACCAGGCAGTGACCTGTCGTGATTATACATAGAATACTACGAATACAGTTAAAACATTAAGTGTAAAATCATGCTGAGTAATACAGATGAGATAAAGAGCAACAACAGGGCATGTTGACTGTGTCTATGTCAGGAAGTTACATAGGACTAGGGCTGAGGTAAGTTAGCCAAAAAGGTGACCCTGAGTTTCAGGGCCTGTAATATGTAGATGGCCACTCCACGTGCTATCAGTGGGTTGGCATCTGCCAGTAAGTATTTCATGCGGTCATCGTCCCAGGCAATGATCGGTGGGATTAAAAGGAAAAGCCTGGGTCTTACTGAGACATATATTGGGCAGTAGAAGAAAAAATGAATAAGGTCCTCTATCTTTCCCTTGTTGCATGGACAGAGTCAAAGTTCCAGAGGAATATTGGAAAATACACCCTGTAAGAATGCTGTGGGGATGGCTAGTGTGAAGGCCCTTCTTAGCGTAGGATTTATCAGATCACTCAGATAGTGGGCCAGAGATCTAACTACCTTCACGTGAGGAAACCACATGGAGAGTCTGGCCGCGTTAGATAGTTCTAGATTGAGGGCAGTGTCCTTAGCAATAATCCAGTCACGAATTTTGTCTTTGTCCCATGAGGATAGGGCCGCGAAGTCTGGAAGGGAGTAGCGATCGCAGATGTTCTCCTTGCCCTTTGACCAGGTGCTACTGCCGATAAAGGCTAAGAAGGTTTGTTTAGCTAATAGAGAGTTTGGAGTTTCAGCAAGCAATTTGTAGTAGGTAATTATCCTGATATGGGCTCTTGCTACGATGGATGGTAGACCCAGTTCCATTCTCAGTTGGGCTGCCATTGTCCCGTTGGGGAGGCCCAAGATCTTTCTTGCCAGTAGGTTTTGCAGAGACTCTAATCGTTATCAATACTCATTCTAGTCGTTGGAGGATATTCAAGTTCCATCCCCATATTTCCACCCCGTATTGCAACATTGGGGGTATTTTACTGAGGTAGATCTTTCTGATTGGCACCACCAGCTGCCCCCCTTTTGCGAAGAAGAATTTCACCAAAGCATCCAAGGTCTGGCAAGCGGCCAGAATGGTCGTGTTTAAGTGGGCTGTCCAAGATCATCTGTGATGAAAAGTAATGCCCAAGTATTTAAAGACCGGGCATTGATCAATGGTGTGGCCCGCAAGGTTAGTATTGGAACCAATATGCTGTTGATTGCATCCAGAAAGTGAAGGTAATGTGTGCCTGCCATATCTCAACAGAAATGTTACTCCACAGAACAGAATGGCTGCACTAACAGCCCTGCTCTGAGTTACTGCAAAGCAGGCTTATGAGATATTTGGAACTTGCCGCATGAACCTTTCCTCAAACCACAGTGATGCCCATGGAAAACCCTTAAGCAAGATCTGAGTTCATCAGCATTCTCCCTCCCTGTGGTTTCCAGGAGCTGCTATTCAGAAGCATACTGGGTACAACAGTGGAAGTAGAACATAGTCATCAGGATTAGCAGATATTGCTAGCCTTACCCTTCATGTATTTGTCTAAATGCACTTTAAAGGCATCCAAGTTTCAGAAAAGCGTTTTCATGCCGGATCTGTAAACTGCACTGATGGTGCTCTCCCATGGCAAATTCTTAGTTAATGTTTGCTAATTCCGCATAGCATTATATGTATTTTTTTTTTAATTTAAAAAATCTACAATGCATGACTTCTACCTACAAAATCTCATAACACAAGAAACCAATTAGTCTCTGAAGTGCCAGAGCATTCTTTGTCTGTGATGGGAGCATTGTTTCTGTGTGCACAGATTCCAGTAGAAATAGGCATCTCAAGATGTCTGTTGCATTATCATGTTTTAATAGAAAACCTCGATGATAAAAGGATGCAAAGGTCAGCAAGTTCAAACACCTATGTTCTTAAGGCAAGATCCTCAACACATTAACCCTCCACAGATTAAGGCTGCAGTCCTAAACACCCTAGTAAGGGGTTGAGTCTCAATGAACAAAGTAGGACCTACTTCCAGGTAAACATGCTTGGGATTTTTCTGTAAGGAGTATAGCTGTGCTAAGATTTGGAAAGTACAGCAGCTGAAGCTTTATCAAAGCTTGTTTGTTGCACTTATTCATATCAATAGGACTGCTGTAGAATAGATAGTTCCTGGTTACTGCTGGAAGTTTACTTAGTAAGAATGGATGAGCAGCCCACAATCTGGTTCCTAGTATCCCAGCAGAGGTGGCTTCTCCCATCCCCAAATCCTACCAGAGGGTTTAACTAAAGGACTGTCTTTGCCCTATGTGGAATGGGAAGAGAAGGAAAAGGCAAAGCAACTTGGTGAGCTGTTCACTATTTAGCTCCCAGTATTCCAACTGGACGGGACGCGGGTGGCTCTGTGGTCTAAGCCTAGGGCTTGCCGATCAGAAGGTCAGCGGTTCGAATCCCCGCGATGGGGTGAGTTCCCATTGCTTGGTCCCTGCTCCTGCCAACCTAGCAGTTTGAAAGCATGTCAAAGTGCAAGTAGATAAATAGGTATCGCTCAAGAGGGAAGGTAAACGGCGTTTCCGTGTGCTGTTCTGGTTCGCCAGAAGCGGCTTAGTCATGCTGGCCACATGACACGGAAGCTGTACGCCGGCTCCCTCGGCCAATAAAGCGAGATGAGCGCCGCAACCCCAGTCGTTCGTAACTGGACCTAATGGTCCCTTTACCTTTATTCTAACTGAGGTGGCTGTTCCGCCCTTGACTGCCACCACAGGGCTTCTCAAGAACCCTCTTGAGACAAGTCTCAGCACACCCATTTTGGGCTTGTCTTTGCTGTTTTATTATATAGTTTTAATATTTTTATGTAAGCTGCTTTGTGAGGTTAGTTCAAAAAGCAGTACTTTTTGAAAGAGCGGTACTCTGTGGAAGCCTCTGTATGCGACAACTCATTTGAAACATTAATTAGTTAGCTCCATTACAAGCTAACATTTCTTGTGGTACAATAGGGTTTCAGCTTTGAATGTTAAAGTTCTTTCCCAGTGAAGGCCCACCACTGTCATGCCAACATTAGAGAACACCAAAGCAACAACACATGGGCAATTATGTTTATTTAAGTTTAAGTATTTGTGCATATGGCTTCTGACTCTGAGGGAGTAGAGAAGTGCCCACAGCATGCTCTGAAAAATCCAAGTGTGCTCACAGGCCCTAAAGATGGACAACCCTTGTTATATCCTATGTGTCCTACTCATAAGCTGTTGGAGCAGAGGAAAGACATTTTTTTATGCACTTCCTATAACTGGTCAGTGTATTTCATTAGTAATGTAGTATCCATGGGGTCACGAAGAGTCGGACACGATTAAACGACTAAACAACAACAACAGTATTTAAACAATGCCATTAACTAAATCTAAATTTTGGAAAGAAATCCCCAGTACTTAGCTATACCCTTTTCAAGTGGGACTTAATTGGGAAGCTTGGTGAAAGATATTATTAACATGGGGAAGGGTGAACCAAGCCATTTTGTGTTGACTTTCATAGTGTTTGCTAATGAGGGCTCAAACATTATGGCATTCTAATAGTAGTTACACACCTGAGCCTGCATTTTCAGAAGGTTGTTAATGCCGCTTAAACTTCCATATACTTGCTGTTCAGCTTAACACACAGTAACACAATTTGAGTATTGAAAATCTGGGCCCATATTTCAATTGCCTAGTCCTTGGAAGCTACTCCTATATTTGCACTTAATTCCTGTTTGATTCATCTGTAATGAATTATTCATGCATGCATGTGTGAATACTATATAGGAAGCATTTCATTAGTGAAACGGGACCTCTGAGATTGGGGTACATTCTGATATTTCTTCCTTGGGTATTTCTTTGATATGCCAAAGAAGGGATATCTCTGCTAAAATCTTAATCCAAATTTTTTTGCATGGAGAACAGTCGTTAGGCAGCTGCCAGGCACTGTCAGTTTTTTAAAAATGTTCTATTTCCCATTCTAGGTTAGATATTTTACTGTTTGTACCCATGTTTCTCTGCTACTGTTTTATTTTAAAGCCAGTTTGTTTCAGAAATGCATATTGTCAAGTTCTAGATGACATATGTCAGCTTCCTTTTAATCCATAGCAGCACAATATGAGATGGGTATAAGTGATACCTTTCTCTCTCTCTCTCTTTGCCTTCTCGTGTAATAAGAAAAGTAGAATAACACTGTTTCATACCAGCCTATTTGGTAGGGGCAATTTAGACTGCTATCCTCTATTCATTTACTTAACTGGGAGTAAACCCTATCGAGCTCAATAAGACTCACTTTTGAGTATACAAATGGGATTATGCTGCGAGTTTCTTTTATTTAGTGATCTATGGGTGCTTACAGACTGTCAAAATTTTCAAGTGGGATCACATTACAGGCAATGACCGATTTATGCATGTCTGAATGACACACAATTGTGCACACACGCACAGCGTCGAACCCAGAGCTAGTCCCAAAGCACCATAAAGACATCATGAAAGGGGGCAGAGTAGGGTCAGTGCGGGCTTATGCACATTCCACCAACATGCGCTGGGGTCTGGAACAGAACTCCCATGCAAAATGAGGACTGTCTGTACTGGCAAACTCTGAATTGCACAATTACAGTTGGTTGGGAGACCTTGTGCAACAACTCTGCTTCCTCCAAAGAGTTGGTTTTTAGCAGTAAGGAAAGTGACAGAGAAATGCATTAGAAAGTGAGGGATAAAATTTGCTTAAGGCAACATTGTCTTAACCAGCCCACAAATGAATAAGAGTTTTATCTTTCCTTTCTTCTATTTTTTGAGAAGGGAGCACCTTCAGTGTTTTAGTTAGTAGGCATTGGCTCATATTTTTGTTCCTTTGGGATCTCTACGTTTCCTTCTCCGTTTGCTTATGGCAGAGTAGGGGTACTGCCAGAGGGCTGCCCCCACCTCGAGGCGAAGAGTTGCCAGGGCTTTTTCGGTATCGCGAGCCCCCTCCTCAACTGCTTAGCAATTCATCTTCCTCCAGTCAGGAAGACAGTGATCCCTCTAGTGGGGAGGGAGAGATGGGGCCGGGAGGTAGAAGTCAGGGCTCTGACAGGGAAGGAGAGCCCTCGCACCAAGCAGAGGCTGGACAGGAGGCACCTCTTCCGTCTCCCCACTTGCGCAGGGGGGAAAGACGCAGAGGGGGTAGGCGGGGGTTCCACATCCCGCGGCTTTTATGCTGGGCAAAGAACCGGAAGGGGTCATTCCCGGACTCTGGCGAAGGATGAGCTAGGCGTACTTTTGTTGCTGCACTGTATATATCTGCACAATAAAGAAACTTAGTTCAGGAACCTCGGAGTCTGGCTGGTTACTCATGAGCAATCACTGAACAACCTTACAGGTACTTTAAGAAGTGTAAAGCTTGTGAGAGTGGGAAAACATTGCTCCACTCACAGAGGTGCCTAGAATTATTTTTGGGAATTGTTCCCGCTTATTACCTGCAGTTTTCTGGAATGTTCCCCAAAGCGTATCTGGATATTTGGGGAAAGTTCAGGGGGTTGCAGTGACAAGGAGAGGTGGGATACTTTGGTTATGCAAACAACCTTACAAATTCCTGCTGGGCTAACAGTTTCGGCAACTGTTTTAACACACATTTTCCGCTGCAAATACACACCAAACTTGCCCCTCAAGCTCTCATATATATCTGGACTTCAGCCAAGGAATTTAATTATTACATTTTGGATTACTAAATGCTTGTCATGCATATTCCTCCATGGAAAAAAATATCCTAAGAAATAATTTGAAATAACAAGGAAAAACATTGCGATCATCAGACTTAAAAAGTCAACTTTTAAAAGTTTTATTTAATAGTAGCTCTCTATTACAATAGTTTAAAGTGTGTGATACAATGGGCACATCCGCACAGAACACTAGTCGTGCTTTAGCTTTATGTGCGCAAGCCTCAGGCTTGCATACTTTCCTCTTCTTCCATGCAGCTGTAATAGGGGGGGGGGGGAGAGAAAGCCAGGTGCATTTTCAACTTATTTTACTTTAGCCAGTTCCTGGGTTGTCATTTTCAGACATGATTCCTGGTGAAAACAGAAATCATTTGAAGTGCTGCTGAATCCTCGTTTATTCTTCCTGTCCACATGGGATGGGGGCAGGACAGGCAGGAGAGGAGCAAAGAAGTCCAGGTTTTGCATAGGCTCAATTTGCTGTGGGCATAACACTATGGTATGGCTTAGTCTTATGTGCAAATGCTGTCAATACTACTTTGGGCATATTTGATCTGTAAGTTGGCTGTTGGAACATCTAAACGATTTTGTTAGTATTATTGATACTGAATACTTAAAAATATAGTTTTTTTAAAAAAAAAATACCAGCCTGAATTTACAACTCTAAATTCTTTTGGTACACCAGAGAGGAAAGATCTGGTTATCTTTTTTAAATGTTCATAGTACATCTTGTAATACGTTTTGAATTTGGTTTGACCAACTTTTGAGATTGAAATTTGGGATATATTTATCCATTCTTTGGCATTTGTATGACAGAAAAAGATTGTGAGCAGTCAAAGCAGGTAGTAGAATACAACATTCCAATTTACTTTATGATACCAAACCCATGACCCTGTTGCATTGCACTTTACTTTCTTAAAAAAATAAATCAGCTTCATGTTTTCTTTTGAGTCAGACTTTTAATATTGAGGAATTCTTCTTTTACTTGGTGTTTATGTATTTTCTTAGGTGAGTACACAGAACATTCACAGCATGAGTTCTTGTTGGACTAGGACTTTGTGTACCACTTAGATCAAGTGGAAAACTTGACTGGCTTAGGTTAGTGGGGGGAAATACATTTTGCTTTTTTGTTCTTCATGTTTGAAGCCTTTAACCTCTATTTCCTGTTGGGCTAACAATGTTTTCCTCCATTTGCACAAAAGAACAAAGTTTAGCATTAAAAAATTATTTGTATAGGAACACATCCTTTTCCAAGTGAAGCCTGGTTCAAAAGCATTCTTGTGTCATGATGGATCATCATTCAAGTGCTGTACTTTGTTATGCTTTTGCATTTGGAGACTCGAAGATCTCAAGTTATACTTACTTATGTACCTAATGAATAAAGAACAATGAAAAAACCCTCCTGTTTCTGAACTGCGCAAGAAAATTGATGTTTGAGAATAATATAGCCTTGATGTAACATATTATAGTGTTTCTGGTCACATCTTCCTTGTTTTTCCTGGTATAATCTTGTCTATCTAGTGCAGATATTTAATTTTATAGTAATAGTTGAAATGAACCATCATCTAGACATGCACATACTATCCTGTGTGCAACCATGTTTCCCCCCCCCCCCTGAAAGTTTGTTGCACAAGCTTCTTCACAGGGCTGCAGGGCTATTCTCTCTACTCACCTCCCCACCTCCTAAAAATACCACTTAAAATCAAACCTCTCACACAAAATCTCCACACTAATTCTTAAACTTGTGAAAGTGCAAGGGAAGTTTGTAGGCAAGAAAGAACATCAATAAAGAATGAATAAAATGGATTCCTGCTGGATCTTGCCAAGGGCCATGTGGTACAATTTGCAATTTCTGTTATGATAGCAATATCCCTCCCCTGCTGTTTGCTTTCCTTCCAAAAACTGCCATGCAGTTTCTGGGCATGGAGGTCATATTTAGCTATCAATACTCATTCATAGGCATGACTACTATAAATCCCACTTTTAAAAAAAGAATCTCAGTCCATGACAATGACCACATATTGTGCCATGTTTTCCTACCTCTGAGAAAATCTCTGGGAAGCCATGCATGTGCCTATGGTGACCAAGAGATTAAGATCCGGCCACTTCCATTAATGTGGTTCCAACTAACACTTGAAGATGGCTATCACAATATTTGTTTTAGCATATTAAAATCAAAAGAAGGTTTTTCAAATATTTCCAACTCCTGTAGTTGTAAACATCTTACTGTTAATGTTTATTTAAACTGTGCATATTTTATGGGTATTTTCCAGAGAATAAAGAACTGTCCCACATATTTAACCACCTAGGACAGGGTTGGAGGTGTTTTTAGCCCAAATACTACATTCCATCATGGCAGTGGTTCCCAATTAGCTAAATACTACAGACCCCCTGTTTCTCAAAAGCCAAGACATGGACCCCCTACTCTTGAAAATGTTGATATCTCTGTGGTGGTTTTTGTTATGTGAATGGTGCCACCATACCCTCTAACATGTCCCAACGCAATACCAGGATATGCCTCTTCCTATGCAAGTCACGTGACCCATGAGAGAGTATGGCACCCCAAAATGCATGTTTTTGGGTGCCAAGATCTCACACATTTTTGGGCACCATGCTGTCACATGAGAGCATGCCTCCTCCCCAAATGGGATGTCTCGGACAATTGATGGGTGTGTGCCATGGACCCCCTGAGTGGGTTGTTCAGATCCCCTGAGGTCCACAGACCACCAGTTGGAAATCAGTGCATCATGAGCAGCCTTCCAAGGTCTGCATGCCAATGGTGTGCAGGGCTGAAGGCAAGTGGACAGAGCAATGGATGTGACTCTTTCTTTGTACAGTAGTCAACATTCCAGCAACGCAAAAGCCAGAGGCTTTTAAACATCCACAACTGGATGGAACAGGACCAGTGAAGGACTTGAGATGCCTCAAGGGCTGCATGTGATTGCCCAGATCTGAAGTTACCCACTCCTGTTGTAAGGTTTGATATAAAGGAACATGATTTTGCCATCTGCTGAAGCGAAGTAGCATTCAGTCAGGTCACTACTTGGATGGAACACATCTTGGAATCCTATATTCCCTTCCTCGAGTTTCATAATGGAAGGAAGTGAGGATATAAATCAACAAACAAGCATGGCAGTAAACCAGGCTTATCTCCAAATATATACAACATGGAGCTGTAGACAATCCTGGTTCTATGATGCATCTGAAATACAAAAATACATGTTTCAGTTTATTTGAAATACAAAAATACATGTTTCAGTTTAGAAAGTATATCTCTGGCTTAGTAATACAAAGCTTCCTTTAAAAAATGTTAGGAAATAGACCCAACATAGTATTTTTACTTTTGCACCTTCTATTATTTTTGTATCATATGAAAATCCAGTGTTTTTAAAAGATCTATGAAGATTAAATGTGCCCTCTTTTTACCTATGTCACAGTTATGTATGGATACAAAATAGACCCTAGTATCCAGAATTGTTGACCCTTGAGATCTAATATTGACCTCAGTCAGTATTAACTTTTCAGATCGATAAATGCTGTTATTGACCTCAAAGGAAGTCAATACTGCTTGTTAATTTGCAAAATATAACTGCAATGAAATGCTACACATTTTGTTCTTCATTATCACCCTATTTATATCTGTTTTTAACATCATTTTTTTTACCACCTAGAGAGTATAATGTCAAAACGTTTCAATTCCAGTTGCAAGAAGGGTTGAAGAGAGATTTGTATTGCATAATATGGAACAAGAGAAGAGAAGAACATGTTTCCCCTAGCATGGAAATAATACCAGTTCTATAGCACTGTGGTGTTTTCCTTCTTTAAGGGGAATTCGGTTACTTTCTCTCTGATATCATTTAGAACAAAGTATATTTCAGTATATTTCTTCATAAAACTGTAATTGATGAGTGAGCTAATCCTGAACTAACTGGAAACAATTATTTAAATCATTATTGAACGGTAGATTTTTATATGTTTATATAACAATGGCAGGTGTGTAAATGAAGATGTTACTATACAGAAGTTTGAAGGGAATGTTGTGATTCAAATTGTATTTAATTGCAATAACTTAGGTTGGTTTTAGTGCTGTGTCTAGTTTTGTTACATGCAAACATAAATGTTAAATCATGCATGTCTTGATGTATGTTAAAATTTATTCCAGTATTCAAATGCCCGAACAACATTTATCAGTTTGCTATTTCAATTCTAAATTCTGATAAATGATTTATATGCTGATGCTAAAGTCAGCTACTTGGAAGCAAATGCTGTCAATTTCAGTGAGAGTTGTTTTCAAAAGTGCTAATTTCCAGATAGATATAATCTTAATCCCACTTCCTGTTTGATAGACTCTAACTGGCACACAAGACAAACAAAAATGATTCTGCTTTATAAAGTAATAAACTTGTGTGAAGGGTCTTGGGGGAACAGACTTTGCTTTTATACAATATTCCTTTCATCTGTTAACATGACACTAAGAAATCTCAAACATTGTGTTGTTAAATTCCACCATGTAGGTTGGTTTTTCATAGACACTGATTTCTTACACCAACCTCTTTAGCAAACAAGCAGATGCAAAAGGCAGGAAATGATTATTGCTCTTGGACCGGGTTGAGAAAGGAGAGCAAGCCCTACCCATTAGTTCCACACATATTACAGAGGCCAAGCAAGGGTAATCTTACACGGTCTGGTACCAAATTCTGCTTCTCCATACTCCTGCCCAGCTTTCTGCTTGGCACATTTGACAAGCTTAGATGGAGAGTTGGGTGAGGTCAGAAACTGGAATGCTTAATGAAGTGGAGAGTGGGAGAATCATCACTAGGGTTTTAGCTCTGTAATTCTTCAACTTTTTTGGATGATTGAACACTCGCTAACATCTTATCCCAGCTTGCTTGCTGTTTTGCCACTCCCACCATGGACACTGTATTCGTATTGTGAAAAAGTACCTAGTGGCCTTAGAACCGATTTTAGTGTCTATAAAATGCAGGACATCCAACTACTATCTCTATGCTGGATGTGATAAATGTAGAAACCAGTTGTGATCAAGACTGCCTAGTTAAAAAATTGTTTTTGAAAAAAGCACTGCCTAAAGGTGGCCATTCTTGAACAAATAAACGTCAATGGCAAAAAAGGCTGCCTAGTTGTCTTTATGGCCCATCAAGAATATTGTACTGCAATGGCAGCAAATAAGGTACAGTAGACACCTAAATATCTGGGCTTCCATATTTTGTCATAGGGAAATTTTGCTTTAACTTTTACGGGTTGGCTATATAAATGCAGATGAAAAACAGAGAAAGGATGGTAATAATAATAATAATAATAATAATAATAATAATAATAATAATAATTTATTTATTTATACCCCGCCCATCTGGCCAGGTCTCCCCAGCCACTCTGGGCAGCCTCCAACAAATATCAAAATACAATACAAAGTCACAAATTAAAAACTTCCCTAAACAGGGCTGCCTTCAGGTATTTTCTAAATGACAGGTAGTTGTTTATCTCTCTTACCCCTGATGGGAGGGCGTTCCACAGGGCGGGCGCCACTACCGAGAAGGCCCTCTGTCTGGTTCCCTGTAGCTTTGCTTCTCGCAGTGAGGGAACCGACAGAAGGCCCTCGGTGCTGGATCTCAGTGTCCGGGCTGAATGATGGGGGTGGAGACGCTCCTTCAGGTATACAGGACCGAGGCATTTCCTGTTGATGAACAGGTTTCTTCTTTTGAAGGTCACTTACTCCAAGAAGGAAGGAAAAATGTACCCTGGTATAGTCCACCTTTAACAATGATCATCCCCACTCCCAGTCTCTTCATGCTAAGTTGAACAATATATTCAACTTTTCGAGATAGAGGAGCAAAGCTACATGGCTTCCATTACACTTTCTATATCTTAAAGTCATTGAAATAATTTGTTTTCAGTCTGAAACTAATTAGCATTCAAGGTCAGGCTTACACCACTTTAATTTATTGCTTAAGTACATTTGTACTTTTCATTGCTGCTTCAAGAAGATCCTTGTTGGGTTTGTAGGTTTGTATTCTATTTCACCAAGAGTAGCTGGCTTTATAAAGGTATTGGTTTGCTTGCTTTATAGGTCAGGTATTTATGTTGACAGCAATGGTACTGGAAAGGATGACATGCTTCAGAGACTTTTGAAATTACTTCAGAATTTAGATTATTAGTGGCACTTTCGCCTTTGCATTCCTTCTTGAAGGGAAAATCCAGTCAATTAATTTTCTCAAAGATGTGAATAATAAAACATGGATGTGAAGTTTCACTGAACTAGAAATGAGCAGTACCTTTTGGGTCATAGTTTATAATGTGCAATTTAGTACTCACTTCCTTCTTCTGCACTAGGAGATTAGTGAAAAATAAGCTGTGTAAATTAAGTTTATTGCAACATTATCTTCAGATGTACAGCAGTGAAGATTATATTGAGTGATAGCAGTAGAGTGGATTTTGTATAAAAAGAATTATCACATAATTATCACATAAAACCACATTCTGAATAAAAATATTGCTCAAAGTTCCTCTTATATTATTTTATTAAAAGTTCTAGTCAAACACATTGCAAGAATTTGGGAGAAGGAGCCATACTTAAGATAAATACAATATATTAGCTAATGGGAATCCTGCCACCATCTTGTGCAGATCCTGTACCTTGCGTGCTTACAAAGGTCTGATATACCGTAGTTGACTCCTATGCTGCTTAAAAGCTCAGCATTCACATTTGTGAAGAAAGGACCAAAACTGGCAACCACGTCACCTGCATTCAAATGGAACACACCTTCCCTTGGTTTAGCAATACATGTATAAGCAGAATGGAGCCCAAGTGAATGGTAGCCCAGAGGAGTTTGCTACCGTTTTGTTACCTCTTCACTAATCCTGGCTTGCTATGTTTTTTAAACCAACTGTGGTTTAAAACAAACTGGTTGGCTTCGGAGTAAGCCAACTTCAAGCATTGGTAATGAAGCTGGTTTGATATCTGGTTCATATGACACAACAAGTGAGTGAGAAGTGGGATTTGGAAGTGTGAATTTAATTTTTTCTTCCAGCTACATGGGATGAGGAGTGGGGAGCACGTGTACAAGCAAAGCCTCAGGCTGTCCTTCCTGCTCTTGCACATAGTGCTAGGCCTCTTATGTGCTAACTGGATGAGTCAGGAAGTTCATGGCTATTCTCTAGTTTAGCTGTTGAAGCTTTACAGCAGGCATAGGCAAACTCGGCCCTCCAGATGTTTTGGGACTGCAGCTACCATCATCCCTAGCTAACAGAACCAGTGGTCAGGGATGATGGGAGTTGTAGTCCCAAAACATCTGTAGGGTCGAGTTTGCCTATGCCTGCGCCACAGAATAAGGAATCAATGGTCACAATCCAGAGCAGGTATTAAAAGTGGCATGCCTTTTTAATGTGGGCTGTTTCTAGTTCCCAAATTCATTTCCTAAGGCTTTTTCTCCCACAGCAGCTTCAAGTTCCTGTTCAAATACTAACTATAATCTCTCTCTCTCTCTCTCTCTCTCTCTCTCTCTCTCATGCAAATCTTATTTTTAGCATTTGTACGCCACCCAATAGAGACTGTGTAGGGCAGTGGTTACAGTGTCCAACTAGGACTGGACTGAAATGTCCATTCACCCATGTTGACTTTCTATGAAACATGAAAAATCATCTACAATAAAGAATATCATTTTTTTAAAAAACTTTAAAAAACAGCAGCAGTTAAAACAGCATAAGACTATAGGAAGTGTTACTAAAAGAAGGTGTAAAAATGAGTGGGTTGTTGTCTTCTTGCTTTGTTCTCATTGACATGGTAAAAGCCATTTAACTTCAGTGCAATGTGCTACTTAAATGACATTAATCAGTTGTGACCCTCATGACCTTCCCTGACTTGAAAACTTGGAGGGACGAAAGAATAGTGAGCCTAAGCTTCCTTATATGGAGCTTCTATCATGGTAGCAGCAGCTCTCCAGGTTTTCAGATAGGATAATTTCTTACCCCCTACATGGAGAATGGGGAAATTGACCCTGGGACCTTTTGGATATAAGGCATGTGTTTGAACACTGAGTGGACCTGACACTAAAGTTGGCATGTGAAATAGTTCTTTGTCAAATCACTTAGATATTTTAACAACTAATTTGAAAGAAAGAAAAAGTTCTTTTGATGAGGGTGGGAGGAATGGTTGAATTGTTTTGATTAATAATTTGGATGGAAATTGCCATTCTCTGGGGGTGGGAGAAATCAGGAAATTAGTCGGCTATTCATTGATCAAACAGCTGCTGGTGAGGAAGGTGAAGAATGGATGAACTAATACAACTTGATTAAATTGTCTTTCTTTGCATAAGCTAACCTGTTATCATAACCTGTTGGTGGAAAAATAATAATAAAAAGAGTGAAAGTAAGTATGGCTGTTGGCAGCTCCTGAAGTCTCTTCCTAGGGAGTCAGCTGTGATTGCCCCAAAATCTTTGCAGAAGTTCATGGGGAACCTCTTCCAAGTTGTGTTTTATGTAAACTAAAATTCTCAATTCTTTACTAGTTTTTTGATAAGTAAGTTGCTTCTTCTCTGGAATCACTTTTATTTCCTTTACTGTTTCTTTTCAATCTTTGTTAACATCTTTTAAAGATTGGAATACTAGGCATAATATATGCAATATACTTGCCTACACAATGGTTATTGGTCACGCCTACCTTCAGTTACCTATCAGTTAGAACAGTGTTTTTCAACCTTTTTTGGGCAAGGGCACACTTGTTTTATGAAAAAAATCACAAGGCACACCACCATTAGAAAATGTTAAAAAAAATTAACTCTGTGCCTATATTGACTATATATAAAGTAATTCTCTTGAATAGGAATCAAATAAACACAATTTTTCCCACGGCACACCAGGCAACATCTCGCGGCACACTAGTGTGCCGCGGAACAGTGGTTGAAAAACACTGAGTTAGAAGACCAGCCCTGGTCCACATAATTTGAGTTTCTTTAGTTGCCTTTCAAGAGCTATATTAGCCCAATTCACACGACCATCTAAATTAGTGGTGCATGATCTTTGCTTATTCTAATAGGAATCAAACTGATGAGCATCTGGATGATGTATGAATAAGAATTTAGTTATCCAACAGTATATCAACATAGTTTTTAAAGTGCATATTTTAAAAGAAATGATGTCCAGAAATCCAAAAGTTGCAAATAAAAATACATATTTAATTATGGCTATAAATGTGGAAGTGGGATGGAATGGATTTATGAGTGAATAAGAATGAAAAGAATGAAGACCAAAAATATTGACTTAACTCTTAACTAGCTATGTGCTACTACTTGAAAGGGCCGATTGTGTGGATCTCTGCCTGTGGAGAGCAGCCACCTTTGGGCACAGGAGGCTATTTCCAGCATGGATTAAAATAGTTACATATTTGTGTGCTTGCAGTGGCATGCCATAAGTTGAATCCAGTTTGTGTGGCGATTTTACAATGCTGGCTCATTTTGAAGCCAAAATGACATGATATGAATTTTGATCTGCTGTTATGTGACCAATTGTCATGTGAATTTACAGTTCGTCAAAAGTTTGACAATTCAAGTTTAGAATGTTTATCAGATCATATCTGTCTAGGTGCCTGTTGACACATCTTCAAAAAATCTTAAAATGTTAGTGAGGCAACATTATTCTCTCTCTCTCTCTCACACACACACACACGAAAGTTTTATATAACGATGAAGAGTGACTTCAACCCAAACTTGTCTTGAATTACTAAAAATATATTTATTCAGCTGATGCTTATGCAATACATGCAACTCATTTAGATATGTATTCAGTCTTTCTTATCAGTTCCCATATTACAATGTATTTTTAAAATAAAAAAATAATTGATGCACATTCTATGGTAAATTTGCATAACCCCAAAATTCTGATAGTTATTATTATAATTATGCTAAATATATTTTAATGATTTTGCATTTATTCATCATCTCTCCTTTTGACTATCTCAATGTTATTCTGGCTGGGTTCACACACAAGGTGAAACTGTGGCTTTGTTAACAATAATTAAGAATCCACACCATAGGTTTTTTTTAAAAAAAGTTTTTTTTTTCAAAATAAACAGCAACACCAAGCCATTGCTGGTGGTATTCACAAATAGAGTAATCTTACATAGATTTTGACACAATTATAAAGTTGAAGTTCTAGCTAGACTCATGGGATGACCTTCGAGCATCTGTTGGTATGAATCGGCTGCTTGAGTTAGAAGCTATCATAGTAGAATTTTAGATTTGACATTCCCAGACTACCATTGTTTCAAAGGCTATGCTTCCCTTTATTCATAAATCCATTAAGGAGTCTCTGCCATTTGTTGAGCCACTGATCAAATATAAATATAAAGATAAAGATAAATAGGGTCAGGAAGAGATATAAGAATTTGGGCAGAAGGTTCATTTTAATGGCTGCCACGCAACCCAGCCTACTTTAATTTAAATTCTCTAGCTTAATAGCTCTATTCTTACGAGACAATGAATGTGGCCAAAGTTACTTTTTTTCCCAGCTGGCCCAAGTCATACCCCCATGTTTAGAAATTCTTCCATGGCAAACACACCAAGTCAGTGTTAGGAAATAACCAGTGCTGCTCTGCAGCTGGGAGATACACAGTAGCATGATAACCATGTTTAGAGCAGTCCACTTCTAACCTTTTCAAAGTATGAAAGGGCTGTAGTCTGTTTCAGAGGAACTGTGGCCTCCCTTGGTTCACTCAGAATCAGCAAAAGATAGCAAAGAGGTTCATCTTGTGCTTAACCTGCTGGACACACCTGCCTTTAATTACACTGTGAGTTTCCAGATGTACCGTAGCCTGACATTGTTTTGAGCTTCTGCTCCTCTCTGCCATCTGCTCATCACTCTGTTTTTGTAGGCCCATTCTATCTCCATGGTGCCAGAACTTTTTGAGGCAGGTAACAGGCTCTAACCATGACTTTTTGTGGACTGTGAATTCAAATATAAGAGCAAACCACAGTTAGCATGCTACAATTTGCAACCCAGTTTCAAACTGGTATCATATCCTAGTTTGTTGACCTCAAACAAATCATGGCTTGTGAGCAATTAACATTAACACACATAACAGGCTCATACAGGTACATTCACATGAAACCATATTCTTTTTTACAGCTGAACCCCCAGTACCTCTGTGAGCCTGGTATTTAAATCCTGATCACTCAAACCCAGCTCTAGCAGTCTGTCCATGAGATCTCAGTGGACTTTTGTCTCAGTTTTCATGTTTGTTTTATTGGGATTCCTGCCTTTTGAACTTCTTTAAAAATTATCTTGAGATTTGCACAGTTGTTTCTATCTCTTAGACTTGCTGCTGGTGGTGGAGTACAAACTTTATTTGTTGATTTAAAATTATGTTCTTGGTGATCTTTAATTGTGCTGTCTTGTACAGGGGATTTTATATCCAAGTTTCATCACTGCAAGCAGGAGGTTCACAGGTGAAATTTCCCACAAAACACCCGCAGAGAGAAATGACATGTGTACAGTAACTCCTTTGAAACTGATACAATGTGAAGTCGAGAAGGGTTCAGAAATCTGCAACTTAACACTCGCTCTCACTGTAGATAAATAGCACATTGCTGTGGTCTTTCCTAAATCTCCAACAACGCCTCCAGGAAAAAAGTCAAGTGGCTGCAGACTTCCATTTTTTCAGATTGATTACATTGAAAGAGCCCATTAGGAACTGATTTAAGCTAGCCTGGATGAGCGGAGTCTTAGTTTCAGCTCTTAAGGCTTTGGTACTAAAAGTTCACTCTGTCCTGAGCATATACCAGCTCCACAGGCTATTAACTTTATTAGTGTGGAGATAAGCTGATTAGAACTTGTCAATCAAAGATGCCAATATCTCAATTGAGAGTCAGTCTGTCAGTCTCCCTCGCCCTCTCCCTCCTTCTCTGCCTTTTTGAGCATTGGAGCAGGCAACAAAGAGAGATGTGGCTTGCATCCCCATGGTTGTTACCATGCAGGGTGCAAGGGTCCTGTGATGATGTGATGACTATATTAAAGAGTACATCAATTTGTTTTTAAAGTGTTTTGATTTTTTATGGTGGCATTAAGAGAGAACATTGTGGTTGCAGCTTTACTAGAAAGCAAAGAGTTCTAGAAGGGGGGAAAAGTGTTTCTTTGAAGCCTACAGGGACTTTGAGTCTTACTGTGCCTATGGGCGCTGAAATGTTCCCATAACCGTCATACTCTGATCCACAATCAACTTAGGTATGATTCTTATGTTCAAAATTATTCAATTATGTCAAACGAAAGCATGCATGCATTTTTTTAATCTTTACAGATGTGTGTTTATTAAATAGAGGTATCCCTTGAGCTCCCCCCACTCCTGCTGCCCCCAGTGATTGCACGGTGAAGGTTTCACTGAGTGTTTATAGTCAATAATCTTGGAAGATTCGTTTTAAGGAAAGGTCACTTATGAACTGTGACTGAGAATCTGGAGTTACATTTTTGGGTGTGGGATAAGTAGTAAAACGCAGGTATTTGCATTTCTTATTAACAGGAAGCATTAGAGAAATAGAACATGATCTTTCAAACGTTCTGCAGTATTTCCGCTGTAGTCTTCATCATCTAGTTAGTAAAAGATATACGGGGGGGGGGTCTGGGCTTTTGTTCTTCACATCTGTGGTTTTGCGCTCCCCATGTCTCCCTCATACATCAAATGCAAACAACAGAAGCCCATCCTTTTCTTCTGTCGCCTTATACTCACCACCCAATGAAGACTGGAGCTAAAGTGCTACTGAACTACATAGCCACAGTGGATTATCTCTTTACCAGCTATTCTTCATCCCACTATATCAATTTTTCCACTAACCACTCAGACACTTCCCTTCTGAGGAATGGTAATGGAGACTGTATTTTAGCTAGATAAATATATTATAGTGACACAAAGGCACATGCATCTGTCTTGTACCTCACTACATATGTTGGTGTTGCTTATCCTGTCTCTTTGCTTTGAAGATTTCCCCCTTTTGTCTTTGGGCAGCCCTAGAGAGCAATTCTTACACCCTGTGCTAACAAGTTTCTAAAGACCTTGCATCCCTTTCCATAAGCACATTGGTTGCAATCCAGAACTGTACACAAATATCTCAGGCATTTCATTCACTATTATTATGCTCCACCCCTTCTAAGCTGGAGAATCTTAAACAGTGGTTTGTGCAGGAGGCTCCTGGCTGTGAAAACTATTTGGGTGGGCACTATTGACTTTGCTGAATCACAACATTTTTACAATATTTGTTTCCAAACATGTATCAGAATGTAAATTCTGTAATTATTCAGTTTGCTATTATGTTGTACCATTCAGTTGTATTACAGTAAAAGATCCTATGTCCTAGTTCTTTTGGCGAAGTATGAAATACATGATGCACATTTTTTCCTGCCTGCATGCTGGTATTAAGCAGTTGGTTTTTCTTCTGATGGCTGTTCTTGAGTAATTAGCTGGGGATGTGGGGTGGAGAGGAAGTAGTAGCAGGCATCTGACACCTTTAAGCTTATTGGATTTTCATAAGTGTATTCACAGACTTGAATTTTCCACCATTCTTCCTTGGCTAGCTGTGTGCAATCTGGCACTTGGAATAAATCAAAAACAATTGACAATTCATGAAATGGTGATATTTTTCTTCAAGGTATTTCACATACTGAAACCACTAAGTTATTTTTAAAAGTTTCCAACACCTAAGGCTAAATGAAAACTTTCCTTAGGACTAGGTTTGCCTTTTACTGATAATCCCTGCTTTTCCCCTGCCTGGTTTTGCTTCTAAGTGGCTCTGTAATCTTGTTGCCTTATGACTTTGCATTGTAGTAGGTTTTACTACTACAATATTTTATTACATCTGAATGAGGGGTATCAATAAGTGGTAATCATCAATAGTAATATTGATTATAGTAATAGTAATATTGCAGGCTGGTTAATATAGCAGAAGATATAATTTCGTGCTTAAAATGTGGTGCAGATTAGAAATCGTAAAATACGTAGAAAAACTTATTAAAATGTTATTGAATAATTTTTCCAAACTGTGAATAAGTATAAATCATGAATTTATTTTGGTTCTTGAAGTTTGCTTATGAAATTTTTCAGTTTTTATTTTTAAACTGAAGTAGATATGGCATTTTATAAGAACTGAATATGTCATTTCATAATGTGAGAAAAATACCATATAATAGAATATAAATTCCTTTTAAAATAGCATATTAGATTCTGCTAAGTGAAAACATGTATTTTACATCTGTAAAAATAGTTTATGGGAGCTGATGGCTCTTGAAACATGAAGCGACATATAAATTAAATGAATAAAAATATTTGAAAAGAGGTGGGGACAAACAAGCCATGCCTGAACTCTATAGTACAGTCCCTAACTGTTAATTTCCGCATTATGTTTGAACTTTCACCCAACAGACAAGCCACTTCCAGAAATATAGTAGAATATAGCACAAGTTCTGCACTCATTTCTGCATTATTTGCAAACTGATTTTTCTCTGGGAAAGCGGAATCTGGGGCCTCACGCTTCAATCCCATGCAATTCCCTTGTGGGAGACAGTTCCACTTGGGACTTTATTCTGAGTAAATATGCACAGGATTGTTTGTGATATATCCTTTGCCACTGAAATACAATATAGCATACAGCCTTCAGATGGCTCTATATGTATGTGGTCATATAGAGCTTGCATGATTAATATGAATACCCCATGCTAGATACATATTCTGTCAATTAGATCTGGTGTTTGATTTGTTTTAAAGTTGATGAAAATTAGTAAAAAATTACTTTGTATTACTAGCCTTTAGAGTATATTGTATGTTACAGAACTCTCTCCCTCTCTCTCTCCCTGCCCCCCTAAGTTCAAAAAGGATCAAGATGTAATTTTCATTTCTGGAAGGAGGCAAATTAGCTCTCATTTTTTGTCTTCTGAGTGTTTTATTCACTGAGTTCAAACTCCTCTATGTGAAATAACTTCTAGACACAATGGCCAATGCCTATTAATATACAAAAATGCACCACTCATGACACTAGAGGCCAGGTTAACGGTAGCCTCTGTGAACTATCCAAACACAGAAGCAAAGATGTTTTAGTAATAAAAAAAGAAAATCAATATTTGTTTTATGTTCTTCCTTGGAGCATTAGTACATCTTCAAGCATTAGAGGGCCACAAGCATCTGTTTTTCCCTGTTTATTTTGCAGCTTTTTAGCTTTCTAAGCAAAAGGGAAGCATAAGTGCACATTGGAAAATAAGCTAGTCTAACCTTAGCTTTCCTTTTATTCTTGATTTCCATGACACTCTCCACACACACACACACACACACACACACACACACACAACTGTTCTTAAAATGTTATAAAGTATAGTGAAGTACTTTCACTATTGTAACCATATTAAAGGATCTTTTTTTATTCATAAGGTTTTATCTTACAAATCAGATGTTTTCAGTAGAATTCTTTTTTGCTCATCAATATTAACAGACACAATGACTTTAAGAGGGATAACAGTTGGTAGAAGTACACCCCCCTCAGAAATAAATAAATAGAATGAGCATCTTTTTGCGTTCTACCCTGAGGCTGAAATGTTTATCACTCCACCCTCATTCTACAGAAGTGAATTTTATTATAAAATTTCCCCTAATCGGGCTCTGTCAGTGAGGTGTCTTATCGTTGGGAGGAAAATGACACCGATCCTATCGAAAAACAGAGACGATGTCACTGTGTCTCCAATCACAGCTTCTCAGCTTCCATATCTACCTTCTCCACAAACACCAAGCGCTGCTTTTTCTAAGAACATCAAAACCCAGCTAAGTCATTAAAATTGCACCCGCGTAGAGTTGCAGGGATCAGCCACACTGGCGCAAAATGGGATGTGGGAAAAGAGACTCTCTAAATGTGCTAATTCCATTGTCACATGTTTACGGCTTAATTTTAATCAGTTAAAAAAGCCACAGATTGCAATAAATTGGCATTATCTTCTGTGACACCAGAGGACACAGTTGGTTCAAGGATTTAGAGGGTCTCTGGCAGCAGCATATAGTGCTGCAGACAAAGTATTTTTACGCTTGAACTACGGTAGCTAAGGTGCAATCCCCAGTTAAGACTGCAAACAAAGACTATAACCCGCACAGTGCTAAGTTCAACATGCAGACCACCTTCAGTTTAGAATGCTAAACCAAATACTGCTGGAGAACACTTTAAATGAATGACCGACTGAGTTTTGGTTGCTGAAATATTTAGGGGGGAAATTAAACACCATTCTCCTATGTGAACCCTCAGACAGATTACCAATAGCTCTTGTCTAAAAGACCTGTTCCTGGTTTTCCCCCCATTCCAGTTCCAAAATGTTGTTTGAATTAGTTATATTTTTCTACAGGACATGCATCTGCAATTCCCAGAGTGTCTTGTGTTCACGTTCAAGCACTAAAAGATAAACATAAATTAGCCATCAGGAAATAATGTAATGTTTCTTCAGAAAATGCAAGAGATTTTGAGTGTTTGTGTTCTAATAAGATGCAATTACAGGTCATACTTCGGTTGCAAATGGTATCACTTTCTGATTTTATAAGCTTTTTCTCTTTATCTTTGTTTAGTGTGCTTGTAAGTTGGAGGAGGTGACTGAAATCTTGTTTTTGACTAACAAGGAGTAAGCAATATAGGAAAGATATTTAAAACTGGAAAATGCTTATATGCATCTTCAAATATTAAAAAAGCCACACAAAGCAGAACTAGAACATTTTCTTTGAGGTAATGAATTAATATCACACTGGAAATGCATGGCCACTGCAATGATAAAAACTATGAGAAGCTGAAGTAAAAAAGCTTTTGGAGTAATAATTCAACTTTCTATTCAGATATGTCTAGGTATTTAGCAAAACAAAAATGTCTATTTGAATTAGCATTATATTGCAAGCTATCATTTTTTTTCAAAAATATGAATGCATTTAGTGCAGGGTGTAATATATCAGTCATGCAGTTTCTAAACACTATATTCTGGCTTGGCAAATTTGATGGCATAGCATATAATTTCAGTGTTTCATAAACCATAAATGTGGTTAAAAATGAATAGAAAAGATGGCTCATACCACTCCTCAAGCTAAGCTGTGGTAAAAAGACCTGCATAACAAAATATGAATAAACTCTTGAAAAATCCCCATGGGACAGATTTGTTCACTTTGCTTATATGGTAATTCCTTCCTTTAAATATAACTTGTAAGCCCTTTGTAAGACTAGAAGTAAGAAATATGAAGTTTCCTGATACTGTTGGAGAAGACAGCATTTGATTATCTAATTGTTGTTTTTAAGCCGGTAAACCCAACGAAAAGAATAATAATAATAATAATAATAATAATAATATTTATTATTTATACCCCGCCCATCTGGCTGGATTTCCCCAGCCACTCTGGGCGGCTTCCAACAGAAATCAAATACAAAAATATCAAACATTAAAAACTTCCCTAAAAAGGGCTGCCTTCAGGTTTTTTCTGAATGTCAGGTAGTTGTTTATTTCCCTGACCTGTGATGGGAGGGTGTTCCACAGGGCGGGCGCCACTACCGAGAAGGCCCTCTGCCTGGTTCCCTGTAGTTTTGCTTCTCGCAGTGAGGGAACCGACAGAAGGCCCTCGGCGCTGGATCTCAGTGTCCGGGCTGAATGATGGGGGTGGAGACGCTCCTTCAGGTATAATAATAATATGGTTTGCATTATATGCATCTTCCACCTCACCCTGAATTATCTAGTAGAAATGAATACAGTCTTTTGCCAAACAGATTACAAAATGCATCTGCATTTTTATATACCCATATCAATATACTTTAATTCTTTTTTATTGACTGTTATAACATTATGCTGCTTAAACCATATTGAATGTTTACTCAGCTTGGGTAAATTTGTGGGGTCACTTTTCTGGAATAATAGAAAAAAGGAATTCAGAGCAATTTTTGAATACTGTTCTTTTCACTGTCTGGATTAGGATGTTGCTCTGCATAACAAAGAATGAGACTTCTTTTATATTAGTATTCTCAGCTTCTATAAAGGCTAGTGTTACTTCAGTTCATAAAAGAAAATATACAAAGTTAACTATATGGAGAAATTGAGAATACAACATCATCTTGAAAAGACGATGTCTAAAGAAAGGAATAAAAGTGTTGAAAACATTTTTCTTTTAAAGAGGATGTGTACTGATATACTAATGATGGTCTTGGGCATGTATTTTGCTATTGAATATTTTCAACTGACATCTCATGAGGTTGTGATTAAATAGGGAAATATTTGTTCCTCTTTCTTGAATTAATAAGTATATCTTTCTTGTACCTTAGTACTAAGCTCATTAACCTGGAAGTAACTACTAATGATTTCAGTAGAAGCTACTTCCAGGTAAGTTTACCTGTACTTGGGGCACTAGATAAGCTTTAAGAAAATGAAACACCATACTTAATTTATTATTTTTATTATGCTCAACTTTATGATGTTAAAGAAACAACTTCTGGATTTATATTAGTGGTGTGCAATTCATATTTCTATGAGTGCCATACTGGAAGCAAGTTTGATTCATTCATAACCATCAGGCTTAACTAATATCTCCTCAAAGGAATGTATCATATTTTGACTTATTTTTAATAGGAAGTGAAACATAAAGAGCTTTCATGCAGCACAGACATATGCAAGTGAAAACAAAAGGGTCTGTTTTCTTTTGCAAAGTGCAATGCAGAACGCTTGGAAGAAAAATGCCACAAAATAAAGATGAACTTTCTGACTTTTTTGCAAAATAGAATCACAGTGCTTGATTGTTGTTTACAATAACTTGTATAAACTGGTCCTATTTTAGTTTAGATAGCTTGTAATTTGCTGTTGAGCTTTGATTACTAAGCTGGAAACTATATGTTGAAATAGTACAGCAATGTAATTATTGTCAGTACCTGTGGTAACTTTGCAAAAGCTGTATGTAGTTGTCTGTAGTTATTCTATAGTGAGTTGCCTTGACTCCTTGCAATACTGTACATTTGGAGTGTGTTCTGCTTTTCTACACATAGGCTGCGCCATTGAGCCACCAGTCAAATAAAATGTTTTCCTTCTTAACATTGTATAAGGAATGAAGTTGAAAATGCACTTAAGGGAACTGGCTATCAGCATCTTTTTGTGTTTGTTACCATAATGGAATTTGGAAGAAATGCCACATGTTTTAAGTACCTAATTGTAACTTTAGTGAGTGTATTATAAGTTTGACCCTATTAAGTTCCCCCCCCCAGCTGTAAATATACTATTGTTACATTTTACTACAGTATAACACAGTTGTTCTTTTTGAAATGTATATCAATTTTGTATTAAACATTTATTCATATACTGGGGATATTAATAATACATTTTATAGAAAAAGTAGCATCTGGATTATTTGACAGAGTTACGAATAAAGTGGCTAATCTTACAAAATATAGTTTAAAGGTGGTATGATGAACAGGATTTAAACTTGATTAATTTAGAAAAAAAAGTATCTGTAAATGTATTTAAAATAAGTTGCAGTATGTCAAGATTATTATTTTTCTTTTAAAGTGTGCTTTAATTTTGGTATTGAATTTTACTGTGCAGTAACAACCAATTAACCTTCTGTATCTGTGAAAGGGATTTGTCGAAGTCAAAGTGAATACTATTACTGTTCATCTAATGGAAGATATAAAATGTTCTATAAGTCTAGGGAAAAGCTCCTTCTGTTCCGATTAATGTGTGATACACATTAGTACAATATTTGCATAAACACTAGCTACATCTGATATCAGGGTCTCTAAATTAGTGGCTTTGTGGTATTCTGTGTTTCGGTTTCTTTATGATAAATGCTAGATAGTTTGACTCTGTCATGAGTAGGTTATAATGCATGTAAAATAGCAGAATGTTCACATAAAGTTTTGACTCATTTAATGAACTGAAGAAATCAGGAACATGCTTTTTAATTTAACTGTTACTGGTTCGTGTGATGATGGGGCAGGTAGACCGCTTCCACACATTGTAATGTTTAATACAATGCATTCAGTCAGTTACTATTCATGGAACAGACTTTAATGTTTTGGAATGTTCACATTTTACATATGGATTACCATGCTATTTGTTACAGAGATTTACTTTTATTTTTGATTATTTAAAATATTGTTTTTTGCAGAAACTGTGTATAAAATATTAATGGCATTTCAGAAATAATACAAATGTGCTTTTTAGTGCAGTTTTTCTTTAAAAATGATCTTGGCATGTATATTCTGTCTTACATGTAACAACGTATTTAGTGATGCATCTGCAAAGGCAAGAGTATGTTATATTTGAAATAGCCATTTCGTTTGGACATTATAAGAACACAAGAAAGTAAAATAGGCTGAGCACATTTAGCACACCATTTATTTATTAGAGTACCAATGTACTGTTGGGGCTCAGTGCCCCCCCTTTAGAAAACTAGTTGGAAATAAAGTTAATTTTAAATCACTAAATCACTCCTGTTTAACATAGCCTATGTATGATGAATGTAATACTAATAAAATCAAACACTAAAATTGTTGGCATGCATTTGACCCCATAATATTAACTTTAATTTATCAGATGCATATTTGGAACCCCCAAGTGAGAAAAGAGAAGAAGAAAGCAAAACAAACTTAAAATGCCTGGTTGAAATACTGAATTTATAGTAGATAATAGAAAGGACCCAATACCCTATATCCCAATAGCTTAATGAAGTCCCTCCCCCAAATAACATTTCAGATAAGACTACAATGTTCCAAGTTGAGTGTATTAACTCCTGTATCATGATGCATCCAGCTTGGAGCAGAAAGCATGGGAGAATTTGTGGATAAATAGCTCCTGGGTCCAACAGACACCTGCATTTCATTGTGATGTTTTGGTGTTTTTGCACACAAAGGGGTATGCAGAAAATAATCAGGAAATGTAAGTTGTGTTACAAACCCTATTTTGAGAATTTGCTGGGGATAATAAGGGCTCAATTAATGTGGATGTTTGGTAGTTTCACTTTCCTATTCATTGAACTCCTTATCAATAGCTTAGAGTTAAATGTCATTTTCCCCTTAAAAAAGATTGAAAAAGGAAACATCACATGGTAATTGCTGCGGGCTATATGGAGTAGTGGTTCAGGTTTGTTTTTAAAAGTGTAGTGAAACGGCTTCCCCCACTAGTTCAGAAAGGTTAAAATTCATTTCCAAAAGAATATTTGCTTAATATGCTATAACAATGTAATTAATTTATTTGAAACATTCAAGTAGGATCTTTGACCATTAATACAAGTTGCTTTGTACTTGAGTTGGACTTCTTTATATACCGGTAATAATATATTCTGGAAATGCACTGTCACTAAAATAATGTATGTGCTTAGTTTGGGTAGGAGGCACACATCTTTGAAAAGCAGAAAAATAGAAATAAGAAAGTTCTCTTTGGAAAAGGCACCAGGAAACAATCAACCCGGCTACATTGAATGAGAGCACTGGTAAACAATATACACATTAGGATGATCAGATTAGAATCTGTATCTTCCATGCACGTTTTAGTATTTAGCAAGTCGTCAACAAGCCTGGTACATGCACTGCCTGAAATCTGCAAAAGTAATGGAAGGTAATACTTCTCCAGTTTACTTGGCTCTGTGGTAATCATATGGCATGATAGTGGACCAAGATGTGTTCCAAATAAGGCTGACAGCTATATTCACAATTAATAAAATATGTATACTTGATAAAAAGAATGATGATGGTCAGATCGTATATGAAGTCATGTTCACTGTATGAATTTTTACAGTGCGTAGTTGTAACTTGTGTGAGGACAACTTACAGTTGGCCACATACTGTTGGTCTGTCACCACTGGAGAAATGAGGGGCTTAACCAACCAGCATGTCCACCTTATAACAGTTGTGCTGCTGTGGTCGCTCTGCCTTCCCATTTTTATGGCCGATGGGTCTCCAGTTCTGCACCATAGAATGTCAGGGAAGAGGGAAGGATGGTTGGATGGATGGATGAGCAGGATCAATGAGCAGAGCAGGCCTATAATGGTGTAGGAATTCATCCTGCCTAGAAATATTGAGGTTTCCAGAAACGGACGCAAACTTAGTAATTCTGCTGCTTTTATCTCAGTGTCTTATGGGGTTTTTAAAATTAGGGCTCTGGTCATAATTTGTCGTTATAATGTGAACCTCCCAGGAATCAAGTGAGGTCAATATAAAAATAGTATCTCAGTGTTACCTATTTCACAGGATTTTTGTAAGGATAAATTGAGGAGGGGACAACTGCTTATGCCACCATAAGCCACTTGGAGGAAAAGTGAGGTGTAAATGTAATAATAATAATAATAATAATAATAATAATAATAATAATAATAATATTTATTATTTGTACCCCGCCCATCTGGCTGGGTTTCCCCAGCCACTCTGGGCGGCTTCCAACAGAAATCAAATACAAAAATATCACACATTAAAAACTTCCTTAAAAAGGGCTGCCTTCAGGTTTTTTCTGAATGTCAGGTAGTTGTTTATTTCCTTGACCTGTGATGGGAGGGCATTCCACAAGGCGGGCGCCACTACCGAGAAGGCCCTCTGTCTGGTTCCCTGTAGCTTTGCTTCTCGCAGTGAGGGAACCGACAGAAGGCCCTCGGCGCTGGATCTCAGTTTCCGGGCTGAATGATGGGGGTGGAGACGCTCCTGCAGGTATACAGGAAAATAATTCATTTAGATAAATCAATACAGCACAAAATAAGTAATGGTAAATTCACAGCATGTCTTAACTGAGTACCTATGTCAGTATTGGAAAAGCAATAAGAGAATATATTGTAGAGGTAGAAAGAGTAATCTGTAGGGCAGTGAAGAAGCTTCCAGCTGCAAGCTTAGTTTGGAAGTGTTCCCCACTCCTTTGAATCTTTGAAAAGTCTCATGTTGATTTCCCACATCATTGTAAAATCCTCCAAGATTCTCTAGATACTCCCTCAGGCACTGACAATGTAATGATGGTGCTTGTTTCAGATGGCTGAACTTGCACTTGGTGTTTCTGTTCTCTACTTACTGAATTCTCAAAGTGCTGTTCACTTGGAGAGAATCCTTTCAACAACCCTCACCGCTTGCGCTGAAATTTGTCATTGCTGGGTCTGTAACACATGAGGGACATAACCCAAGATTTAAAAAAACAAAACCAAGAACATTGCTGTGTTTTCTGTCTTCACCCTTTGTCTGAAGCTTCTTGTTTAAACCTGATTGTTCACCTAGACCTGTTGTCCTGAACTTTTAGGTCTTGTCCTCTGTATTTCCCTGTGTTTTTCTTAGAGTAGCTGGGCCAAGGAGATACTGCCTACATAGCCTTCAGTTGGAATTTGAAAACACCTTCATTCCTGATCCAAATACATATCCTCAAACATTACTTACAATTTATTCAAAGCCCAATTTCTGTGTTCTTATAGGGCTATATTTATGATGTGATGTTAAGGGTGAGCTTGTAATGATGAAAGGATTACGTGCTGTGGCTTATAATTAACATCAATTTGTTATTTGCCAGTGTATGAGAGGGAAGTTTTAGCATGATCCATGTTGAATTTGGGGTAGAAAGTATAAAAAAGCATGCGATGAGTGACTAGGAAGTTGACAGGTGGTATACATTTTCTTCCATTGAATTTGATGTGGTGGTTTGGGGATAACTATTTTTCCATTTATACTTCACCTTTTGGCAAAGTGTGTTAGGCCAAGGAGAATGTTTTGTATGTGCCGTTATCCATAAGTTATGTAATATGTTTTTAGTTTTAATTTAAAAGGGCATTTTGGTGGCCAAAATGAACAGTGGGAGTTCATAAGGGTAGCCTGGCACATGCTCAAAATAAACCTGTTGTGAGTGAAAGTAGTCGAATGGGGGTGGGGGTGGGGGTGGGAATAGGTGAAAACACTCAGAAACCTGGCCTAAACCTTGACATGTTTACAGTTCAGGTAGGTCAAAAGATTTAGAATTTAGGTACGAAAGGAGACAATGGGAAGAACTCAGAAGAGATCAGTAAAAGCAAGAGAAAGAGGCAATGGTGGAAGGAAAGCATCTCTGAGGTACCCAACAGCTGGTTTTATTGTGGGTAGCTTTTGAAGGCACAGGAGATACTTGTGGGGGGGGATATTTAAAGGGTTTGTTTGTCCTTTATTTGCAGAATTTCCTCTTTTTCTATGGTAACCTTTTAAGGCCAAGTTTGCCAATTAATCTGAAAAGCCCTAACCTAACCTGTTCCTGCCCATTTAACTACAATTGGTTCAAAATAGGACTGCAAGACTATTAAATAAGATTGAGCATTTTGATCATATTTTGCTTTACTGACTCCAGATCCATCTTAAAGTGGTGGACTTCACATATAAAGTGCTGTGGACCAGTTTGCCTGAAAGATCCCACACATGCAGCTGAACCTTAAGACTCTGTAGAGGGATCTTGTTCTGAGTACCCTGCAAAATGAAGTGACGTGAATAGGTACCAAGAAGAAAGGCTTTTTTCGGTGGTGGCATCCTTTGAAATAGCCTCTCCAGAAAGGCTCACATGGTGCGTTCTCTCTTACGTTTTGGCACCAAATAAAAACCTTTTGATTCACTTGATTCACTTAAACTTCTTAATTAAATTTTAACCTCACTTTGGGCTGTTGTGGCTTAGTTTGGTTTCAGTCTGATTTGTAAACCGCTTATGCTGCATCTGTTTGAATAAAAGTATTGTTGCCTTTGATTGCTTATTCTTGATTTTAAGTACTGGGGTCACCTGGGCCTCTGGTGACAAAGCTGGATCCAGGAGAGCCCTCAGGCTATGTACCTGTTCCCTCGAGGGAGTGCAATCTAATCCAGAACTATTCATCTTTCAGGATGATTGCAAGGATTGGAAGAAAAACAAAAAGTACACGGTGCATACTGTATATATATTACAAGTACGTGTGACTACATGTGAGTTTTGTTTTTTAGCACTGGGTTTTGTAAGGTATTCCATCCCCCCTCCCAAAGAAGCCAGTGTTGAGGGAAGTGCCAAAAGTTCAGCCAAAAGCTACCAACATACCTGATTTGACTTGCCTTCATTAAACCTGGATAGCTCAGTTGGTTAGATCATGGTGGTGATAATGCCAAGGTTGCGACCTTGGTGCGTAGCTGGTATGAGACACCTGCATATTCCTTCATTACAGAGGGTTGGACTAGATGATCCATAGGATCCCTTCCAACTCTACAATTCTATAATTCTAAGAACATTGACATGAGCAGCTGTAATGGAGGATCCTGCAGTGGTCAACAACACCAACAATCTGTAAATGTAGCTGTTGTCTTGGGAAAGATTGCCATGCACTACTTTTACAACGGTTCGAGTTATTTTCCTCACAGTATCCAATCCTTCATAACGAAGGAGGAAAACTAGGCAAAGTTATGGGAGTAGCTTTCTCTTGTGAATAGTTTGAATTTCTCAGGTGTTACACCCATATGTATTTTCCTTAAGCATTCTCATATTATTATTTAATGTGTTTGTATGTGTTCACTGTATTGGGAATGTGGTGCTATTCACTTTTGTTGTCCTAAATGCTTTTGTTCATACTGCATTCCATGCAGTTCAGCCTTCATACCCATGTATTTACTAACCATTCAACGCCTCACAGTATTCACACATAGATTATGTAAAAAAAATAAAAATATTTTTTTAAAAAAACATTATTAAGGCTGCAGATGCTGTGAATGGATGATTACAATTTGCCTATCATGGTAATAGCACCTGTTAGAGGTGTGATACAAAAGGCAGTGACAGGCGGTGTAATTTAGTAATTGTAGCCATTGTACTGCATAGCTGGTCAGTTCACCAGGCAAGTACAAAGAAACTAGTGTTATGGCAGAGCAGGGGTGGGTAAGCTTAATAGAGAGAGCTAGTTGTGTACTGAAAGAGACTGTTGGTGGAGGCCTAAACTCCCAGGGGGCAACTTAGAATGAGTTGAAAAGAATGAACAAAAATGTGCAAAAAGGTACAGGTTTTCCAGTATCACTTCTTAAAGTGACAGGCATCTTTTGCTGATGAGCCTTGCTGACATTTGTTTAACTTGCTGGGGGGAAATAAAGGATAATTGAGAGTTCCTTTATCACAGGGTACCCTTAGGAAATGGACGAAACATAGACGGTAGGTATAGCTTAGTGGCGATTAGGTATGGGCTTGGCAGGATGGTAATTTGTACAAAAAGAAAAGGGAGGAAAAGCAAAACTGAGCTGAAAAGAGAACAAAACTTGTAGGGGGAGCTAGACGTGGTATTAAATGTAAAAATAGGCTTTATATAGCAGGAAAGTGAAAGACAATAAGTTAAAAAAAATCTGTGTCAGAAAATTTTATTTTGGTTTTTACCACGTAGCAGGGAACATAACTATCCCCTTTCTTACTCTCCATGCATTTAAAGAATGTGTGGTGGGGGCTGCATGCATTAGCTACCCCACCCATACATTTCTTTCCCACCAACTGAATCCCCAGACTTTCTCATGTTGGGTGGAAGATGTGAAGGAGAAATATTATTTGCATGTTTTGGTTCCAAATCAAGGTTCCCAATCATTTGGAGGACCCTGCACACATTCAGGCAAACTCATATAGGTCCCCTCTTTAGCTGTTTCACCCAGCATCTGGCGATGCAGCTAACTGTAGGTGGGGCCAGTCAATGCTGCCCCTTCATGTGTTCATGGAATGCAAGGAGGGTTACATCTAAAGGGAGCTTTTAGTTTTAGGCTTCTACTCTTTTTTTGCTTCTACATAGCAGTGTTCAAGATGCCATAGTGCTTGAAATGCAGATATAACAACTGCAACTTGAACATTTGCATTTTCTTTCTTAAGTGCCTCCTAAAAATATACCTTGAGTCCTTCAGTTTTTGAACTTGAAGGACAGTTTCATAAGTTGCTGTTGGGACCTGTCTGTCTCAAAATACAATGGAGAGCACCTCCGGGGGTGAAGTCAAACTGCAGCCTGCTGTGGCTGCAGAGAGGGGTAGCTTGTAACTGCTGCCCCCCGCATTGTTTTTGCTGCACTGAAGTGACCTCCCTGGGGCAGTGTGTATGGAAGTCCTGGGCTGCCCAGATGACAAGGGCCCTTCTTTGCCTCGCTAATGTGATCCAGAGGAAAGCAGAGCAATAAATTTGGCACCAGCTTGGCTGCAGGAGTTGCCAGAAGGAGACATACAAGATTCCACACAACCGCCTTAGGGACTCCACTCCAGATTTCTGTAGAGTTTACTCATTAGCTTTCGATTCTCCCAAAGATGTCCCGCAAGGCAGCAGGTATGGATTTTTTTCTCAGGGTTTACTCACAAAGCCTTTCTCGTGAATGAGTGCAGCTGCAAGGCAGCGGAGATTTAGGATCAGAGTTTTCCTGTATAGGTTACCTTCCCACGTATAAGTGGTATGCAAATAACTCAATATATCCACAGGGATCAATTCTATCCCACATGTTGTTTAACATCTACATGAAACTGCTGGGTAGGGTTATCTGGAGGTTCGGAGTGCATTGTCAGCAGTATGCTGATGTGATGACACTCAGCTCTATTTCTCCTTTACATCTGCAGGTGAGGCAGTCGAAATGCTGGACTAGTGTCTTGCCTCAGTAATGGACTGGATGAGAGCCAACAAACCGAAGCTCAATCCAGATAAGACTGAGGCACTGTTAGTGGGTGGTTCCTCAGACCGGATGGTTGGGAGGTCGCCTGCTTTTGATGGGGTTACGCTGCCCCTGAAGGAGCTGGTTCGTAGTTTGGGAGTACTCCTGGATCATTTGCTGTCGCTTGAGGCCCAGATGGCTTCAGTAGCTCAGAGTGCCTTCCATCAGCTTCGGTTGGTGGCCCAGATATGCCCTTATCTGGACAGCGATAGCCTAACTACTGTTGTCTATGCTCAGGTAACCTCAAGGTTAGATTACTGCAATGCATTATACGTAGGGCTGCCTATGAAGACGGTTTGGAAACTTCAGCTGGTGCAGAACTCAGCGGCCAGGTTGCTCACCGTAACAAAACGTCTTGAGCATATTACACTAATCCTGGTCCAACTGCACTGGCTACCAATTAGTTTCTGGGCCCAATTGAAAGTGCTGGTTTTGACCTATAAAGCCTTAAACGGCTCAGGACCACAATGCCTCAAGGATCGCCTCTTCCCTCATGAACCTACCCGGACCCTGATACCATTTTCTGAGGCCCTTCTTCATGTGCCTTCTCGAGATGTCCGGAGGATGGCAACATGAGAAGGGGCATTCTCTGCAGTGACTCCCCGTCTGTGGAATGCTCTTCCCAGGGATGTTCGCCTGGCACCTTCACCATACACCTTTAGGCGCCAGGCAAAAATGTTCCTTTTTAACCAGGCCTTTGCCTGACCTGATCTACATCCTATACCCTGTTTAAAATGCTGGCTCTTTTTTTGGGGGGGGGGGGGTTATTGGTGGTTGTTTGTATTTTGATTTTATGTATGTGATCCTTTATGTGAACCACCCTGAAACCTTCAGATATAGGGTGGTATAGAAATAATATATTTCTCAATGTATTGCTTGCCCAGGTCATTTCATCTCTAGATCCTGCTCTGTTGATCTGATCTCCACCTATTTGATGTCTATCATATAAAATACCTCTTTCCTCTTCCAGTCTTTGAAACTTATTTTAACTTTTTATTTTTCCCAAAGGCTCATCAGGACCAGAACAGTATCAGCAGCACACTTTGCTGATAGTTTGCCCTTGTTACTTCTACTGTTAAATCAATCACTATATTTGCTTCCTCTCTGCTTCAGTTTATAATCAATCTTGATAAGTTCTTGTTGACAGTGTAACACGTTATTCATGCTAACTCTTAATGTTAAATAGCCCAGGTGTTAAAGAAGCAAAAGTTGTCAAAACTATTACAACAAAGAAATAATTGGTGCAGTACTATACTGTATTACATCTATCTTAGAAAGGTGTGTGGTGATTTGGAATACTGCAGATAAAAGGGTTTGTTTCCCCCCTCAAATGGACAAGGAACTGGATCAAAGTTGACAACACCTTAGCTGGAGTTCAGCTTTCTTTGCCAAGGTTTCCTAAGGACTTGAAAGCAAGGATGTGGCTACAGACCTGCTTGTGGCCACACCAGGCCTTACTGGAGTCAGACTCAGTGTTTGTATACAGTATTTGAAGGGTAATAGAGTTAAATGCTGCCCTCAGAAACCACAGTAATTACTTCTATTGCTGAAATAGACCTAGGCCGTGAACAAAAATATCGTTGGGAAGCTATTTCTAACACTACGGCTGCCCTTTACGGCTAAGTGGCAGCCATCATTATTTTTTTCTAAATTATGTGTTCTTGTTTCAAGCATTTAGATGATGCAAAACAGATTTTTGTGGCAACGTGTTGCTCCAAGCCAAAAAAGTATTCAAGGAAGCACTGTGTTTCTCCTAAATTGCCTTTTTATTGAGAACCCTTTGAGTTGTTTATCTTCTTTTACTCTCCTCACAAATCAAGTAGCAGCTAGCTCCGTATTTTTTTGGCGTAACCAGTCCTTTTTTTGTAGAAATACAAGCTTTATCATTCTATCAGTGCATTTTAAAATAATTAAATGGGTGGTGGTTGTTTGTTTGTTCGATCAGTTGGTTTGGTTTGTTCCCAGATGAAATCCTTCAAAAATAAACTTTCCAAGCTAACTGCAGAAATAGTGGGTGAGAAATCCCATGACTCTGTTCTAATCCATGTCAGTATGTACTTGGATATTATGGGAGATAAACTGAGAATAAGTTTGTTCTTAAATATAAATAGTTCAAGATAGCTGGGTCACGCTTCATGTATGGATTGGCCACCCCACTCTTCCGTTTGCTTGTTTTTCAAAAAGCCTACTTGCAGTTCAGTGTAACCAAATGTGAAGTGGTGCATATTGGGGGTTGGGTCCTTTATTTCACATACACGCTCATGGTATCTAACCAGAAACAAGACCTGGGGATCATAGTAGATAACCTGATGAAAACTTCAACCCATTGTGTGGCTGCTATCAAGAAGAGCAAGGAATGCTAGGAAAGGAATTGAAAATAATAGAAAATAAAACTGCCAATATCACGATGTTACTATACAAATCTATGGTGTGGTTGTATTTGGAATTCTGGGTACAGTTCTGGTTGCCTCACCTATAAAAGGATACTGTAGTGTTGGATGAGGTTCAGGAAAGGACAACCAAAATGATCAAGGAAATGGAGCGTTTGGGACTTTTTAGTTTAGAGGAATTATGAGTAAGATGTGACAGGATAGAAGTTTATATAAAAATATTAATAGAATGGAGAAAGTGGCTAGAGAAAAGTTCTCTCTCATAATGCTAGAACTTGTGGATATTCAGTGAAGCTGAATTCTGGAAGTTTCAGGACATGTAAAAAAGGAAGTGCTTCTTCACATAGAGCCTAATTCAGCTATGAAACTTGCTCACACAGGAGAGTTCAGATAGCCCTCTCCTCTGTCAATTCAGCTAATCCTCTTAAAACTATCAGTGGCTACGAACCATTATGACTATGCACTGGTTCCATGGTTGGAGGCAGGGATGCTTCTGAATGCCAGTCACTGGAAACCACAAGAGGGGAGAGTGCCGTTGTACTCAGCTCCCCGTAGGCATTTGGTTGGCCACTGTGAGAACAGGATGCAGTTTTGAAATGAAGCCAGCCATTTGGTAACTGTTGTGCTGTAATGAGTTTGGGATTAAACACCATTAATTTTGGGGGTCCCCTCCAATTTGATTTTGTTTCAACCCCTCTGGTGATTTTATAGCTATAGGATATGATTCTGCCAAAAAAGAGAGAGGCTGCTAAAACTTACTTTAATTGAATTTCTTGCCCGATCCATTAAGTATCTGCTTTGTGGTGTTAGCTATGGCAGTGTGTTGTTTCATAAACTAATAGCTGGAGCCCCTTCTGAAAGGAAAGAGGAAGAGGGCAGACTCCCATACCCAAGCTGGAGGTGGTTCAGAAAGTTGTCTGTGTTTGAAAAAGAACAAAGGACAGTTAGTTTTCGGAGTGGAATTTGAAAAGAGTCGTGGCTGACTTGCTTTCTATGTTGGATTTGGTTCTATGGCATTTCAGAGCTTCCCCCCCCCCCCCGCCCCGTTAACATTGTGAACATTTCATCTTATTCTCAGCCTATGCATGATGTATAACACTTAGAGTACAGAAAATGCCCAGAATCTCCAGTGAGCCTTCATTCCATGGTAATCAAACTCAAGGTATCTGCTGGAACTGGGTGCAGAGCCTTGGGCGGGGGTGCTGCTGGAGGCAACACAACTATGATGTGGAATGGAAGGTGAGAGCCGGGGGGCACTGAAAGCCCAAGATCCGCCACTTGCTGGAACCCCTGCTTGGAAAGTGGGGCGCATGTAACAGTACATTTGTTAAATGTAACTTGAAATCACTACAGTGGTACCTTGGTTTAAGAACAGCCCTGTTTATGAACTGTTCAGTATACGAACTCCGCAAAACCAGAAGTAGTGTTCTGGTTGGCGAACTTTTACCTCGGTCTACGAATGGAAGCCGAACGGTGGAAGGGCACCAGCAGTGGGAGGCCTCATTAGGGAAAGCGCGCCTCGGTTTAAGAACGACTTCCGGAACGGATTAAGTTCATAAACCAAGGTACCACTATATGTTGGAAAGTCACTGTTTTCAACATGTTCAGTGTAGTAGCATCAGTGCTGCCAGTTTATTGAATCTGTCATTCAGTCCACACTAGCAATTTTTTCTCAATGAACTTCTGTGCTCCTCCACTTCTCCCATATGATGTTCTGATCAACTTGGCATTTCTAGATTTTTTATATGAAGTCTACACTTCATTCAATACATTAGACCTTAGCACCGTGTGTATGTGTATTGTGGTTTCTGAGTGGGTGGGTGAGTTGCCTTTGTGCATATGCATCAGTCCCAGAAAGACCAGCCCAGAGATAGAAATGTGTAAGGGAAGGAAATGCAGCAATGATAGTGGAGGATTATTAAAGGATATTCATAATTGAACCAAAAGAAAACAAATGTGAATATATGTGCTAGTAATGTATGAAGCACATTCTTCTATGATGACTTGTCAGGAAGGGAGTCTTATATTTCACTCCTAAGCACTGAGTTCTGCCTTCCATGCTTACTGTCTTGTCATGTTTATGAAGAAGCTTCTAAATATTTATAGCAAACATGGAATTTTTTTCAGTTTTAGATTCCAGATTAAATTTGTAGAAGTAGAAATTGGGAAATTATTTTTGTTTTAGACTTCATAACTGAAGAACAGTGAAAGTAATACATAGCCATTCCAATAGAAGTTTTGTTTTTCATTCTTAGGAATGGGATTAGGAATAATACTGTTTTAAATTATGGGACGCGGGTGGCGCTGTGGTCTAAACCACAGAGCCTAGGGCTTGCCAATCAGAAGGTCGGCAGTTCGAATCCCCGCGACGGGGTGAGCTCCTGTTGTTTGGTCCCAGCTCCTGCCCACCTAGCAGTTCGAAATCACATCAAAGTGCAAGTAGATAAATAGGTACTGCTCTGGTGGGAAGGTAAACAGCTTTTCCATGCGCTGCTCTGATTCACTGGCCACATGACCCGGAAGCTGTCTGCAGACAAACACCGGCTTCCTTGGCTTATAGAGCAAGATGAATGCGCAACCTCAGAGTCGTCCACGACTGGACCTAATGGTCAGATGTCCTTTACCTGTACCTTTAAATTATAGTTGCCACTTATATTTGGCCAAAAGTGAAATGTAAAGATCATTTGAAGGTTCTTCTTCATAAATTTAAAGGGATTTTGCTCAAAATATACAGGATTGCCATGCTGATGTCCATTTTTCCAAGGTTGTTTTCAGGCTAAAAAGCTGCTCCGAAGATGGGCAGAATCTATCTTAATATCATCTGTTTATATCTATAACTATTTAGGTTTATCCCATGGGCCTAATCATACTATATTCCCACTCCTATATCATTTGTCATTCATCTGATCAGAGGTGTTGTCATGTTTAAGGAGGCTCAGAACCAGGTGCATTCTGGGGACCCCATAAGCCATTCTGCCTGCCCAGGCACTCTACCCTTCCTCTGTTTACTTTGTATGTGAGGTGGCCAAAGGTTGCTCTGTAGCATGACTACCACTCTTCCTCTCCTCGTTCCTTCCTGTCTGTCTGTCTGTCTATCTATCTATCTATCTATCTATCTATCTATCTATCTATCTACTGATGTAGTGCCACAGCTGTACCACAGCATAATTTTTAAAATTATTTTCATGAACTTCCACAGCAGAACAGCACCAACACAGGCCCTTTCCTGGGCCACCTATCCCATGCCTCACTCTAAGGAACTGCCACCTTTCTCAGAGTGAGGGGACGGGAGTGGCAGTGTCCTTAATTTAATTTGATTCCCCCCCCTGCCTTCCTTGTTTCAAAGGAGTGCTCCAGGTGGGCATTCCCCACCTTCACCTCCACTTTTCTTAACCTTCAACTATGCCAACAGAAAGTCTCTTATTGCCGTGTCAATAATATCTGGAATTTTGAACAAGGAGAAAACTGTCTGTGAAGTAAATTTAAATATATAAATGTTATGAACTGCTTGAGTTTTAATTGTTCCTTTCCGGGCTATTGCGATATAACATTTATGGAGTGCTGGATCACATTTATCAAATGCATCCATGTATCAAGGCAAACTTACTCCTTGATATCAGCTTCTAACTCTGCTTCCACTGAGTGAGACATAAAGTTGTCTCACCACTAGGACAATTAGTGCTGGATCCAGCAGAAGGAACACTCACAGGTGAAAATTGTGAAATCTTCCCCAATCTCTCAGCTGAACTATGAATGTCTTTACATGTTTTGAGAAGGGTAAGTGTGTGTGTGTGTGTGTGTGTGTGTGTGTGTGTGTGTAAGTGAAACCACAATAAGAGGCTGACTATATATGTCACAGATTAGGAAAGCCACAAACTAATCTAAAAGGATTAGTTTTAGATTAATGGTTAATGAGAATCAGGGATGTTCTAAAGTAAAAGAACTCTTTCTTTCTCAATGAGGATTGTCATTGGGCTTCACATTTCAAACTTCCTGCTGCTTGAAGCAGCAGCAGAATCATTTGGGCTTTATTTTTGTTTGTTTTTTACAGTAAAAATAAATGTGAACTAAATTGCTAGTCTCTACTGCCTTGTATTTTCAGATAAGTCTCCTGAAATCTTGTCCCTTCACCCGAAACTATCCCTCCCACCCCAATGTTTTGTTACTTTGGTAAGAAATGAATGGCCCTGCGAAAGGGGAGAAATTTTTCAGCCCAGCCTTAAAATATGGTATGTTTGAAACCATTTGGGCTGACATAGCAACTATTTTTCTGTTAGTCCTGTGCTGAACTTTTTACCATCTTATCTAATCAACTATAATAAAGCTAAATTATAAGAAGCCAACTTCTGTTTAGCTTTCTCTGACCCATAATTGTGTCTGTTTGTGCATGTGCTTATTTATTAGGAAATGAGACAGAATTTGTTTTTATGGGAGCAGAGTGTGCTTCAAAAAGGATGATTCATGTTTTTCTTCCTTTTTATAGATTTAATGTGTACAGTGATTGAAGAGCAAAACCGTAATGTTGGTGTGCTATTTATGCATAGATGTATGGTATTTATTAAACAATATTTTTGCACGCAGGCAAGTGAGCTTAGTGGATGAAAATAATTTCTTATTCCCTGTGAGAACTGTTTAATACTGCAGCTATGTAGATGCTCAACTAAACCTGCTTCCTTGACCAAGGCTCAAGGAGCGATTAAGGGTCATTGCATGGTTGTATTGTTTGGGAAATGAGTCCAAGACATGTTTGTGTAATGAGAACGGCTCATAGTGATTATCTAGAATGGCAAGCTCTGTAGAAAACATCCATCTTCTTTGACCTACCTTCTTTCACTCCAACCTCTTTTTTCAGTTGTACATTTAAACAGTACTGGCGGTTCCCTCACTGCGAGAAGCAAAGCTACAGGGAACCAGGCAGAGGGCCTTCTCGGTAGTGGCACCCGCCCTGTGGAACGCCCTCCCATCAGAGGTCAAAGAGATAAACAACTACCTGACATTTAGAAAATACCTGTTTAGGGAAGTTTTTAATCTGTGATATTCTAATGTATTTTAATATTTGTTGGAAGCCGCCCAGAGTGGCCAGGGAGACCCAGCCAGATGGGTGGGATACAAATAAATTATTATTATTATTATTATTACACTAGCCTTCTCTGGATTAGCACCATTCTGTAAATACAATGTATGCCCATATGTAGGTACTATACACGTGAAACTCAAAAAATTAGAATATCGTGGAAAGGTTCATTTTTTTCAGTAATTCAACTTAAAAGGTGAAACTAATATATGAGATAGACTCGTGACATGCAAAGCGAGATATGTCAAGCCTTTATTTATTATAATTGTGATGATTATGGTGTACAGCTGATGAGAACCCCAACTTAACAATTTCAACTTTGAGGTTTTCATCAGCTGCACGCCATAATCATCACAATTATAACAAGCAAAGGCTTGACATATCTCGCTTTGCATGTCATGAGTCTATCTCATATATTAAACTCCAGTAGCTAATGAAAACAATTGCTTACATAAATGGACTATTCCACGATACTCTAATTTTTCGAGTTTCACCTGTATATACTTGTGTGTTATTTCGTTGTTTTATGAATGGGTTTAATTTGTGGTTTGCTTTTATTCAGTATATGAGTTTGGTGCTGTGGCTTGTTAGCCACCTTGAGTTCTTTGGAAAATAGGTGGGATATGCATGCATAAATATATATATATAATACATAAAAAATACATCCACAAATACATCTAAAATTCCTTGAAAAGTCAACAAAATAACTGGTGTAGTCTCTCTACAGAAGAAATCATGTAATAAATGTAAATGGATTGTTGTTGTGCTTAAAATACTGTGAACTGTTATTTTACCATGTTCATTCTTTTTATATTATAAAGTTAATTTTTTTGAAATCCATTAAAATAGCCCATGGATACTGCAGGAGAGGTTATCTTTGGGGCTCTGCCTAATTAATTATGATATATTTTTCCTCCATGTGATTTGTCATTACCAGTCCTGTAAGCTCACACATACGAGAGAAGGGGGGGAGAAACCACTTGTTTAATCTGACTGGGACCTTGTGGCATTTTAATTGTAAGCATAAGTGTGACAGAATAAATCCAAATGAATTTGGACAGTGATTAACAAGTAGCCCCTTGATATGGTAATGAGATTTTTTTTAATAAAAAACCCCTGATCCCTAAATGTTTCTGAGGGTTTCATTAACACTTGTACAACTAAACCATTTTACAGACCTAAGCAGTTAAGGGAAATCCTCCTGCACTAACAGAGCTTAGCCTATTTAGCAAGTAGGTGTCAAAACAGGCTAATGAGAGATATTGCTGTAACTCTTTGTATTTCTTCATCTCCGGGGCTTGCATGGTGGTAGGGACCATGAACTGAACTATCCATTGATGGAAATTTACCTAGAAGATACATTTCACATCACTTAGCCAGATTATCCATTTTTAGACACTGGAAGAGCTTTGTGGCCAAACCTGCTGTGATTTCAGCAGATGTGTGGGTCCGAATCAAGTTGACGTTGATGCCCTATAAAGCAAATATGATCTGTGAGAGCGGACTTATATTGCGGATGTAGAACCTGTAGCTCTCCCACAATTGTTGGAGTCCAACTCCCCTCAGACTAGCCAGCATGGCCAATGGTCAGGGATGATGACAGCTGTTCTCCAGCAACATCTGGAGGGCTGGAGTCCCCACCCTAAATTTAAAATAAAACATGAATGAGCTGGAGAGGTGAGTCTAAACCCAAAATACGAAATGATGGCGATCCAACAACATGTAGATACTCAGGCATGGGGAAGACTATTCTATATGCAATTTTGGCTCTAGGCTCAATCCCTGAAACATAACCCCAGCATAAGTTGTATGTGAAAGAGAACTTCTTGCTCTCTCTTTTGCTCTTCTATCATATTTCACCTTTAGACAATGTCTTTTTTTAACTAAAAAGTGTCCCGTGCTAGAACATTAAAACCTTTCCTCATGGAGAAGGTGAGATGTGAGCCCCTTGCTAATTTTGGTCACTCTGCTCAACCTTTTCCAGCTCTGCAATAGAATTTTTGAGATTTGGCAATCATAGCTACACATAGTACAGTATTCTAAGTGTGGTCACATATATTTGTACAAGGGCATTATGAGACTGGCAGATTTGTTGTTTTTTTCATAACTTTTAAAATCTCTAGCATATATTTTGCCTTTTTTTTGCTGCTGCTGCACATTGTATCAACATTTTTATTGAGCAAACCTAGGATCTTTTTCCTAGTTGGTCTCTCGAGTTCAAACCCCATCCATACATATGTGAAATAAGATTCACCCCAGCCCAGTGTGCATCACTTTATGTTTATGTACATATGACCATATTGGCAGTTTTGTTGCCCCTTCACCTTTTAAAAAAAATAGAGATTCCTTAACAATCTTGCTTGAATTTCACCATCCTGAGTACTTTGGTGTAACCTTCAGGGGACTCACAAAACATCTTCTTTAACTGTAGTGTTCATTGTATAGTTAGTTACACATTTCATTGGCATTTTAGCTGAGTAGTTGTTAAAAATCTGCAGAGAATGTGGCAGAGGGAATAAGTAAGCAAGATTAATTCACAAAGAATGGTGTTCTTTTGGGAACAGACTACTGCATGATGGACTTCAGAAGCTACGTTTCTGACAAATTTAGCTCCATGAAACAGTTGGGTAACTGTAAATCACTAGGCTCCTTTGTGCTCTTCTTCATTCACCTGACAATCATTGGCTTGGTTTTCCTTCATACTGTACAGTTTAATTTAACTGATGGAAATCTGGCACTTGTGCCCTGACTCATAAGGGAATGGGCCTTGTGCTCCTCTCACCAAAGACGACATTGAATGATAATGGACATTGAAATGAAACCTTTAACTTTCAGACTGAACTCTGCTGAAATTAGAGGTGAAACCGACTGGTGAGCTTGACATCAATACCAGGAAAGGTCCTAGAACATATAATTAAACAGTTGGTCTGTGGGCACTTAGAAAAGGATGCTGTGATTACTAGGAACCAGTGTGTGTTTCTCAAAAACAAGTTATGCCAGACTAATCACATTTCTTTTTTTATAGTTACAATCTTGGTGGATCAGGGGAATGCTGTGGATGTAGTGTATCTTGATTGCAGTAAGGCTTTTGACAAAGTCCTTCATTGTATTCTTGTGGAGAAGCTGGTAAAATGTGGACTGGACGAGGTAACTGTTAGAAGAATTTGTAGCTGGTTTGCTGACCAACCCAATGAGTGCTCACTAATGGTTCCTCATCATCCTGGAAAAAGGGGTTAATTGGGGTGCCTTGGGATTCTGTCCTGGCCCTTTGTTGTTCAATATTTTTATAAACAACTTCAATGAAAGAATTGAGAGAGTGCTCATCAGATTTTCAGATGACACCAAACTAGGAGTAGCCATTGCTGTTGAAGGCAGAATTGTGATTCAAGATAACCTTAACAGATTAGAAAACTGGGCCTGAACTAACAAAATGAATTTCAATAGGGACAAATGTAAGGTTCTATAATTAGGTAGGAAGAATCAGCTGCACAAATACAAGATGTGGGACATCTGGCTGCTAGTAGTACATGTGAAAAGAATCTAGGGGTCTTCATAGACCACAAGCTTAACGTAAGTCAACAGTGTGATGCAGCAGCAAAAAAAGCTAATGCTCTTCTAGGCTGCATCAACGGAAGTATAGTGTCCCGATCAAGGGAAGTAAAAGTCCTTCTCTATTCTGTCTTGGTCAGACCACACCTGGATTACTGTGTCCAGTTTTGTGCACCACAGTTTAAGAAGTATATTGGCAAGCTGGAATTTGTGCCAATGAGGGCAAAATGATCAAAGGTTTGGAAACCAAGCCCTATGAAGAATGGTTGAGAGAACTGGGTATGTTTAGCCTGGAAAAGAGGAGACTTGAGAGGAGATATGATAACCAACTTCAAATATCTAAAGGGCTGTGACATGGAAGATGGAGTGAGCTTGTTTCTCCTGCTCTGGAGGTTGGACCTGAACCAATGATTTCAAGTTACAAGAAAGGATATTCCAACTAAGCATCAAAAAGAAATTTCTGACACTAAGAGCGTCCAAATGATATTTACCTACTTTAGGAATACTGGAACCAGAAGCATTGGAGAGTAAATCAGTTTGAATTACTGAATAATTTAAACAAGTGAAAATACTGATCTTAACAGAACAGGGATGGTAGGGCATATTATTTTTTAAAATGTAGTTGCCAAATTCCTCTTTTACTGGAAAAACAAGGGGTTTGGGGGGGGGGTTGAAGAAATGTGGGTGACAGTTGTATTCTACCCCAGATGGCCAGTTCCTTTGACAAGCAGAATCTGGGTCCCAGAGCTAATTTCTAATAAGGGCAAGTAGGGGGAGAGATCCAAAAGAGTGAACTGCTTAGCATATCCAAGGAAGGAGAATTAAAATGCATTTAATTACAAGTGGAAGCCACAGAACTAAGTGGGATGAGTGACGAGGGCTGCTAGATCATAAATCTGAAAATGATGTGAAGGAGATAATGATGTGGCATACAATAATTTGTTAAGGGAACCAGAATGCCAGGGAGTGGGCAGTATGAATTTTATAGTAACTTTTCTGTCTCTGAAGGTCTTGCTGTGTTTACCATTATGCTGAACCATTTTTCACATGGTAGCCTTAAGCCGGCAAAGGGATAAACAACCAAATCACTTAGTTTATTTCTCCTATTTTATTTCCTAATCACTTTTTTGTTGTGGTGACTTCTTTGTATCAGGTGAAGGGAAGCATGCATTATCTTGTACTCTTTACACCTATTATTACAGTAGCTTCCCTAAAACAGAATTTGATACTTTTTAAGCATAGTTTGTTTTTTACAAAACAAGAAAAGATATGGACATGCCAATCTTTATTATCACCAAGAGTTAGACTAGGTTGCTAGGTTAGACATATTCTTGCACTACCACTGCCAGAACATTCTGTGAGTGGTGAGTCTTCTTTGCCCTTGTTGTTAGTGATCTGTTAGGTGTTTTTTTTGTTGGGTTTTTTTTTGACATTGACAGAATTTTATTTTAGGTGACTTAATTGTATGTTCTTGGTGAGAGCAGGAATAACAACAGAATGTGGTCTATGACCTTGTCCTGTCAGTGCTGATAAGCCAAACTATACAATCAGATTTAAAACAAATGAAAGTTTCTGTCAATAGTTCTGGGGATGGTTTTCTAAAACTTCCTTGACATGAATACCAAGAATCTTTCTCAAAACCTCTCTTTTAAGAATACTGAAATGGAAAGCTGGCTTTACCCTAGCTATTTGTAACGCTTGGGCCTCAGCTCGGAAACAATGACAGGTGCTTGCCCTGAACAGAAAACAATGGTAGAAGAATGTCAGAGTGGTTTACCACAAGTCGAGTAGAGTCAGCAATGGCCCGTGAAAATGAATTCCGTGTGCTGAGCTAGTCAGGAATTGTTAGATTTGTGTAAAATGTTTATTTGCTAAGCTTTGTGGCCAACATCATTACTCTTCATTTTATTCATTATTATGTCACTGAGCAGTAACTTGTTAAAGATTAAAGGTTCCAATTGGTTGCTCATGCCTAAGGTATGTAAATGTCTTGGAATCCTTACAGTAATTTACTGGCTGGTTCTGCCAGCTAGCATGGAAATAGCGATATTAGAAACCATGAAGTATAATATCCGTTGTTTAAAATGACTGATCATGCACATACAAATCCTATTGATGTCAATAACATTTGCCTACTAAAAAAAATTAACAACAACAACTTTACAATGGGTCATAAGAGAGAAAACTGACCTGAACCTTAAAACATAGCAGTGACCTTACAGAATCTAGTATTATTACAGTAAACTCTGAGGAGACACTGAGCTAAACAGATTTAAGGCAATGTAAATAAGGTCCTGTTCTGATAATACTTTCTCAGTGCAAATCTCAACCTTTTAAAAGATTCAAGGTTCCATGTGCCAGTCCCTTCCAATGCCATGTTACAATGCAAGGAAAGTAAGAGTAAATTGTACATTCTAGGATGACAAAGATTATTTAGATCCATTCCAGTCCAAGTTCACACCTGGCCATAGGATTATGTTGCCCTTGGTCACCCTGATGGAAGATCTTTATAGAGAGTGTAACAAGGGAGTGAAGCCTTGCTTCTGCTTCCTTGTCTCTCTGCAGTTTTCTATCCCATTGACTATGGTATTCTAATCAGCAGTTGCATGGCTTCATGGAAAGGGAATTGGAAGCACTGTGTTAAAGTGGCTCCTTCTGGTCCTACCTTTGGGGCTGAGATCAGAGAACTGCACTGGGAGAATGTTTTTTCTGGCCCCTCGCAGTTACATGGTGGATGCAACAAGGCACTATTCAGGGGTCAGCAAACTTTTTCAGCAGGGGGCCGGTCCACTGTCCCTCAGACCTTGTGGGGGGCCGGACTATATTTTTTTGGGGGGGGGGGGAATGGACGAATTCTTATGCCCCACAAATAACCCAGAGATGCATTTTAAATAAAAGCATAAATTCTAAAGTACTCATGTAAAAACCCGCTGATTCCCAGACCGAATTGGGCCAGATCCAGCCCCCAGGCCTTAGTTTGCCTACCCATGCACCATCGTATCCACAATGCTACACTTAAGAGCTCAGAGCTACCAGTAGCTTACTTGTGGGATTGCCTTACCACATATATATCCACTCGATCACATGTTACGGCTTATATATCCAGCACTTGTAAAAGAGTGATATTTTAGTTCAGCAGCACCTACAGTTTGGACTTCCCTGCCTATTGACCTTAGACCTTAGTTGTATTATTTTTGGTGCCTGCATAAAACATTTCTGTTTAGGCACTGAGGCACATTTAGGGCAGCACAATCGGTTGTGTTGTGCTAGGCGCTGAGCTTGGGGGTGCCACAGGGCCGCACAATTGTGATATAGTGGGTTGAGCAGAAGAGAAGGCAAGAGGCAGAGGGTCACCAAATTTTGGCCTCGCACAGGGCACCACTGAAATTTGAAAAAGCAAAGTCTGCCCCTGTTTGGCAAGCCTCTCCAAACATGTAGAAGTTTATGTGTTTTATCTCTTTTTAGCTAGTGGTGATTTTAAAAATCTTTTAAATGTTTGTAAATGTCTGTTTCTAACTGTTTTCATAATCTTAATATTTTGCTTTATTTTTGTAAGCCATTCAGATGTTTTCTTACAATCAATTTATTTAAGGGTTTTGTTTAATAAGTAAATATGCTGCATTTCTATTTCCCTTTTAGTATCTATCCATCTTGAAATATAAATACAATACAGCACAAGTTGTTTGCTACTTTCTCTGTACAGAAGGATGAAAATGCTGGGAGGGTGAAGACTCTTAAGATACAAAGTGCCATCTGGACATTGTTTGAATTTGGAGTTTTGCTCTACCTTTTCATATTTATATTTCCATAATTATAAACAATGGTAGCTTTCTGTTTGAGCTTTATAGTAGCTCCTAATAAACATTCCTTGTTCATTAGCTCACTGCAAGCTTTTATATCACAGGACTACTATGAAGTCTGCCAACTCCAAGAAGTGAGTTTGCAAGTGCTAAATTTGGAAATTCCATCTTAGAAGCCAAGATCAGGTGTCAAACATTTATAGTATGTTACCCATCTCCTTAGAGATTAGATATTTCCTCCTTCAGGCCTGTGAAACTGTAACAAACGACATGAATTGAGTTAATGTGGGGCATGTAGGAAATCAGACTATTCCCTGTAAGTTGAAATCACAGACCTGCCATAGAAGCAGATTTTTGGAACTAATAAAATGAGTTTCTGCCATTTGTTTTTCCTTTATATTGGCTGCAGGTGTTCACCTCTTCCTCCCAAGTTACAAAAAAGACATTCTGGACCATTTTTAAACTAAGTAAACTAAAACCTGGGGCCACATCTATTAAGCATTTATAGAGATTACAAAAAATATACAGCAATTTCCACCCCCTAATGCAAGGGTTAAAACTGTTAATTGTGTTCCCTGCAGAGTTGCTTGCAAGCAAGGTGAGTTAACATTTTCTTTTTAAAGAGGTACACACAAATACCTATTCATGCCAAATACTAAAGCACATGCTTGAAATTGTTTATTATAAGTGAATTTTGTCTCCTACTCTCCTCTCCCTGCAAGCCCTCTAAATCTTTTCTAGTGTTTTCAACAATTGCAATATCAGAAATTATAATACTGACTTAACACACAGGGTTATTGTGCGGATTACAACTCGATAACACACGTGAATCACTTTGAATACTTGAAAGTACATTACAAATGTTAATAATAATAAAATAATAGTAGCAATATGGCATAATGTTAAAGACCAGAGCAGATGGTATTATTTGTGCTGAAGTATAAAATAAAAAAATCCTAAAAGCATTTAACATTTATTATCTATATTCCTGCCTTTATTACTTTATATTGGTACTTAAAAACATCCCTGATAAGCTGAAATCACACAAAAAGGAACTGAATATTTTATCATGTCACGTAATTGCATTTACAAGGAAGCCATCTAAGTTAAAATTTGGACAAGAGTATAAAGTTGTGGTAACATGGTGCTGAATCTTCCTTTAAATACAACTTGCTTCATTTTTATTTTGTTCTGTTTGTGATTATTATTTTAATAGCACAGAATTAACTGATGCGGTCCTGGACACTTAGAATCTGAAGTAGAGCAAATTGACAGGCTAGATCAGGCATATGCAAACTCAGCCCTTCAGATGTTTTGGGACTACAATTCCCATCAACCCTGACCACTGGTGCTGTTAGCTAGGAGTGATTGGAGTTGTCGTCCCAAAACATCTGGAAGGGGGTTTGCCTATGCCTGGGCTAAATCATAGAGGGCTAACGTCTTTAGCAGGGAGGCTGAATTCTTCCCAGGCAAGCTTGGAGTCTAGAGACAACTGCATTTGTCTCAACACAATATTCTTTATGACTCCCAGAAATTAAACCAACTAGTGAAAAGAAAAGATTTTCTCTGACCAGCCGGAATTCTCCAATGTAAGGGAGGAGAGGTTATTTACCTGATTAAAAACATGACCCTAGGCTCTGCTTTTCAGTTAAATTGTCCTAAAGATGGTGATGGGCACTCGCCAGCATGCTAATAGTTGGCCATTTCTCAGCAAGATACTGAAAACTGTCACCCTATCAACTGTTCAGTTTGAAATCTTTGCACATATGTTCATGTTTGGCCAAACTCATGCTAGTCGCTTCGAGAACACTGTCCAACCATCTCATCCTCTGTCGTCCCGTTCTCCTTGTGCCCTCCATCTTTCCCAACATCAGGGTCTTTTCTAGGGAGTCTTCTCTTCTCATGAGGTGGCCAAAGTACTGGCGCCTCAACTTCAGGATCTTTCCTTCCAGTGAACACTCAGGGCTGATTTCTTTAAGGATGGATAAGTTTCATCTTTTTGCAGTCCATGGGACTCTCAAGAGTCTCCACCAGCAGTGTTACAATTCTCAGCTATCTTTAACAAACTGCAGTACCCAGAATTCTTTGAGGGAATGAATGTGATTCAAATGTGCTTTAAAGGTATAGTGTGTACACAGCCTTAATCTATTATTTTGTGAAGTAAATTCTTATTCTGTAATGAAAATTTAATTGCAGGACTTTTAATTATCTTGTGAACTGCCCTGAGATCTTTTGATGAAGGGTGGTATATAAAGCAAGCAAGCAAACAAGCAAACAAACAAACTCTACCTAAACAGTAGTTGTAGGTATTTGTAAACTGTTAAGAAATACTTCCCCTCTTAATGCCTAGTTAAGTACATTTCCACCGTATTTTCCACATACAATAAAGTCGTCTCTATTGCAGTGTAACCCTAGTTTATGTAAGAGAAGTAATGTGAATTGTTCCAAGATTAAATTTTGTGGATTTGGCTTTCAGCATTCTGGTGAAACAGTTAAAAGATTTTGATCAAATAAAGTTTCCATAAGTAATTTTAAGCTTAAATGGAGATAAGTATGTATATGCATGAATCAGGGTCTCAAAAATAATGTCAGGTAAATTGCATGGCATGAACCTTTCCCCCGAAATCAAGGATCTTCCCTACATAATGTTGATTGATGTCTTTCTTTAGCTGACTTTTATTCTTCCTTGTTTCTTTGCAATTAATAAATGAATAGTGCTATGAATTTCTTAACTATAGTTAGTTAATTCTCTATTCTGGGCTCTCCCCCTGCCCCCAATGCCTCACATTGTTCTCCTCTAACACATGCATACCCACAGAGCTACCAGCTTTTAGTTGTCTAACTTTAAATTGATTAGAACACATTAATTTTTAAATAAGTGTCACATATCCTTAACCAAGCACTACAAGGTTGAGAAGGCTTCATGGTGTTAAAGTCTGAACCAAAACTAAGTGAGGAGAATTTTAAAAATATGGGCTGCCCTTCATTAGCCCTCATGATATCTCCTGACAGGCAGTGTGCGCTGATGTTGCCATGCCAGGCCAGGGCAAGACCGGCTGCCATGCACCATTTACCCTCTGTCAGCAGCTTCAGTCAGTGCCTGGGCAATACCGTACACACGAGTCTGTCATGCGTCAGCCTCAATTAGGCTCAGTTTGCTGCGCTTGGGAAAAGCAACAGCCCTACTGTTAACCATTTTTGTTCTCTCTGTCACTCTCATTTTCTTATTTCATTCAACTGTCTTTGCAAACTGTTTTGGATTTGACAGTAGTATTCCTGTGGTAATTCCTGCAATATAGTCATAGCAATATAGTGTGTAGTAAAATGAAGTATCTGTAAAATCCCACTATGCTCTGTGGTACTTCCTTCCTTCAGTGGAAACATTTCTTTATGACTTTGCCACATGGCAAAGACTGGCTGTCATCTGTGTGGATCAATGTATTCTGCAGCTTTAGAGTATTCCAAACCTTTAATTTGCCTATACCTGAGAAAGAATGGAACGGAATATTAGACTATTTTATTGATTGTCATTTGGGTTGATTTTCTTACCATGTTTTTACTGCTGTTTTGTTAAATGCTTTGAATATACTTTATGCAGAAAAGCAGCCCGCACCTTTTCGTAAATAAATAAAGGGCTCTGAGCAAGTGAAAGTAACCTTTCAAATAACCACAGAATCAGCAATGGGGGCAGGCAGGTGGGGGAGATAAACTGGGATTGGGTAACTTAAAATAATTCATGGCTCAAAAATCAATTTTAAGCGTTTTTAATTTTATATTGAGGAATCGGTCTGTAAATTTCTCCTAGGTTTATTGTTGCTTAGTCAGTGTGCTTATTGAACATTATAGAATCAGGGAACTAGAAGGAGCAACCTGCTGTTCGGTGCTTGAAATCCAGGGCTAGAGCATTTCCAAGTGAAAACTCTTCAGCCTCTACCTCAGTAATAATTCCAGCAAGGAAGAACCTTGGTTCCCTTGTCAAAATGCTCTTACTTTGCATAATAATGTTCCTTTGAAATCTACAATCCTGTAGCTGCAGCCCATGTTTTACCCTCAGAGATAGCAGAGAATAAATCTTACTCCTCTTCTACATGACAACAGATTGATTGATTGATTGATTGACTGACTGACTGACTGATTGATTGAATTTATATATCGCCCTATACCCAGAGGTCTCAGGGCGGTTCACAGAATAAAATCAAAATATAAAATCACAAAATATATAAAATTAAAAAACAACCCAATAGCGCACCCCTCCTCCAAAAAAACCACCCCACATTTTAAAAGGGCATAGGATGTCAATCAAATCAACCAAAGGCCTAGTTAAAAAGGAACGTTTTTGCCAGGCACCTAAAGGTGTATGATGAAGGTGCCAGGTGAACTTCTCTGGGGAAAGCATTCCACAGATGGAGAGCCACTGCAGAGAAGGCCCGTTCTCTTGTTGCCACCCTCTGGAACTCTCAGAGAAGGGCCTCAGAAGATGATCTCAGGGTCCGGGTAGGTTCATATGGAAAGAGGTGATCCTTGAGGTATTGTGGTCCTGGGGCATTTAAGGCTTTATAGGTCATAACCAGCACTTTAAATTGGGCCCGGAAACTAATTGGTAACCAGTGCAGTTGTACCAGGATCAGTGTAATATGCTCAAACCTTTTTGCTGAAGTTTCTGAACCGACTTCAGAGGCAGCCCTACGTATAACTCATTGCAGTAACCTTGAGGTTACCAGGGCAACCATAGTTAGGCTATCCCTATCCAGATAGGGGCGTAGCTGGGCCACCAGCTGAAGCTGATGGAAGGCACTCCGGGCCACCTGAGCCTCGAGCGACAGCAAAGGATGCAGGAGTATGCCCAAGCTATGAGCCTGCTCCTTCAAAGGAAGTGTAACCCCATCAAGAGCCGGTGATCTCCCACCCATCCGGTCTAACCACCCATTATGTTCAGCCTTTCCATATAGTTCTTATTTCTCATATTGCTCTTCTCTGAACTCATTCCGTTTTGTTTGCATTGCTCTTAAAGTGTGATGCACAGAAGGAGACCCTCCATATGATATCTGACTAGTGTAAAGTGGAACTGTTATTTCTCATGACTTGGACATTATGGTTCTTCTAGCTTAGGTTAAAATTGCATTTGCCATTTTTGCACCTGCATCACCCAGCTGACTTATCTGTTGCAACCGGCTTCTGATCAGTTACAAGCCCGAAATCCTTTTTGCATGCACTGCTACCAAGCCAGATGTCCCCCATCTTCTACCTGGATTTCATTTTGTTCATTTGCTTTATTTAGCCCAGTTTTCCATTCTCTCAAAGTCATTTTTAAGTTTATTCTCCCGAGATGTTAACTGTTGCTCCCAGTTTTATGCCATCTGTAGATTTGATAAGGATTCTCTCTATCCCTACATCATTGATCGAAGACAGTGAAGCATACTGGGCTCAAACCAGAGTCCCATGGTACTTAACTGGAAACCTCCTTCCAGTTTGATGAGGAATTGTTGGTTTTAAATGTCTCTTTTCTTTAAGCACATGTATAAGTTACTAAATCATATAGGAAAATTTAGTTTTGGTCAGTATAGCAAGCTCCTCATTGTGAGGTCTTCCCATATATGACAGTAGTAGGGAATAATAAGACCACCACCATGGCTTCTCTAAACTAGGTTACACAGTGACCAAGTAAGATTTGCTGATATGAAAAGTTCATTAAAGGTAGTAGAAGCTTTTTCAGCCTCCCCAAGCTCCAAATGTGGAACACACATGACTATTTATGTAATAAAAGGGGGCTACTGTGCAATTTAATGGACAGTGAGACATTTTTACAGCTCTCTATCCATGAGGGATTTATAGAGCCTTATGGACCTGGTCAGTGTGTAAAATCACGCCAGCCCAAGAGACTGTTGTCAGATGTTGGTAACAAGTCAGTGTTTGAAAGGAATCAAAACAATATAAATCCTGTGAGATGTGTGGCAGCAGGAAGTGTTTTAATGGGGAGGAAGACGGGGTCGACCACCACACAAGAGAACAAGGAGAATAAAGTGTTTTCTCCCCTTTCATGCATACAGCGCCAGCAGGGGTAAGCAGGTTTCTATAAAGAATCTCCTCAGCGGATCAATCCAGCAGAACAGATGGAGTGCGTCGATATTGTACATCAGATTTCCATAGCATGTGGCAAAACAATACAGGATGGCAACTGTTTAACTGCACAACTTTTTAAAGCACCCATAATTATCAGGAGTTAAAAAGATTTGTGGGTGTAATGATTTCCTAGTAATAACTGTGTAGATTTTGGTGAATAGTACCTTCCCCTAGGAATACATTAGCAGGAAACGTACAGTTGTTCCACATCTTGGAACATAACTTTTAACTACTGTACTAATAAATGCTTGGCACAATTAATTTTTATAAAGAAGGGGTTTAATTCCCCTAAATTTAAAATACGGTATAGTTCTGTTTTTAAGTCAGTGTCATAGGTACAACTTCTATCAGTGGCAGGTCTGGCCATGCAGATAGATGGTGTGGGGACAAAATGGAAAATTTACCTAAGATCATTCAACTATCCAGCTGCATCTTAATCACATCCTTCTGCTGGATATAATATTATAAAATATTTGGTTGCCTACTGTTTCTATGAAAATTCAGTTTCTATGAAAATGAATTGCACCTAATTCAGACTTTCCCCTTTATTAAAATGGGGACAATACAAATGGTTAACCAGGTGGTAGCTTTAAGAATATGATAAACATTGTCTAGAGCTATCATCCTGAGTGTCACAGGGTTTGTTGAATTTTTAAGGGACGTAGCTAATGGATTTGCTTTTAGAAGGTCAGAGGCTTTTGTTCACTTAGAAAAAAAGCATTTGGGCAGATGGGAATTGTTTATCTATTATTGGAAGTTGTTGAGAAATAATAGTTCTCTGGCTTGGCTATGTCTAGGAGCATGAGGCCCTTGGGTCAATTTTTAAGGATGATTCTGCTATGATACAGAAATAGCAGGAGCCCCATTGTCATAGAATCATAGAATTGTAGAGTTGTTAGTGACCCCAAGGGTCATCTAGTCCAACCTCTGCAGAAATCTTAACTCGATCGTGCATGACAGATGGCCATCCAACCTCTGCTTAAAAACTTCCAAGGAAGGAGAGTCTACCAGCCCCCTGTCAGGCACAGGGATTTATTTATTTTTATTTTATTTATTGTGGCGGATGTCGAGGGGTGCTCAAGTAAGCATCCTGAATGCTTAAGCAATTAAAGACTCCCATACTTAAGGATATACGGTGAGCTCCCGATGTCATCATCATGCATACATTTGCAGAAAGCCTGCCCTTTTTAATTAACTACCCACATTTAAAATAAGTTATTTAATTTATTTAATTTTCTCTAAAGCACTTTTTATTTGGTTGCCATTGCAGATGAGAGAGCTGGCATAAGAATGAGCTATGAACCAGGAAGTCTTCAATTAAAATTGCTCTTCCACTATGAACTCACTGGATGGCCTTTCTCTTAGCCTCTCCTCTCCCCCCCCCCCCACTCTGCAATGATAGAATAATAATCCTGACTTACTGACTTTACCTTACTCTGATTAAAAGTTTGTTGAGTACCACCCAATATTACCCCCTCAATAACCTGAACAGTCATTTCAGCTCGGGAAATGGTACCTGCATGGAAGTTCAGCCCCTACTCCGTGGATACTTTTTAGGGCTTTACAAAATGGTAGATCTAATCATGCATATGCCACATCATGCCTGTTTTGGAAAAGTCAGATATACATACAGTCCTTAAAAAGATATAGTTTGTGGTGTTTTGAAGCAATTGTGATAGAATCTTATATAAAATGTACAAGAACTGAAACACTGCTGCTCATGGCATTTTAGTTACAGCTTACTACCGGTACTTCAGATAAATCTCCAGTTAATATTGCAGCACCAGCTACTGTTGAATATCTCCAAGCTGCCAGCAACTAACTGGAGGCCCATGGGTGGGGCATAATGTACACCCAAAGAGTTTTAGATTAAAATGGGGAGGTGTCTCTGTATTCTAATGAAGCAAAGTCTAACTAGAGCACTGCTTATGAGAAGCTCAGGTACAAAGTCATGTCCATCTATGAAGCTCACAGTGGGTTTAGACAGCTGTTTATCTCTCAGCCTAACCTAACATAGGGATGTGGTAAGGCTAAAATGCCACTCGAATCCCTTAGAAGGAAGGAAAGGATAAAAATAAAATAATTAATGGATCTGTTAGTCCTTCACCTGTCAGTGCATGATTATGTACCACAGATTGCCAAAGCCAACTAAATTATGTGATAGTTGCACAACATAAACAGAGATGTAAAATGTCTAAGTGCTGGATATAGATTTAACTTCCAGACAGTGGTTTGTAGCCCATAGAGGACCTAATGTTGTACACAGTGTTTTGTGGATTTATATTTTGCATATCCCCAAAAGAAAACAAATATATTGTGAAACAACTTTGAGAGGTGGCGCCATGATATTACATCCATGTTGTTGTTTGGTCTCTATGGATCATTGGTTTTGGAGTTCTTGTAGAAAAGGGTTCTTTCCTGCAGAACCTTTTACATCCCATAGCTGCAACATATATTCAAGATACTGAGTTTAAATTCTTAGACTGCAATCCTAAGGATACTTAATTGGGAATAAGCTTCATTGAATTCACAGGAACTTTTTTTGCTTAGGATTGATGCCTTAGTGCAGTGTTTTTCAACCACTGTTCCGCGGCACACTAGTGTGCCGCGAGATGTTGCCTCGTGTGCCGTGGGAAAATTACTTTATATATAGTCAATATAGGCACAGAGTTAATTTTTTTAACATTTTCTAATGGTGGTGTGCCTCGTGATTTTTTTCATGAAACAAGTGTGCCTTTGCCCAAAAAAGGTTGAAAAACACTGCCTTAGTGAACACAAAGTTAAAGAAAACACCCAGTAAGCTGTCAGATTTCCATCTTTCATTGAGTGGGTAGGGACTAGAGATACTTAGCAAAAATGTACTTAGGTAATTTGTAACATTATGAACAAAGAAGAACAATTTACAATAAAAAGCATAGGCAGTGAGTAGGTACAGGTCCTGTGTACAAATCTACTGAGAGTGTTTAATATCACTTTAAGATTTGTATGACAAGACAATTTATCTCCAGTGCAGAACTATACTGTAGAGGCCATATGGATTGAAGGCCTGGAGGATCATGGGTGACAATCTGTTCCAAGCCACTGACACTACATGACCCCGGGCAAGTCACTTGACTTTCTTGTGCCTCTCTCAATCCAGCTGGAAAATTGGGTAACAAAAGCAGGACCTCCCTGAAAACCAGATGCTGCCTTAGAGTTGAACATGTCCGGGATAAACAAATTATAAAAGCACCGATAACTGCTGCCCTAGAACAAAAGCGAGTTTGCTGACTTAGTATGAAACTAATGAAAGATCAACCTGTAGCTCAGGGATCTTGAAGTGGTAATTTGTCTTGGATTCAGCTGCAAATTCTGTGGAAGAGATATACTATCTGTCATTATGTAAGAGGCTTGAGAGTGTCAGTATTGGAAAAGAGTCAGATTAATAGAAAACATGTAGTTGGAAGCTACAACAGTGGTCTCAGTGTTGAAGCAGAAGGTGTAATATGCCCAAATCAAAAGAGTGAAAAGTATAAGGTATAGGTTCAGCCATCTTCCATAAGAGAATTTCATATAGGGTCACAGAGCGAAACAAACGGCATTTCTGAGTGCATATCCAAGCATCTAACAATATATATTAAACTATATACCCTAAATATTACAGTGTTTTTTGGAGGGTATATCTAGCAGGTCAGTTGAAGAATGATAAAATATTAAGCAACTGTTTGCATTAATATTTTAAGGCAACATGTTTGAGACAGGTTTTGTTGCAGGTGGGGCAGAAGAAGGCATCTGTTTTTGCTGCTACAGGTGCACCTTGGTGTTTCTGCTCGCAGCGCTCCTCGCAGCGGTCATTCCTCCTCTGGTCACTGCTGGGGATACACAACCTGATTGGCTGTCTCCAGGCACTGTGGTCATCTGCAGGCGATTCCCACACACCAGGGTTGATGTATATCCAGCAGTTCACTTGAAGAATGATAAAATATTAAGCTTGCCAATTATTATGTTACTATATCTCATGTGTGTGCCTGTGTCCCCGTCTCTGAGAGCTGTGAGGTTTCAGCAGTTGAAGAACATAGAAGAAGAAGAAGAAGAAGAAGAAGAAGAAGAAGAAGAAGAAGAAGAAGAAGAAGAGGAGGAGGAGGAGGAGGAGGAGGAGGAGGAGGAGGAGGAGGAGGAGTAGGAGTAGGAGGAGGAGTTTGGATTTGATATCCCGCTTTATCACTACCCTAAGGAGTCTCAAAGCAGCTAACGATCTCCTTTCCCATCCTCCCCCACAACAAACACTCTGTGAGGTGTAGTGGAGGAAGGGAAAGGAGAATGTTAGCCTTTTAAGCACTACCTTCGGGTAGTGATAAAGCGGGATATCAAATCCAAACTCTTCTTCTTCTTAACAGACCCGGCAGGGGCTATTTACTTAACTAAAGAACTGGTTTGACCATTTTAGCAGTCTCCTTATTCTTCAGAATCCCATAGAAACTCTTCACAGTTCAGAGATTGTAGGCAGTGCAAAATGCAGCTGCTAGGTTGTTGACTGGTGTAACATATAACATTGGTCCTTCAAGATCTGCACTGGTTGCTTATTGGCTACCAGGCTTATTTCAAGGTGCTGGTTTTGATGTATAAAGCTCTTAGTGACTTAGGGATGAGCTAACTGACGGAGCTCCTGTTTGTGTCCTGTTCTGCTTCTGATTTGGTTTACTTGGATTTACCTTCTTCATATGTATCAGTGTGAACTTGTGTTCTACTCCTGTTCTACTCCTGACAAAAACCAGTGATTCAAATATATTTGGTCAAAACGCCTTTGCTTTTTGTTATACACCACAGCTTACTATGTATCAACATTTGTTTTTGTTGCCTATACTCCATGTGTCAAGGCATTTGTTTCTAAATCATTATGCTTACAACATTTGAAATATTTAGTGCTACTGGAAGGAATTTTTTATTTTTTATTTTGTTTTAGCTCTTTAGGGGTTTGTTTGGTTTTTAAGCTTGGGCTATATATATCTTTCTTGGTTTTGGCTTTTGTTCCTATTTAGGTTATACAATTGCCAAGCATAATCCTGTGTTGTGAAATCCGAAATAAGTCTTGTTCAGTGGCACACTTCAGACTCTCCCCCATCAGGCTGGCACTTTTTAGTTTTCTGTGCTGGTTTTTGCTAGGCCTTCTGAGTTAGCAAGCAGCAGCCATTCAGCAGTCTGTGACAGATAGAGGCATCTGTATATTTAATTTCTGTTTGTAATTGTAGATTTTTAATTGATTGGTGTTGTGCATATTTTGGTATCTTATAACCTACACTAAGATTTCTTTTTTGTAATGAAGGGAAGAATATAAATTTATAAATAAAAATAAGATTGGGAGTCTTCTTGGTAGGAGAAGATAGAGCAGCCTCTAGTTTCTCTTCCAGAATTTCATCTAATCTAAAATTGCTGTTTGTGCATGCTAGTATGGCAAACAGGAAGTCTTGGATTAAGTCCTGGATGAAGAAACGTACCATATTTTTCTGTGTATAAGATGCCCCCATGTGTAAGACACCCCCTTTTTGGGAGAACTCCAAATTAAGAAAACACCCCTCAGCACTACCTGTGTATAAGACAAGTCCCAATTTTAAACCTAATTTTTTGGTAAAAACTAAACAAAAACCCTAGTCTTATACATGGAAAAATACAGTAAGTGGCATGCATCACCAAGACCTGGGTAGATGGTGGACAAAAGGCTGAGATACAAATATTTTAAATAAATTAATCCTTTTTGTATGATGGCAATTACGTGAAGAAACCCCTTTGAGCATTTCATGCATTGTCTTTTCTAACAAGAGGGTTAATTGTTGGGGAAAAGAAAAGAAACCCCACACATTTATTTAATGTATGGAAAGACACCACAAGTGTGTGTTGAGCTGGGGATCCACTTGCCAAGCAGTCGGTGCACACAGCAGCCTCCCACACTTTGTGCTCACAAAGGAAAACATTTGCCACTTCCTTCATATGTTACAACATGCATAATTTTTCTGTCACAACTTTACCACCATGGAAACTAATTTAAGTATAAAGTGGTCCTAAATACTTTGTCTAATTAGACAGTGTGAGGTGATTTAAGGAAATGGTATGGCTCCCTGTTTCTGAGACAGTTTTGTTCTGTTGTTGTCTGGCATTCATGACCCTAAATACATACTATTAATGTTGTTTTAGCACAGCTCGTTTTATTTATAGCTATTATAAAGGAAGGTGGTCATAGACTGAACGTGGGGCTGGTTACAAACACACCAGACAACATTTTTTTAAAAAGCAAATGGGACAAATTAGGGAATATTTATGAAACAGAGATGAAGAAGGATCACATAAGATTTCAGGCTGGAACGGCTGGTTATCTAGGGCAAGAAGAAACATAATCACTAGCTTAAGTTGATGGGATAATGATAAAGTATTTGGTCTGATTGTTACCTTTATATCTAATTCCATCTTTTGCCTTTCATCTCTGTGCTCTTAGCAGCAAGTTAGGATATCAACTGTTTTGAAACACTTTTTGGGAGGCTATATAAAAATGTTCAAACATTGGATCTATTTTTGGTTGGAGAAAACCACTGTTTTCTAGCATGAAAAGCAAAACTGATTAAAAGTACTAAGTTAATGCTGTTATTAGAAGCTGGTTATGAATCATGTACTGTACAGCAAAGGAATAAGTGAGAATTATAACTAAGATCTCTTAAAAAGCCGGTTGTAACAATTGAATGTATATAGTAATGCTGAGCTAATAGCTCTTAGAGTTTATAGGCAATTTAATAAAGAGCTGTATAGCTCTTTTAAAAGACACGATAAATTGCTACTAATGGCATTATGTATATACACAGAGGCTGTTTCTTCACTTCATTTAGGTCTAGCAAATGGGTGGTACACCTGGAAAGACTTGCATTTTAAATGGACCTTTTTTAGCACTTCTTTGCTTCATATGTATATAAGATTATATAAGATTGATGACTTGAAACACAGTGGTATGGAACACATTGAGGTCTTAATGCTTTTAAACCATTTGCTTCCCAGTTTGTGTAAAAAGATCTTTGTGTTTGGGGGTCACTGTTTATACTTCTCAAGTAAACACACTCATAGTTCCGGGGGTTTGCCTATTAACTGTGTAAATCCAGTGTGCTTTCAGGAGAGAGTGTCAAGTTTTTTTTTTAAGCACTTGTAATAAACATGTACTGTTTAGACCTTGGACAGGCTTCATCTTTGTTCACATACTACATCTTCAGTGGTATTTCACAAATAGTCCAGCAGCACTGGATGGAGAAAGTCAATTTTAAACATCAATGAAATGTGTTCTGTGAATAAGGTTCTCAAAGTATTAAGGATCTGGCCCTTTGCCTCATTGCACCTTACTATAATCCGTCATCCTTGAAAATAAGAAGTAGCATGACTTGGACAGCCACATACATGTATGTAAAATGCTTAACTGCCCAATTATTCCTTTTCATTTCTTTTTTATATTTCCCATGTTTTTGAAGGTAGAAAATTCAACCTTGCCTAAGGTGGATTGTTGCAACAGTTCTGCCACCATACCAACATTAAAAATGAGTTCCCCACCCTATGTTTGTGTTAAAGATGGATTCCTTATTTTGTAATTCATACATTTTCCAATATAAACATGCTTGCTAAGTGGTTCTTAAAACTATACATTCAGTACTTTGGATACAAAGCATGTTCTATTCTCACACCAAGGATCATTTTCTGTTTAAGCAGGTGTTATGGATGCAGCTCAGTCATGGTTTGCTTTGGAAGAACTGATAAAATACTTTTGGACAATTGTGGCATTGGGGGAGACTTGTGTGCCCTCAGTATTTTCCATTGCATTCAGAATTTAATATGAAGCCTCTTATGTAGGATACTGTGCCTTTGGTTATCTCCAGAAGCCAATGTGTAAGAAGCAGGAATTGTATTCATTCTATAAGTGAAAGTATGCACTTGTCTCAGACTTCAGACCAGCTCAGTTCTTGCCTCACCAAGGCATTTTGTCCAGATTACTCTGTCTGAATCCTTTCTATAAAATGGACCAGTGCTGATCATCCTTACAAAGTGGCTGTGAAGATGCATCAGAAAGGAATAATAAATCACATTACATGAACGAAGTTTACAATAACAGGTAAGGATGACAAATGTATTAAGGGCTTATCTTCTGAGCCACATATTTTGAACACATTCATGTTTTATTATGCTGCTGGGTCAAGTGATGCTATGCCATACATTTTCAACGCCTAATTAGCAATTGGAGTCAGATACTTCATTTAATTTTAGACTAAAGATTTGTGTTCTAAACTTTCCCATTCTGAGATACTATTTGTCCCTGCTGAATCTGTATCTTCATTCCTGAGCCAAGTGAGGTTAAAACTGTAAAAAAAGAATCTTATTTTATTCACGTACCAGGGAGAGAGGCCTCTGTGTAATAAAGAAGCAACTTTATTTTTTTTGCTTAAAGGGTGTTTCAGGTTGTTTTTTTAAAAAATTCCCACTTAGCTCCCTATTGATCAAAGGATAGAGGTTTAGTCAGCATGATGGCTTAGAGGGATAAGATCTTAAAACGGTGAGATAGAATCTTGCTTCTTACTGCTTTTACTGCATAGGCTGTGGGGGATTCCTTCTAGTGATTTTTTAAAACTTTATTTTTAGATATATAATTTGTGAGAAGTGATAGCAAAGAATACAGTTTTAGAGAGATACAAAACTGAACAGGGAGGACAGTTCTTGGGAAAACTTTTGCATGTATCTATCAGTGCATACACCTCAGTATTAACCAACAGCCACATACCTTTTGAATATGTAATGAAAACATTTGACTCTGTTGTGGGTGTGAACAACTGTCAGGAGTGAGCCAGCAATAAATCACACAGAGTAAGTGAAGTTAACTCTTAGAAAGAAGAAACAGGATCTGCTCAGGAGTGCCAGATCCACAGCCACTCTTTTTCAGTAGGTCTTGCCCCTATGAGGCAGTTGTGGAGACTGAAGGTCCCTGCCTTCCCACAGCTACCCAAGTGTCAGGTCTTTTCCAAGCAATCAGAGACTATGCTGGTGTGCCTGCCTTTGCTCCTCCTGCTTCATACCTCTCCTGGTCCTGGGAGACCGGTGGGGGGTGAGCTTATTGCAGCATGAGGGGGAAGATCCCTTGCTTCTTCACCAGCCTGACTCATCTCTGCCTCTTGGCCTCCAAATATTTCTCTACAGCTTTCTGCCAAACTATTTCCAGGGAGCTTCTGGCCATTGAAGATTGGCCTGAAAATGGAAATTATGGAGGCCCATGCCTCAGAATGACTTTATTAACAGATACATTTGAGGTGACAGGAGAGAAGGAAATACCCTTGGAATAAGAAATGCATTGGCTACTGGTATTTATCTTATATATAACATGGATGCAACTTCACTTCATTTAATAAGAGGATGTGATATTTATATTTTATCCAGTATGACTCTTATTGTTTCTAAGATTTAGTAGTTTAGCAGAAAAACAGGAACTTTGTGTCTCTATCTTCTCTACGATGTTTTAGTACGTAAAGTTCCTTTGTCTCCCCTGTCCTAGACAGGCACCATAACAACTGCAGCACATTGATTCTCATCACAGTATTTGCTACACTGGTTCCATATTTTATTTTTGAACCCACTATGTGAGTTCCTTTGCCTTACGTCCATGTCTCCTCCACCCCCAGCCCACTGGGTGTCATTACCTTCTACATTAGTTTGCCTCCTTACTGAAACCTGGGCTGTTAAATAAGCCTCTCTTTCTCTCTTTCCCTGTAATGTGTAATAAAACAAAAAGATACCATGTGATATCATTGCATGCAAGGCAGTAGCAGCCAATGAAGTTGAATGGATATGTTAAAACTCCAAGCACAATGATTACAACTTTAACACACTTTTCAAAGGAGGGGGGGTGCTCAGAGGAGGAAAGTTCTGTTTTTTGGTTGTAGCCACTTGATTCAATAATGCTTGGCTTTGACTTTTGTATATGCACTAGAGCTCCAGCAACTCCTGATGCCACCATGTGTGTATTGTCTCCATTTTAAAAGCATTATGAAATGCACCAGACAAAACACAAAGCTGGCTGTGACTGTTTCTGTTGAACTATGCAAATAACTGCTTTCAGTAGCTGCCATGAGGGTTTATATTAACAAGGTCCACCCTCCAAAAACAATTGCACTAAATTTATTGTGGTTCTTTGAAAGCATTCTTACAATCCTGGTATGTCATGAGAGTAAGGCCTCTCTCTCACACACATGCATGCATGTACACACACCAAACAATGTAAGAGCCATTTCTGCATAGTAAACCTCTGGAGACATTGGGCGGTTTCCAACTACCACAAGGAATTTCACTTGTGCAATAGAATTTGTGCTTCTCTCCTCTCCCCATGTGCCTCCTATCCCCATCCCAAATCTGCTCTGGGGGGTTAGGGGGGAACCCAGAGCAGATACAGGGGGTCCCCAGGGAGAGGACAGGTAAGGAAAGTACAATTACACAGTTGAAAGTCATTGTGCTAGTGGAAGCACTTTGCCACACATTCAATAGTCCAACCATGTGGCTGACCACATGAATATTTTCCATCCAATTGTTTTCCTCGCATTTGGGAGCGTGTCTCTCAGCAGTAAAGCCCCTTGCAATTTGACCTCACCCATGCATAAGATATTCTAAATTGCAACCACACTCACACACGTGCATTGAAGAATGATCCACCCACCCCCATATGAAAGCAGATGCTCTGCTGTTCAGAAGTATGCAAGAAGGGGGCCTGTATGGCATAATGTAGTCGTCTTTCTGAAATCTGCCCCACTTGTTCTGCAGGTGTGCAATACAGCTTCCTGTTTGTCTTCCTAACTCCTCTCATCCATTAGCTTGAGCCTTTTTTGAAACAGGACTGTCAAATCTCTTTTCAATCATTATGCTATGGCATGCTTCTACATAATATCTGTTTCTTTTTACTGATTCTTTCCTCGTAGATTTTCTTATCCTATGCCTACCTGCACTGAATAACTTTTCAACAGCCAGTTATCTCAATTAATGGTGAACTTAAAACCACAACTAAAAGATTTGTCCTTGCATTTTTGCTCCATATTTCAGAATGCAGGAAACACAACAGAAAAAGGAGCATTTAGAAAATAAATTTTGTCAATAGCAGTTTTGTGTGTGTGTGTTTAGAACCTCAAAACCATCTTAATTTCTTTGTACTTCTATCTTCTCCACACCCCCACCCCCAATTGCATGCTAAGAATAGCATTACTTTCCTTGTAGCAGGATGCCACCACTCACTGCATTTCTTCACAAGTGAGGAAAATTCCTGCGATTCAATTTATATTAAGGGTAAAATGTAATAGGAAATTAAGATAATCCTACATCCTAGGGGAGGCCAGTCAACATCTTTCAATGGCTACACCCAGTCAGTTTGGTTTAAAACATTTAGCATAAATGTTAATGTGTAGCTATTTTCTGAAATCATCATTAACACCACATGCAATTTCTTCTGAATGACTTTCCAAAAGAAGACAACACAAGAGTGGGCTGTTCACAAGATTTTGCAGGAGACATTTATTTCAGAACTCTATTTACTTTTATGATGTTTATCCATCGCCCACTAAGGGGTGTGAACCTTACTGGTTTTACACTCTCCAAAGCAGTTACCTATTTTTATGTTGAGCATTTCTTTTTCAGACTACACAGAGCTTTCCTTTAAGTATTCCCAAGAAACATACAAACAATGAAGCTCAATTCAGTGCTAACCAGAATTATATATCTATAGCAGCCATCTTGGAATTCAACATTAACCAAGACCACAGTCCATACTATTAGAGAGAAAGTGTGGGTAAATGAAAGGTTTTACATACATATGACATACAGGCTTATCACAGACAGCTACTTTTAGCTGCCATATATCAGGAAATCAAATTCCAGTACTGATCAACTGTAATTCAGTACTGTACCTTTGAATGGACTAGTGGTCTTCATTCTTACTACTTGCTTTGTGCCCTAATGTATTTTTGGCTCTTTCAATACAGTTACCATTTTTTTCCTCCTTTCATTTGCACCAGCACTTAGCAAATGTAGACCTTAGTCTTAGTACATTTTTTCTGCACTTTGCAATTCACACACTGCATTCATTGACAGTGTTGGCTGGGGCTGGTGGAAGTTGGAGTCTCAACAGCATCAGGAAGGCAGAACATTGGCTATCCCTTACAGTAAAGTCTGGTAAAAATTAAACAAGACCTGTAGCTTGCAGGTGGCACAGATGCATTTGCTGGCAGAAATCGGAGCCATGGTCACCAGTCTTCTGGTTAACATACACACTTACCTTATCCCTGTTTCTCAGACCAACCTTTTCATCAATTTATTTGTATTTAATCACAAGGACTCATGTGTTGGTGCTTTGCATCATATGTTTATGGTGTCTCCAAGTAGACACCACTTTGACACACACACTTACACACACACGTTTTTGATTCCTGAAAAAAATAACAAAGTTGGGAAGAGAGGGGGTCAATTTTTGATATCTAAGTCTCCAGGGATTGTATTCAATTCAGGGGGAATCTTCCATTTGTGGAAGGGTTTTTCCTTGCATAACAGAAAATTCTCACATGACTTACGGATCTCTTAGCTAATTTCTCATTGGCAACATTGAGTGCCATTGTGAAGATGATGCTTCTTCAGTAGTGGGGGGGGGGGACAGAATCTGGTCATAAAGACGCTGTTGCTTGGGAATGTACTGTTGAATTGTACTCACAGCTTTTTTTAGTCTGGTATGTACATCACTTGATTACACTTGATGGTGCCCCACTTTACATGACAACAGAATCCAGGGAAAACATTTGTGTTTCAGTAAATGCGACATTTGATCTGTGTTGGCTCATTCTGAGGTTTGTGTGTGATGATCGTACAGGGATGAATCAAACCCATAGTACACTGTATTTCACCTTGTTTTTGTTTTTTAAATCACTAGCTTCATAAACAAACAGGGAAACTCTTTAATCTCTTCTAAAAGACCCATAGTTTGTAAGATATTAAACTATACAATTGTTATCTTCTTTCATGCAGAAGATGTATGGATGGTATAAAATTACCTTCTAATCTTCCTTGTTGAAACAAGAATTGAGTTTTCTCTTTGAAGAAGTATTAGCAGTAGCATTGAGGTTGCAAGAGATGTTGCTACTGGAGGGACAGTTCTCTGTGTTCTGTGCTGTTTACCTGAGGTTATATTCCAGATGCTCTCAGAACAGCTGGGCTGATTATTAAAAATGCCTCATAGTAACTTCCAGCCAAAGTTGATCAATACTTAGTGCAAAGCTTTACATGTGAGAGAGTTATTTAAACATTGAGTGCCCCCAGGATAACAGGGAATGAAAAAATAATGCAGAACAAATATGTTGAAGGGTTCAAAAGAGCGGAAGAATATCTTTTTTTCTGTATGTGTCTGGGGGAGGGGAGTTGTTAAACTATAAGGCACTTCAGATACTTATATAGATTTTTTTTCCAAATGTGCAAATTTTCAGTTGCAAAACTAATACAGAGTGGGCATGTATTTCCAATTTAAGCATATGTACATAAGAGCAGCCCTGTTATACCAGACCAAAGGTATGTCTAGTCCAGCATCCTGTTTTCACAGTGGCCAACTAGATGCCTATGGAAATCGTGCCTGGGTCCTGCTTGTGGAACATGACTCCACACTTATGATCTGCAGCAAATGGTATTCAGAGACATACTATCTCTGACAGAAAGCAGTGCAAAGCCTTTGATCGCAAATTCACTTTGGTGATTTATTTGACACCATCTGAATTGTTGTTGCATTGTTGAGTATATGCAGGGCTGGCCCATCCATAAAGCAGGGTAAGGCAGCTGCCTTGAGGTGGAAGCCCTCAAGATCACACCTGACCCACTGCCTCCAGAACTGGTGTTGATTTCCAGCAGGATCCTGCAAGATCTCACCAAAATCTCATGAAGTCTCATGGAATCTTTGTGAGATTTTTGGCAAGGACTTGGTGAAAATCAGTACTGGCGCTGCTTCTCTGGCAACAACAGAGGTGGCACAAGTGGCAATGCCGTTGGAGAAGGGTGGCACAGTGGCTGAGGAAGACGCTGCAGCAGAGTGGGGCAGCACTTCCTGTTTCACCTCAAGCAGCGAAATGTGGCGTATCACCTCTGAGTATAAACATAGTATTCAACATACTATGACTGGTATGTTCTACCCATTCTTTGTTGTTGTTGTTTAGTTGTGTCCGACTCTTTGTGACCCCATGGACAAGAGCAGATCAGGCACTCCTTTTTCCACCGTCTCCCACAGTTTGGTAAAACTCATGTTGGTAGCTTCAAGAACACTGTCCAACCATCTCGTCCTCTGTCGTCCCCTTCTTCTTGTGCCTCAATCTTTCCCAGCATCAGGGTCTTTTCCAGGGAGTCTTCTCTCCTCAGGAGGTGGCCAAAGTATTGGAGCCTCAGCTTCAGGATCTGTCCTTCCAGTGAGCACTCAGGGCTGATTTCCTTCAGAATGGATAGGTTTGATCTTCTTGTAGTCCATGGGACTCTCAAGAGTCTCTCCCAGCACTATAATTCAAAAGCATAAATTCTTCGGCGATCAGCCTTCTTTATGGTCCAGCTCTCACTTCCATACATCACTACTGGGAAAACCATAGCTTTAACTATATGGACCTTGTCGGCAAGGTGATGTCTCTGCTTTTTAAGATGCTGTCTAGGTCCACCCTTACAACATCCCTATTAAGTATTGGGAGTTGGATGGGGCTTGAAGATAGAAACTTGCCTAAGACCACCCAAACACTATGGCTGAGATTTTGCACAGAATCGTGCTCTCTTACAGTACTCTACTTACACTAATCTACCTCTTGGATGTGTTTGTTCTTGTTATAGATGGCTCTTCACTCAGTACTTATGCTTCACTTCTCAGGTGTGCCTGTCAACACTCTACATACCTGTAACTATGACTCTGAAATGAAGAGCATTGTATTCAGGCAGTGCTTTTTTCTGGGGGGGGAGGCATACATTTTGTGAATCTAACGGAAGAAGAATTTAATTTTTAGTTTCTTCTCTAGCACGGTGAATCGTCAGTTCCACTGCTACTCCCGATGGCAGCCTCATTTCCTGTCATGGTTTTCTTGAGTGTCATACGGAAGCGAGCGTTTAATGTGTGAAGTAGGAGTTGGAATCTAGCACAGTGATTGGTCAGTTTTGTTGTTACCACCTCCAATGGCAGCTCCATTTCCTTTCCTGGTGATTTTCCTGAGTCAAAATGAGAGTACCCCTAAACATTTTTTTAGGAAAAAAAGCACTGTATACAGGCAACAACCATTTTACATGTGTTCAATATGTGTGTGACATGCATGCATTGCCACAAACCAAGATGTTAATAGAAGAAGGGCAAAACAGTCCTAAAATAGCACGGAAAGAACAAAAAGTGCCTAGCAGTCCCATGAGCCTTTGCAAGTGCAAACCCACAAGCCCTTGCCCTGACCTTAGAGGCCTGTGGAAACTTGACATTTGAGCAAGGCGGTTTGGAGGGAGCGATTATGGTGGAGTTTCGTGAATTTTTGGTTTTTAAAAGTTTTTTTCAGGGGTTTCCAGAGGTTTAGCAGGTATTTGCCAACTTTTTCAATGGTGTGCCCAATATACATGGTTTCACTTAAACGTGTGGTGTCTCTGAACGCCACCCCTTAGTAAATGAGGAGTTGCGTGTACATTTGAAAATCTTGTCATACACACAAAAATGTGCAGAGTTGCACCAAAATTTAATTTCCATTTAGATGGATACCACCCATAGTACTCAGCTCCTTTGATGTAATTGTTGTGAAATACCATTGTGAACCCTAAGATTTTAATTTTGCCTCTTTGTCTGGAAAAACCATTTCCCTCTTAGATTGTATCGTAAACTGGGCAGATAAGCTGGCATTTGAAGCTCCTGACTTTTGGTTAAAAATGATGCTTTATGTGATGGTTCAGCATTGCAGCTTAGCATCACACCACATGGAATCAGTCACCACATTAGGCAGTGTGTATGAAGGGATTCAGCCTTTTGGAACATCTCAGTATATATAAAATGATTTATCCCTATGTATATTGCTTAACTGTTTTCTATGCTGATTTGTTGCATTTTCATTCTTCAGTCATATATTATAGGAAGGCCCTTCTCATGTTCTTCATGGTGTGCTTGTGTTTTTGTTCTTCTTGTTCTTGTTGTTTTTATTATGTATTTTATGTTATTATCTTGTATTTTTATGTTGTGAACTGCCCTGAGATCTACAGGTGAACGTTAATATACAAATTATTATTATTATTATTAGCTGAAATACTACAAGATTTTTTGTAAATATCCCAGTTTTATGAATTAAGTATGATGTAATTTTGCAAGTAATTGTTTTCGATGGCTCTGATTTGCACTTTTTTGCAAGACTACTCTGAAGCAAGTAGACTACAGAAATGTTTAATTAATTGTGGGCATTTTGTTGTTTTTAGATAATATGTAACCTACAGGTAAAATTCTGGTATACTCACAGCAGTCTTTTTGTACCTAGAATGCTGCTAATTCAAATATTCAAAGCGTAAATCCTCTGTGGGCATGCAAGCTATTGAGCAAACGGTTGATCGATATGAACACAGTGAAATATTCTGTTAATTAAAGCATCTCCCATTAATTTCTAAGGCAAGAAGAATTGAAAGAAATTTCAGTTACATCTTCCCTTTTTCACCAAAACTGTTCACAGATCCTAGCAAACATCTATTCATAAACTGTGGAGAGCAGGTGTGGGGAACTTTTCTCTTCCAGAGGTTGCTGAACTACAACTCCCATCAGCACCAACAAGCATGGCAAATGGCCAGGGTTGATGGGAGTTGTAGTTCAGCAACCTCTGAAGACCCAAAAGTTTCCCCCACCCTGTGTAGAGTATAATATAACAATATAGATTTAAGGTTAAATTGTCACATAGAATTAAACTGCATGATATATGCTATATTGTTGGTTGGATCTTAGACACTGTTTCCACAATGGCACTGTTTCTAAATAATTTCACCAATATTTTCACATTGAAACTAACCCATCCATCATCTCACCCAAGAAGAAGTGGGACTGGGACCATGCTGGCTCTGGTTGGGCCACTGATTGTGAATATTTTAAAGTTGTTATAGTTAGCTCTTTGTACTTTCTTAAAGTTCCCCACTGATAGCAGTGTCATGTGTGGGGCTGCTAAGCTAATGTTGATCTTCACACTTCATTAATAGTATTTGAGGAGACTAGTGTATATGATTCTGTGATTCTATGTCTTCATAATGGGGCAGATCTTTCTTCGCTGTATATTGTCAATCAGATAGGCATAGAATGGAGAGAGATTTTTTCCCTAAGACCTAGCTTCTCTCCCTTCCAGTGCTTGAAACGTCTTATATGGGCTGCAATTTATACCACTTCCAAGTTACCAGTGCTAGCCCTCAGAATCAGAATATGCCCCTCAGTTAATTTAGAGGTGTCATGGTGGTGTGAGAATTCTACTTGGTATGTTTTAAACTATTCAAATAAAATATTTTCTCTGCCACCCAGATTTATTTTCACGCAGCTTTAATGTTAGTCACATTGGATTTCAAACATAAGTGAATAACAATGCAAATGGCGCTGGCAGGGTCAGCATCTATTGTGATGAAGCTGTTTGACAATGGGCAAAGCCAAATGCGTCACAGGCATTCCTGTGGCAATGTTTCTTACAGACCACTCCCTCTAGGGAATTGAAGCAAAAACATAGTTGTGAAATGAGGGGGAATTTCAGGAGCGGATGAGCCTGAGACGTGACTCAGACTGGACATCAGGGATCAAAAGTGGACATAGAGGATAGGCTATGCTCTGTTTCACACGGAGTTGCTCAAAATCCATAGTTGTTGGCATCCATCTGACTGCAGAGCAAATGGAGTGTGCCTCTGGGGGTGAATTCAAAGTGCTTTGGACATCAGACCTTTACAGTAATGTGTTTGGTGATTAGATAACAATCCCGTATTTATGAGATTTTGAAAGTATGGATATTTCATCCTTCAAATTTAAAACTAGATACTGAACAAAATCTCCTTTTCATGAGAAATGTTAAAATTCATGGTCTAGCTTCAGCTACTTCTGAAAGAAAGTGTAATATCATTGTCATTCTGTAGTTCTCAAAAATGAGGTGATTGCTTTGAAATCTGACCCATATTTCTTCCCATATAATGTACTATACATATAATGAATCTAGAATTAACAAATAAGCATGCATCTCTTTATATCCATTTTAAAAATGATTTATGGGACTCCAGCTGCTGCTCTCCTGGTCTAATTGTGACTACCAAATCATTACATTGTACAACAGAGAATTTCTGACTACATCTACAGATGATATTTTAATGAAGGAAGAATTGGAATTGATGCATTCTTTCTGTTTGTCTGGGGCAAGCTGATCTCTCTAACTGCAGTGCTTGATTAAGTTTAGAAAAAGGCAGGAGTCAGTATCTGCTTATTATATTAATATCATAGTTTGCTTAAGTATTAAGAATACCTTTTAAAATATGTTGTTTTATAGTGCTCATGATTAAAAATTCCCTTTTGGCTTATTTATTTTCTTTCACGTATTTTCTTTCTTCCACCATGGAACCCAACGTGGTTCCCAGGAGGCTTCCGATCAAGGCACTGACCAGACTCCCAACTTGCTTAGCTTCTGCAAGGTGGAGGTCTCACATGGCTTCAGACCCATATATCACAACTATATCTCGAGACTTTCCTCCCACATCCTTCATGTTGACAGCTACTGCTAAGAAGATCACATTTTTGGCATTGCCTCAGGAACAGCTGAATTGCCATAAGGGTTGGCTGATGGTTACACAATCTGTAAAGGCATTGTTAACCAGCAGTGGGTAACCACCAGCCCATGGGCCAAATTAGGCCCAACACATTCCTAATTTGGCCCACAACACCGTTTCCCCAAACCCTGTCCATGTACCCCACACCTGACATTGACACTGTGTGTGACATCAGGTGTAGGGCAGTGGAACCGCAGTCGAACTATCAGGATCCTTAACATGCACTCCTGATTGTTCCTTGGCAAGCAATTAGCACTTACAATAAACCCTGCAGGGAAACATTTCCTTCGCTTACATAGTTTGAGGTCAACCACTGCAATTCTCACTCTCTTTATTGTTGTTGGCGTTGCTTAAAATATTGCCTAAAATCACAGATCCCTAACAAATTTACAACGGAATGAAATATAGAAATATAGATGCATCCTTAAAAGTGATGAGATGAAATTAATATTTTGTAAATGCTTGCTGGGGGGGGGGGGGGGGAAAGGGTTTTCATGACAACACCATGCAATGCTGGCATCTGTCTCATCTCTACTTGGATGTGTTCCATAATGCAGGGACTACTGCGCTGATTGCTGTCTTCTGAGCATAGTGACGTTTGATTTCTGAGACATGAAGCACCTCCGAAAGCTCAGTCTCTGACAATATGTGATCTAGTGTGATGATATGGATTGCATACATGTATCAAATACCAGATATTATTTACTCTTGGAAAGCCCTTTCCAGGGCATGTTTTAGACATGTGCACCTAAGAAATCATCGGAACATATCTGTATCCTTAATGGTGCAGAGTTCAATCCTGTAGTGACAACAGAGTATACAACTGAATTCATGTCCCTGGTGTAGCACAAGGTGATTCCTTGTTTCCTTGGTCCAATGCCAGCCATCTTCTCTGTGGTATAGAAGAAATAGTAGCTAGTTTGGTGCGCTGCTGGTGGCAGACAGACAACTGAAGAGCCTTCTGCGAGAGCGACCATTTCTGGTGCATAGCTGTATCTTCAAGAGGGTATGCAGAAAAGGGACTTTGAGAGGCAAGTGTATGCCAGCACTGACTAACCTGTACCACATAGGACTCCACTGTAGGTGTTGCAGGTCAAGATTAAGGCTAGGACAGTGGCCTCTCTTGTATGCTTATATAAAGCACCACTGATGGTGTACATTGATGGCAATTTATAAATAAAAATAATTCTGATGAAAAAATGGCTGTATGCATTCGTAGGATCAGGCTGTCCCACCCAGCTGCGACATCAGAACCGTAAAAAGCGGCATACAGACTGTGGCATTAATCAATGTATCTATGTGCATCTACTGTCAGTGGGGATTCTGTAGGCTCTCATTTGTATCAGGTAGACTTCAAATGGTAAAGAATAGGTGTCAGCAAAGTGCAGAACTGATATGTGAATTGGTTTTTGTATCTCCTTCCTAGGATAGAAACCATGGTTGACTTTGTTTGATAAAAATGGCAAACAATTTCATTTTCCATAATTATTAGTAATAAAACTTATTTAATAAATTATTTACCTGTGACAGCAGGATTTATTATTTGTTGATGAGCTTCCAGGGGATAGTACTTGCTCATAAAAAGGCAAAAATGTGACACTAATACAATCATACAGTGAATATGTATGATTATATACATACTGCACCTATTCTGTGTTAATAAGCATAGCAACATTAAGTAATTTGTGTTTCTTATGACATCTTATCACTGTTTCAAAAGTAATATAGAAGTACTCTTGCTCCTATTTGCCTATCATTGCTTATCATCATCGTCATCATTTATTTCATGCATAAATTTTTAAACAAAAGCATGATTTTTTTTCAAATCATGCCTAATACTGAGATATATTCAATATTCTCAGAAGAATTTCTGCTCTCATCATTCATCCAAAAGTAAATCAATATCTTAGATGATAACAAATTATGGCCAAGAATTTGTGTCTGACTGAGATCTTATAACAAATAAATGCAATCATTTTTTAAACATTCTTTATTCTTTGGACAAAAAAATATATTGGCTGTGAGTCCTGCTTCCTGCCTTGCAGACCTTTTTCCACATGGCCTGGGAGGGCATGGCCCTGACTGACTCCAGCTAAGCATTAAAACTCTTCTGTCTCTCTGGAAATTATGGCAACCTCTGACAGATCTGTCAGCATTCCAAAATAATGGGGATTGTGTGAATATTGGATTTTGGTAGCATCCCTATGCTGATTGTGGCATGAATTGAGATTATCTAGAGACATGTCAGGAGCTTCTGGGTTGCTGAGTCAAAAGATTCCTAGTGACCAGTGCCTACCGTATTACAGTTTCTCTCAAACATTCTGGTACAGGCAACAGCCTGCAAGTCCAACCAGTTGTTTGCCAGACTTTCTTTTTTTCTAGAATAGACATCACCAGTCTTATTAGACCAATGGGCATGTGTGAAATTTTGAGAAAGTTCTGTGGGGTCCTATCACAAAATGACTATTGGGGGGGGGTGACTAATGCAAAATGCCTGCAACATATAAATAAACAGAAAACAAAACAAAACAAAATGTTGTGGGCATATTCCTTTATCAGCTGCCACTGCACTTGTTCATGGAGAAAGGCTCTTTGCACCTCTCCTCTTTTTAAAACAAGAGGGAGGGAGGCTGTCCAGTCTTGGCATACAATGAAATGTGAGCATGCTTAGTATAGGAAACTCTGAGCCAATGCAAACATGAACTGAGCAGGAAGGCTGAGCTTGTCTTCTCGCCACTAGCATCTGGGCTGAGGTCCAGTCTGAGCACTAGAACAGAAACTCTAATTATGGCCTATGCTTACTCAGCAGCTTACAGGATCAGACTTGTAAATATGTGCATTTTGTTTTGCTAAAGGGGAGAAAACTCGTTATTTTAAAATGATGCATGAAATTCTTCCCCACTTTTCTCAAATAATCAAAGATTATTTAATGATATGTAAAATATTCATAACACAAGGAGATTGTTACTCCTAAAACCATTATAGAAAGCAGCAATATGTGTTAGACAGATGACAGAAACCTCTTCATTTCTTTTCTTTTTTAAAATGAGTATATGAAAGCAAGTAACTGTTGTTATGCCAATTGCAGTCCATACTGTCTTACTGTATATCATGGACAGTCCTAATCTGATCCCTGATGGTGTAATATGAAATGAGTTGAATAGTGCATAAATATTGCATTTTGTTTATGTATGTATGAATCACACTAGTAAATTTTTATTTTATTTTATTATCATAATTTACTGGAAACTCCTCTTTGCCTCCCAGTTAATTTTAAGAATTTGTGTTTTACACCTTAATGTGGCAAAAAAATTGCCATAATCCTGAGTAAATACTACTTTGGTTATTCATTCTTTTATGAAGTGTTTTGATAACTCCTATACAAACATTTAACAAAGCACTGTTTTCACTACTGATAGTCATTAATTTTGCTAATTGCTAAAGAAAACCTGAAACCTGGGATGTACAGTCTTTATCTGCTGCTCATTATGTGTCTGCAATTATGAACATAGATGCATATGTATTTGTGTAGCCTTTAAAAAAAAAAGTATAGCCTGGCATTGTAATCATGACTTAAGCTATTGTTACTGTCCGCAGGAGCCATACCAGCAACTGAATGTGGCAGTAATATAAAATACAAGTACTGTAAGAATGTCTAGAGTCTTGATGGTTGTCATTTGATTAAATATATGTGAATTCCGTTTGATCTTGTCTTTTTATAATTCAGAGGGGCTTCGTTGTATATGTCTCACCTTTCTATAAAATGTTTCTGGCAATCAAGCCTTACTTTCTCTTCTCATCTACATGCTTGCTATAGGCACATAGCGCCTATGTTTTTGTTCAGATGTTATGGTTGTAAACTGTTCTTAATTTCTGCCATTTGTTCTGTAGATGGGGGGGGAGAATCCATCTTAAGGTGGGGGGAAAGAAAAATCCATTATATTTGAAGGAATTTGATAATTTTGTTGTAGTTCATTGCATGGCAGGTGGTAATAATGTCTATGCCAGCGCTGTCAAAATATGAAAATTAAAATGACGATGGGTTTTAATGAAATCCATTTGACAAATATAATTAAGGTGTTTTAATATGAAGGCCTGTAATAAAGACTACCGGTGGACTCCCTGAGGTCCTGACTAATTGTGTAGATTGCTTTTAAGCTTTGAATAGTTTTATTGGATAATGAACTGTTAAGAAGTGTTAGATCTTTCTTAAGCAGAATTTGGTTTGAAAAAGAAGAGGAGAGACAGGCCTGAGGTGTGGCATTTTAAACATAATTAGAAGAGAGTTTTAAGTTAACATCTTTGATCTTGCTGTCAGGTTTTGATTAGAGCTGTAAATGCTTTAATCAAGTGCAATGTAGTCATTACATTTCTAACTGTTTTAAAACTGTGAAATTACTGAGATGCTGACATCAGTTTAACACATTTTGAACGTTTGCAGCAAAGTTGTGTTGGTAAACTCTTAGTTTATATTAATATGTCAGAGTGTGGTGATTTTCCAATATATAGTGTATGTGCATAATTATAATACGATGAACACATAATTTTGTGTTTTAAAAATACATATAAACAACAAAGGAATGTTCATTGTATTTGATGAGAATACCATTCACTAAATTTTGTAAGATTTGCAGTTGGACTATATATAAAGGCTTGCTGATTCTAAAATTGTTTGTGTGTGTGTGTGAAGCACAGCCATGTGCAAGGTTGTATGTGTGATGTACAGGGTGAAATCTTACATTTTGAATCACCCCTTCATAAGGAAAAATAAAGGAAAAACGAAGAACAGATTGTTAGTGTAAGAGCCATTACAATACAGGCTATGTTTTCTTGAAGACTGGCTGTATAGATTTCTGCCATTACACCCCATAGGTGCAGTTGGTACTGGGTACAGAAATTAAGTATGCTGAGAACTTTGACTTTCTTTTCTGTTTGAGAAAACAAGCTTCAGGCTTGGAAATACGTGAATGATGTAGAGAAATCTCTGGACCTTGAGGGTGCAGATGGAAGAATGGATGGGAAATGAAGTGATCAGGGCATATAATAGTATTTTCATGTATTTTAATCTCTGTTGGAAGTGGTAGGGGAAACCCAGCCAGATGGGCGGGGTACAAATAATAAATTGTTATTATTGTTATTATAGTACTACTTCAATTATTTGCAAAGTTCTTTGCCTGAAGATTAGCAGAAACTGAATACATTATGGGGAATATATGTGTGTAAATGCACATCCATTTCTACTAAGACTTTTGTATGTACACAAAATTAAGATGTTGTAAAATCAGAATTCTGATTCGGCATCTGTACACAATAAAAAGGAAATGCTTATGAGTCACTGAAAGCTCACTTTAACAAATCAGCAAAAACTGAAGGCAACATTACACTGTCATGTTCATTTTTATATGCCACGTTTTTCTGCCAACAGAATGGCACCCAAAGGTAGTTTGATTTTGCTGTTGTCAGTGTCATTTGATAGGTTGTTACTAAAAGCTGTAAGTAATAGTTTCTATTGATGTAGTAGCTGCTTTTGCAATTGTAATCTGCCACATCCGTTATGCTTCCAGGAAAGTCCTTGCATGCATACTTGTTGGAGAAAACTCTTTCTTGCTAGGTATTTTGAAGATCTATTCTGTACATACACTTAATGTAAAGCAATCTGAAAGGAATTTGCAGAGGGGCGACTGTATTGGTCCGTACGGCATAAACAACAGTGCCTTGTGCCACCTTAAATTTATTATGTACTGCAGTCTCATGAACTGGACTGTAGGCCATGAAAGCTCATGCCACAATAAAGTTGTTTGTCTGGCAGATTTTTGTTGTTTTGCTGAGAAGAACTGATGGTTTTCTCCATCACGGTGAAAAAGGCAAATTGCATGCTACAGAAAGAAACTGAAAAATAAAACTGCCAATATCATAATGCTGTTATACAAAGCTATGGTGAAACCACATTTGGAATGCTGTGTAGAGTTCTGACCACCTTGCCTCAAAAATGGTTTTTGTAGAGTTGGAAAAGGTTCAGAAAGGGGGAAGCAAAATGATCAAGGGGATGGATCAACTACCCTATGAGGAAAGGCTGCAATGTTAGGGGCTGTTTAGTTTAGAGAAAATGTAAGAAAGAGATGAAATGATAGAGAAAAGCTTACCTCCCTCTCTCATGACACTCAAACATCCAATAAAGCTGAATGCTGGAAGAATCGGGACAGATAAAATAGGGCTGCCATACGTCATGCGTCAAGGTTTTCGGCTGGAAAATGGCATCCAGGCACATTTTCGGCAAATCAGCAAAAATGTATGGCAAGGGGATTTAAAAAATCAAAATTCAAAAAAGTCCCAAATCTTAGATTTTGGGGGAAGAAGAAGAAGAATGAAAAGAAGAAAGCTCTACAACTTTGTCTGGATTTTCACTTTGGGGAATATGGCAACCCTAGATAAAAGAAAATACTTTTTAAATGTGGTTCATGGTTAAAGTATGAAATTCGCTCTCACAGGAGGCGGTGGTAGCCACCATCTTAGAAAACACTAAAAGAGGATTGAACAAATACATAGAGGATGAGGTTATCAATGGGTACGATTCCACAATGGCTATTCTTTGCCTCTATGGTCAAAGGCTTTTGAATATCAGTGAGTCTGATCATTTTCAGTGCTGCATAATTAAACTGTAGGGATGGTATTGATGCTGAAGTGATAAATATACAAATAATTGTCAAAGGTAGTCAAAATATGAATGGAAGAGGAGTCATAATAATAATATTTTTTTTATACCCCGCCCATCTGGCTGGGTTTCCCCAGCCTCCCTGGGTAGCTTACAGTTTATCTAAAAACAAAATAAAAACAAGCATTAAAAAACCTCCCAATACAGGGCAGCCTTCAGATGTTTTCTAAATGTTGTGTAGTTCTTTATCTCCTTGACATCTGAAAGGAGGACGTTCCACGGGGAGGGCACCACTACCAAGAAGGCCTTCTGCCTGGTTCCCTGTAACTTTGCTTCTTGCAGTGAGGGAACCAGCAGAAGACCCTCGGAGGAGGACCTCAGTGTCCATGCTAAGCGTTGGGAGTGGAGACGCTCCTTCAGGTATACTGCATAATTCAGGTATAAGCATAATTAAAAATCATGATCAGGTCTAAATATTAATCCCGATTATAAAAAAAAAACTTCCCCCTGTTTTACTGTAAATTTACTTCTGAAATAAACAACACCCTGTTGATTTTTTTTTTTACACAAAGTACTTTTTTAGGAAGAAGTATTACATTTTCATACAGTGCTGAAGGCTCATGAATAATTTTGAATTCATTTTCATTCTTTTATGTTTCCACTTTTAAGACATCTTTTTTATGTGTGCTAAGAACCTTGAACAATCTCTTTACTCAGCAGTCTTCCGCATTTTGTTTTCTCTCTTTTTTTAACCTTAGAACTCTGTGTCTCCAACTTTGCAATACATTTTTTATACGTGACATTTTGTTTTCAAGCAAGAGTTCATTCTGGAAGGAAGAAATCGAAGCTAGTGAAAGGATTGGCTAATTATCATTTTTCTCAGGACAACAGAAACATGCTGTTCTGTTGACTTGCAGTGTTTGTAATTTATACCCATTAAATTGATGTTTTATCATCTATTACTGATTCCTAGGCTTCTGTTTGCACTTATTGGTTGTAACAAGCATTTTGTTTTTGTACAGGAGAAAAATGGTCTCAGTCACTTCTACTGTATCCGAAAAGGAGAATGGGATTTGTAAATGATAAATGGGGAAGTTGACTAGCTAACTAATAAAGATTTGTCTTAATCAAGTATGATTTGTCAGAACAGGAGCGCGTTGAGGTCAGGGCACATGCAATGAATAATACAGCATTCACAGGAGAGGAGGACCAGGCAAAAGGCCTCATAAATATGCTGTGATTACCCAGTGCTAATTCATATTCAAAGAATGAGTGGCATTGAAGCCAGCTCCTAGGTTTCTGAGCAGTTAACCTGTGCTGTGGTGTGTTTTTTCCCCGGGTCCTCTGGTCTTAAGAAAACTTTAGCATATTTTCTATAAGTATCATGTTTGATGCAGCTCTCATTCTTATTGGATAAATGTCGTTGTTTGTGGTTGCTGATTTGAAGCCTCAATTATACTTTCCCCCCTCTTTATTGCTCTCAATTTCAATAACTTTTGTTTATTGTTATTTAGTATGAGTACAGGTGCAACAGGGATGTGCTGCCCTTTCCCATTTTGCATATCTTTCTAAAGCATGAATGTTTTGTCACAAAGTTCTCTTTACTACCTTGAAACACTGTAGAATAAAACAGAAATAGCACTTACCTATCTTTCCCTACATTTTTGACTGTCTAATCAGACACCTAAGTGTAGTTTCCTAAAGTTAAAACTTTGTGCAGTTTGGATTGTTGGGTACTTGAATAGACCCAGTGGTGGTCAAGTACCTTTGGAAGTATGTGGGCTTTGGGGGTTAGTGCTGCTTGGAGTAGGGCACAAAGGAGCTCCAGGTTTTGTAGGTCCTTGGGCAAGATCCCTTCCATGAGCTTCCCCCTGGCTCTTAGTGAGTCCTCTCTTGTCACTGTTGTGTATTAAGCAATAACACAGTCAAGATGTTTAATATAGTGTATTGTGTGTATTACAGACCTTATTTGAATGTACAAGTTACAGCGGGAACAGCAATCATTTGCTGATTCAGGGAGCAGGATTTGGATCCTCTGCTGGATTGGTTTCCACGGGAGGGAAGATGTGCCATTGGTTCCCGCCAAAATGTATCTTCTCCCTACTAGAGGCCTGTTAATATATAAACCCTAGTTTTCTCCATCCCTGGAGCTCTTCCCTGTTTCTGAATTAAAGAGATGTTGTACCTGATTCTTGCCTCCAGTTATTAACGACACTACAGTCACCGAGCCATTATTACCAACTGCTGCTACTCCTTTTCAAATTCCCACTCTTTTAGAACCTCTGAATAGAGAGCAGAGAGAGGATAACTGCAGAATTGTAAACGTTTCTCAAGATGATCAGCCTTGTGTATTTATTTACAAATTTTATTAGTCCACTTGTCTGTCCAAGCTGGTTCTCTGAGAGAGAGAGAGAAAGAGAGAGAGAGAGAGAGAGAGAGAGAGAGACGCATAGCCAAACTACCGGTACCCTAATTTGAGTTATGCCCTAACGCAAATGTGTTGGCACCATCTGGAGCAGAAAAACATGTGGGAAAGACATAATCACTGTTGCCATATTTATATAAAGGAAATTGAGATTGGAAAGGAATGAATAGTTCATGTGTGACTGACATGGAATGCAAACTGTGCAGATTTTAGCCAATTTTAGTGACTGATAGCCTACTGATGAACATCCAAATAAGCTTATATATTGTTCCAACTTCCTAACTTAGCTTGTTTCCCCTAAGCCTCTGAAATAGCTTTCCTTAAATTGTTGTCAGTGGGACTACTCCAGGAGTGAACAGTTGAAGAACATCAACTGAATGCTTTAATGTTCATCTTCCTGCACTGGTTTTAGACTGAGAGCAACAGTTACTGATTCTTCTGCCCGGTTAAATCAGGAGTGGGGAACAGTTGATCCTCTACACAGTAAGGATGGCTAATAGCCAGGGATAATGGGAGTTGTAGTCCAGTAACACCTGGAGAGCCACAGGTTCCCTACCCCTAGGTTAATAGATTCACCACACTTGCCCCACCATGAGGTTTGGACATAGCCTTGGGATTATCTACAAATTGCAGTTTCCAGGGTAGGTTATTGCAAATCATACAGTATATGCATGATGGTTTTTCAATGTAGCAGCTATAATGGTTAGCACATGTATGTACTGTGTAGCTCTAATTTGAACATTCCTGTTGGTAGCTGGTGCTGAGTGTCCTTATAGTTTGAAGTATCCACATGACTGGCTGTGGTCCAGACTGGAGCATGACAATGGTTACTAAATAATGTGGGTGTGGAGAGGGGGGTGGGAAACACAGGTGTATCACTCAGTATGTATTGCTCAGTTGGTAGAGCCTGATACTCTTAATCTCAGGATTGTTTGACAAAAGATTTCTGTATTTCAGGGGTTGGACTAAGTGATCCTTGGAGTCCCTTCCAACTCTACAATTCTATGATTGATTGATTGATTGATACATTTCTATCCCACCTTTCCTCCAAAGAGCTCAAGGTGACATACATGGCTTTCCAGCTCCCCAGTTTATCCTCACAATAACCAAGGCTTAAAGTCTGTGACTGGCCCATCAGTGGGCTTCATGGTTGAGTGAGAATTTGTTTCCTGGTTTCTGAAATCCTAGTCCAACACAACACTGGATTTCTTCATTTTTGTAATTTAAGATAAAAGCATTAGCTGCTTTCAGTCCTACATTTTAACCTATTCTGTAATTGAAGCTTTTAGCACAGCCATGTAATTCATTTTGTGTTGAATGTTGTTAAGCTGTCATTTTCTGTGCAATGAATGGTGGATAATATGCTCCATTTTGGAAACCCACCACATATCTGTTTTATTTTGTGCAGTTTCTCAACTGCTTCCTTATTGCACAAGCTCAATAGTAAAGTTTTTTGAGTTATGATAACAACTATTTTACTCAACATTCTACAGCTTTCTGTGTATTGGCATGTAGTCATTAACTATTATTCTTTTTAGCCATGTCATCTAAGAACCTTATGATCTAAATACTTCTATCTGTTAGCACTAGTTTCCATATCTAAATATGTCAACTGAAAAGCTATAAATTACAGCAGTTTCACTTGTGCCCCAACACTTAAGATATGTCAGCACTTCCTTTCATTAACTTGCTGTTGTCAGAAACCTAATAATTTGGCTCAAACCTGAACTTTTTTGCTTCAAACTGTGTATTCCCAAGCCTATAAATCCAAGTTGTCACTTCAGTAATACTTTACATTCAGTCCTTTCCTAAAAGCACCACTCCCTCTTTTACCCCCACCCTTCTAATCTCTCACTGATGTGATCAGCTTTTTAAAAATTTCATCTGTTACCAAATTTAGCCTCCTACAATAGAGTAGTTTAATTTCAGCTGAAAGACAAAATCTCATTGACAAAAAAGGCCCTTTACTTAACTTGCAAGTATAAGTCGCTCAAATGTTTTAACTCGTTTCTTATTAATTTGTCACCTGAATAGATAGATCTTATAAAACATCTGTTTCTATCCTTTGCTGTCTTATTCTCATTGCAAATAAAAATGTTATAATACCCAGTGACAAAGATTCAATCAGACTAAAGAAAGTTACTAGAGAGAAAAAGACCTACTGTGAGACTGACTTTTATTTATTTCATAAAATGCATATACCACTTTAAAAAAAAAATTAAACCCTCAAAGCTTAACCATGTTGCATTACTTCTTCGAATCTTCAAATTGTTGAGTTAGAAGGGACCACGAGGCTCATCTAGTCCAACTTCCTGCAATGCAGGAATCTTTTGCCTAATGTGGAACTCAAACCCATGACTCTGAGATTAAGAGTCTCATGCTCTACCAATTGAGCTATCCCTGAGACTCTTAAATCCTGATTCTATGCATCTGAGCAGACATTTCATTTGCTTGTGATGTTGACATAGCATAGCTATAAAACCTTTTTCTGCCATGTTTTGCGACACTGGTTTAGTAACAAAGCTTCTGTTACTCTGACAGAGGAGAAGGGGTGTCCTCTGATATAAGAACTCCTTGTGCTGAACAAAGGCAACCTCTGGATCCAGTCCATTGCTTTCTTGTCAGAAATTATGTAGAAGAATTCTAAGAATTTGTTTCTCATCTACCTAACTATTCTTTGAAAATAAAATCATTTAATCCAGGAGTAGTATGCAACTGAGAGTATAAATGTAGTAAATTGTGCAATGTAGGATTGTGCATTGTGGAAAGGATACTCAGTCTCTATCTCAGTAAATTTTCAATATTGAGGATGTACCAAAGGTGCAAATTTTCTATATTGTGGATGTACCAAAAGTGCAGACAGTCAACTACAAATTCACCCTTAATTTTTTTAGGATTGGACAGCAACCATAAATGGTAAATGTAGAAAGGCCTCAAGCTCTAGTTAATCTAATGTGAAAGCGTCCAATAACCACATCAGAAAAGAAAAGAGATGGGGAAGGCATGTGAGCCTATGTCTTGCTGGGGCTCATTCTTATAACCCTAAACTATTTCAGTATTACATTTAGTATAGCACTCTTTGCTTAGCTGTTCAACTTCCCAAGTTATCTAACAATATGAAGACAAGACAATTCTGGATTTTAGGAAGCTTGATTCATTGTCCCTCTAAGGCTTGTGCTAGATGATAAATTTACACTTGCTGATGTGTTATCATTTCATTGCAGCGTAACTCAAGAATGAGATAATTTGTCTGTTGAATGTTCATGCTTTTTTTCAGGCAGCACATAAATTATACTGGTGGCTGTGAAAGTATTTGAACTTTGCAATTCTGGATATTTTATGTATCTTATTACAATAAAATCTTAGTCCCTTTTTGGAATTCGGCACAGCAATGTTTAATTATATCATTGTTTAATTATAGTGAAGTAATAGGTGGATGGAGCCTTTCTGTATTAGGACTCATTATGATAAACAAATGCTTTCATTTGTTTCTAAATGCCCCTAGAGTTTACAAGATAAGTCTGGATTTTGTAAAGGGTTTGCTATGCCCAGTGTGTCTTCTTTATTTTTCTTTTGTTTTTGTTTTTTACAGCATGTCACCATGCTGCATGAAAAATGGTGTGTGATCTAGTGGTGGGGAGAGGATGTAGCTGTTCAGCTACTTTAATCATAAGCACTATTCTATTCTACAGCTCTCTGAATTTTGGCCTGAACTCTAAATGTTCACCATGCATTTTGTAAACCTGCTCCAAAGTTCCCAACTACCAATACTATTTATGGGGCTAAATTATTTCAAATTCTTTAGAGAATCTAATCTCAATCTTTGGATGCAAATAAATATACCAGCATGCACATTTTAAATAAAAATGAGTTTTAGGCATTGCACCTTTCGCCAAATGGAATAATTGAGGCCAAGGGTTCTAGACTAGAATATTACGGTTTATCTCCCAAATGCTGTTTGAATGATTAGAAGGATCATTGCTGGAGTTCTGGAAGATGGCTGTTTACTGCCAGACATTTATTCAAATTCGACTGCAGGTAGCAAATCAGGGTTAGCCAACATGATGCCCTCCAGATGCTGTTGGATTACAGCTCCCATAGGTTGCACTGAAGGCATAGGAGACTGCCACCTGCTAAAGCTAAGCAGGTCTGCATCTGTTCAGTGCCTGGATAGATGACTGATTAGGGACCAAGTGTATGTTTCCTTGGGTTCCACGATAGAAGAAAGGTGGGATATAAATGTAAGGAAATAAATTCCCATCAGTTCCTTCCAAAATAACCAATGAACAGGAATTATAAGAATCTCAGTCCAACGTTTGGAGAGCATCATGATGGTGATTCCTGTGCTGCTTCATCATTTTGGACCTGACGACCCTGGATTCCTGCATAAATATATTTTTAAGCAGTTGTATACATTGTCGTACATAGTACAAAACTAGAAGTCTCAATGTAAGCAACCATGTAAACAGTGGTTGATTGATAAAATTTGAGAGATGATGATTATGTACAAACTAATTCAGCAAGTACAGCAAGCAAATGATGTTATGGCATCCTGGTTTCCTTTTATTTCCTGTGGGAAAGCCCTTGAGGCTTCTCATCAAATTCCAATCAAGGACAGATGTCTATATCCCCCCCCCCCCGACTATGATCTCTCTTTCTCGTTTATATGAAACATGGATCCCATCTTTCAATAGTTAGTGAGCTTCTCCTTAGGCTGTTTTACTGTTGTTGCCCCATAGGCATATACAGGATAGTTTAGGGATTGTAATCAGTGAGTTTCTTTATTCCTTTAATGGTGTTTTAGTATTTTATGAGTGTTGCTTTTTGTAGTTATAATTTTTTTCTAAAATGAAATTCCATGAAACTGTGATTGAAAGGAATTTGCTGTGAGAAGAGAGTTGTTGATTTCTGCTGAATCCCATCCACCCTCTATCTTTGGCTGCAGCCTCCTGCACCATAGTGCTACTATATCAGAGAAACCCAATGGAGCGGATTTTCAAAGAACTGCAGAAGGAAGGAGACCTCCAAACCTCTATTGCCCAAACTTTGGATTTAAGCCTGTGTTTCAAGTGCTGTATAATTAGCACACTGTTAATTTAACTTTGGTTTACTTTGGTTGCATCTCTGAATTTGTTTTTTGTCGGAATACACTGCGTGGATCCGTTAAAAGATCCGTGGTTAATTGTTTATTTTAATGGTTATTGAGAACTACTTTTGGTATCCTTATGTGTAAAAGCGAAAGTGAAAGTAAGAATGAACAGTCGGTTTGCCAATAAGATTAATCCGCCTTTAATTTATAGTCCCGGTAATGTTTCAAAGTTATCAATGAGCGTTAACCCTGCTTCCCGCCTTTTTGGAGGGCAGCAACAGTGGTTTTATTGGTTGGGGTGTCAATCGTGATGTCACATCTGTTCCCAAATAAAAGGCTGAGGCTCACCGCTTGGGTGCGTTTTTCTTTAGTTCTTTCAGTTAGGTCAAGTTTAGTTTAAGGGTTTTGGGAGCGGGCTGGATGGGTTGGATGGGTTTTTTCTTTTAGTTAGGTTTAGTTCGCGGAAGATATTCGGTTTAGCTTTAGTTAGGCTTTTAGGTTTAGCCTAGGGCTAGATTTGCGGAAGATATTTCGGTTTAGTATTATTTAGTTTAGTATCGTGGAAGATTGGGCGCGCAGGGACTGAGAGCTTAGGGAAACTTAGCTTAGGGCAAGAAACGAGCCTACGCGGGTTTTGCCAAAGCCACTAAAAATATACTCGGTGTCTGTCGTCCTTCGGGGATAAGGGGAAAAGGTCTAAAGATTTTTTTTATTGATTTTAACCAAAACTTAGATAACGCCCTAGGTTTGGTTTTCCTGGTTCAGATTCAGGGCATCCATTGGTTTTCGAGGCATCCATTAGCTTTCGAGGCATCCATTAGTTTTCGAGGCATTATTTTAGTTAGAAGGCATTCAAGAACTCACACACCTTCGGAGTCATTTTCCGTCTTACTCAGCTTCCTTCAGATTGTGAGACTTGGCCGGCGCCCGTGCTCATAAGCACGTGGAACGCTGGCCGCTTTCCCCCCGTTACTGGTACCTCGTGCGTGGGCAGCTTAAGCTTACGCACGAGGAGCTCCAGCACCGAACCCCGGCAGTTTTTGGATGAGGATATAATGGTAGCTAGTACCGTAGTAACCATTTCATCCCAAAGGTGTTTAAAGCTCTTAACACCTTTGGGCAGAAATGGTTACTACTAGCTGTATTCTCTTCATAAAATACTGAGCCTTCTCTTTAGTTGTATATGTTTGCTAGGAGGCAATGCAGCTATTTCAGTTCTTTGAGTTTTCTGCCAGGTTGAAATTCATGGCTGAAAGTATTGGCCCTAAGTGACATATCAGCAATTCATTTTCTGGTATTCCAACTGACATGGTCTCCATCCTTTATTTATTGATATCTTCAGTCATTGGCAATGAGAGGAAAATACACTATTTGTCAAAGCTGACAGCATTCTACTCTTGGTTGATGACACTGTTGTCTTGATCAGTGGACAATAAACTTGATGCCAATTGGCAAAGTATATTTATTTTAAAAAATGTGAATTAGCTCTGTTTGCAAAACATCACACTTCAGCATTTTTATTTACTTTTTTAAAGGAAAGGGTTTCTTTCCCCTGTTTTAAGGATTGGTTTGCATTGTATACAAGTGAGATTTCATAGTGTGGTACTCAACTGAGTTTTACTCAGAGAAGACCTATTGAAAGCAATAGACCTAATTTAGTCATGTTCCCTCATTTCAGAGTAAACCTTAGTTGAATACCACCCATTGCTTTGAATCTGGGTAGGTTGAAGAATAATATCTATTAGATGTATAGCCTTGAAAGCTTGTGGCAAGTACAAACAACAACAAAACCAGAAGGAAATTGAATTGACTCATATTCACTGAAATTTCTTTCCTTTTTTCAGCTTAATCTTGAGCTTCAAATGATTCAGTATTGGTTTATGTCATATAAGACAATGAAAGGGGATGAGGAATAGATATGTCTTCAAATATTAATGCTCATTTGCACAAACAATAGACTAACACAATAATGGTACAAAAGATTAAAGAGTTTCAGAAATATTTATACTGTTCTTCCATCTATATACTGTAATCTGTCCTTGTAGCATATATTGTACCACCTTTCACCTCTGGGAGGCATTATATATGCAGCTAAAAATTAAGAGCATCAAGCCAGAAAGAAAGAAATTTATATTATTCTATCAGGGACTGCTACCAAAATATAAACTCCAGTAACTTATAAAATATATACGATGTTAAGGTGAAATATGTCAATTTAACTAATAATAGCTAAAAGAACAATCTTGGTAATATGCATCTATGCACACCTCATCATTTCCTTTGCGGGGCTGGATTACCAAAACTATCAAAAACTACCAAAAGTAGTTTTGATGTATAAGTTCAGTAGATATAAATGGCTGTAGTATGCTGTTACTGGAATAATCCCGTCTCCCATCAAATGGGTGCGGTCCATAGTGACCCGTAAGTGATCATGTGAGACAATGGATATTTTCTTTTTTACTGGATATCAGCTCTCACACCTTGGAGGGTGCTACTCCTGTGGGGAAGCTCCAGCTTCATGGATGCTTTCCGTGTGTAGGGCCTGTTGCCAGAAGGGGGAGCTAAAAAAACAACAACAAAACCTATGTTTATGCAGAATTTCATCCATGACATTTGGGATCCTGACTACTGTGATATGTGTTTTGCCCAATACAGTATATCAGTTCTGCATCGGTTTTCGATGTTATACGGACTGCATGATTTTCATTTCTGTGGTTTAAGATTGTTTTTAGGATTTTATTCAACTAACATACTCAGAGAAGACCCATTGAAATTAACAACACTGACTAATCTTAATGAGTCTACTCTGAGTAAAAGTTGGTTGAATACAACCCTGATTATCACATTTGGAGACTTATGTTTCGTAAAGTATTTGCCAGATTTTATCCTTTCCTTGCCGTTTAACGTGATATTCTCTATTCTTCATGGTTTGTGACGTTCCCACCCCCTTTTTTATTTTCTCCATGCAGAACAGATTGGCCAGGACATATTGGAAAACCTCAGCCATGACAGAGAGAAGATTCAGCGTGCTCGAGAAAGAGTAAGTTTGATAATGAGAAACAATTTGACGCTCCACATGTATTTAGGATTATCACCAGAATAAGTTTATTATGAATATTTTGAGGAAGGGAGTGAGTATTACTGCTCTTTCTACAAAGCTGGATAAAGATGGAAGTTCTCAAATGTTTCATGCCTCCCTTATCAGACCATGCTGCATTCAACTATATAAATCCAAGTTTTCAGGTAGTGTTCTTTCCCAGCCATGCTATCTGAGATCCTTTCAACTCTGGGTTTACCTGGGGCCTTCTGAATCCATAGTGTTTGTTCTGCTGTAGCTTCTCTTCTTACATTTTTTTTTAAAAAAATATGTTTATTGATAAGGTCCCACTGTAGGTTCCTGGTTCACCAGACAGGTGTGAGAAGGATTCAGGTGTGAAGCCCCAGAGAGCTACTGCCAGCCACTGTTGACAATACTGAGCTAGATGGTCTAACTAGATATAAAACAGATTCCTACATGGTGGAAATAACTTCTCTCAGTAAGCGAGCAAGCAAGCATAGCTGTTACTGTAGTTCCCTTTTTCACATTGATGGGGAAAGGCATGCTGGCACCTTTTTGTGGCCCTGTCCCATGTTCTGTTCTTTGAGATGTGGCAGCCTATTTGTGTTATGTCACACACACCATGGCAGCCATTTTTGTGACTGACATCCACAACACTTACTCAGATGTGCCCACTAGCTCAGAAAGATTTTATTTTTTAAAATTTTAAATTTCTATACCACCCTGCATCCGAAGATCACAGGGCAGTTTACAGTATAAAAACACAAAAATGCATACTACAGTAAGAAGCAAAAACAATACCCACACACACACTACTCTCTTGAAACTCCATTGTTTTTGGAAAATGTGAAGTTTGAAGCACCAACCTATTTCATTAACATGTAAATAGATTGCTTCCTTTAAAAAAAAAAAATCACAAAGGTCTCTCTACCTATTGGATTATATACAATCTTACAACATTTTCCCTCACAGCTCAGAGAAACAGATGCAAACTTGGGCAAGAGTTCAAGGATCCTTACAGGAATGTTACGAAGGTAAGGGCAAGGTAGGGACCCTCTCTCTTTTTCTTGCTTCCTTCATATAAATTGTAATTTAGATAAAATCTATTGATGCTTGTCATAATTTTGAATTGTTTGGAAATCAGCCAGCTTGGTGTAGTTTTGCTAAGGGCAGTTCCACTGAGCTTTTTTTGGGGGGGGGGGTTCAAAAAATATGCTCAGCCAATACTACAGTGCTGATAATAGCATGCAGCACAACAGCCACCTGTACACGAATGGCCACCCACCATCTTTCCCCTCTCTGCCACTGATGGGGAGCAAATAAATGTCAGCACGCCATGCCCCTTTATATAGAGTCCGCAATCGACCACAATGAACAGAGAGCGCCCCAGTGAGCTACCTGTAGATCGCGGTCGACAGGTCTGCGCTAGCCCATCGCATGGATCAGGATGTCTGTGCACACCTCTCTAGCTGTCCCCATTACACTAGATCAAGGAAACAGGCTTAAAACTCCCATGCCCTGACTGAGCAAGGAAAGGCAGACTTGATCAGGAGACTTCCTATTTACGTTAATGTCCTGAGATGCTGCTTGCAGCTCTGCACATATATACACGTGCAGGGCCCTGTTATGTGATAGGAGATCCCACCATATCTGTGTATGACGTGTGAGGAAAATCCAATACGCATGTTTCTTCCATTAGTTAGAATCACCCACCCCTCCAACAACAGCAACAATCTTTATTACAGTCCATGGACCCACCCCTCCAAAACGCAGGGACCTAAATAATTATTTCGTTCAATTCCAAGGATAACTTTTAGCAGGGTTCTTATCAGTTGGATCTGTCAGATCTTTATTTAGTATGATTACTTGAAAAACCACACAAGAGGAAGCATTTTCAACTTCCCTTTTTTGGACATTAGTCAAGCTTTTATGAAGGAGAGGCTGGATGGACAACATGTTTGACACTGAGAAATTGTTGGCGTCGTATGTGCAAACTTTTTGTACCATGAGAGATGGCCAGTGGCAAAGATTAAGGAAGCTGTAGTCCACAACAAGTGGAGGGCACCAGGTTGGGGGAGGCTGCTTTAAGCTATTTGCATGCAGCTGCTTGCCATGCAGATCAGTTGGTTGTTTTCATGCTCCCACAAATGGACAAAGGTCTGCTGTGACATGGAGAAAAATTGCCTGATCCATATGGCAAATTACTGCACATGAGCAACTTCCCATGTGGAAATGGCTGCATGTGAAGTGATTTAAACTATACACCAGTCCTTAATCTCCTCATGAAAATAGCTTGGGTTTGTTTTGCTTTCCCCCCCTTCCTTGTATATCCAGCTGACAAAGGGTAAGATAACAGCACCTCTTGCTTCCATTTCACAAACTTCTCACAATTCAGACTCTGAACCGTAGCATACAAAATTTTCTGATTAAGAGTAATATGTAAATGACACCAGCTAAATTCAAAATCCATAGAGAAAGGAGGCAGCAATTGAAAGAGATGGTTCAGCGCCTGTAGACAATCAAAATAATAATAATAAAAACTCCATGACCAAACCTATATCCTCCCCAGGAAGGGCCCTGCGACATGAGCTGTAACGAATATTCTGCATATGTCTCCATTTTGTCAAATCTCATTAAAGGGTTTCCTTGCTTTATGTCAATTGAGCTGTCCAAAAATCATTCATCATTTTTAGTGTAAAAAAAGTCATGCAGTTATTTAAATAATATCATATTAATGTTAAAGTTCAGCTGTCATTTAATAGTATGGCTTAATCAGACATAGCATTTAAGAAAAATAGTTTTTTCAGGCTTTACTTCGCTTTCAGGTTGGCAGATTCAAATAAGGATTTATGGGTTTCTAAACCAATGTATTTCTTCCCCATGTTTATGCTTGATGTACCTCAGTTTTTATTTCAGGCGAGTGCAGTCTGTTATTTTCAGTAAAATAAAATATCATATTGTGTTTGAATACATTTGCAAGTAATTTACTGAGGGTGAAACAGAAACACAGTATAACCTTTGACATTGCTGTGTGCTTTGGAGTAACAGTTAGACTTCCTAGTTTATAAGTGTTCTGTAAGCCAAATAAAAAAGTGGCCTTTGTGAAATAATCATTTGTTCTCAGACAAATGAATTATGTAGTCATATGTTTAAAAGGACATGTATTGTGTGTCTGTTTTTGTATTTGAGAGGGGCATTGCTTTTCTTTTTCTTACACATCCCTCCCCCAAACACACACTTAGGAAGATTTACCCATCAGGATATAGAGAAACTAATGTTTCAATTCAGCAAATGAATGATTGGTGCGACGTCCTGTAGATTTGCATGTTTCTTTCCTTGGGTTCACATGTTTTATATTAAAAGTGGAGTGCTTGGTGACATTCCAGAAAAATAATTCCCTATCCTGGACAGGTAAATTCAGGGAGTAATTTACATTTGTTTTACATATGTAAGGAAAAAGTTGAGTAGCAATTTTCAAGAGTCAGCAGTTTCAAATGAGAATTGTTCAGAAAGCAAGCCAGAAGGGATAAAAATAACTTTCAGCAAAGATCTAGATCAAGTACAATTTCTGGGAAACAATAATTATCAGAGAGTTTGGTTTTCTTGATATTGCTCATTTCCAGATACCATGCAAATAAGCATTTAATTGCTGAATAGAGTGGCTTTATTCCATCTAATTACTATGTGAAAATAATGTCACTAGGTTAAAGTGGAGAACACTTCCTTGCCGCATATTGAATCTGCTGTTTTCTTTAAAGGCATATGCAGGTTAAGGCATGATATTCTGCAGTGATTTTCCATTCTAATTACTGAAAGATTTATCAAAAGCATGTTGCCTTTGTTTGGGATTTACCTTCTGTCCTGAAATTCCATATCTCAGCAATTACTTCTTTCCCTCTGTCCGCAAAACCCGCTGTGAAACTGACAAGAATAAGTTTTTAAAAGGAGCTTGCTTGAAAACAGGCTTGGGTTTTTTGGGAAGGTTGTGTTATAAAGCTTTGTATTATAACTTTGCATTATTATTTTTTCCATGTTTATGTGTGTGGTGCATCAATATGCACTAGATAAAACAGTTGTGGGCAATCATCACCTAATCTGTGCATGCCAGTTGCTAATATAGCCATCCAGTTTAGGACACATCCTCAGTCTCCTTGTGACCCTCTGCTGAAGTCACAACACATCATTTGGTAATCATTTAGGTATTTGGAGAAAGGCTAAGTCTATCCTGTTGAGTTTGAGCAATAATATATTATGTACCTATACATATTTGGCACTGCATCATTTTAAACAATATAATTTTCTTTCCATTCCTATTTTTTAAGATCAAAATGTGCTCTAGAGAGTCCTGATCTTGTTTCTGTAGTTGCATGGAAGGGAAGTGTGCTGCCATATCTCTATACTCCATGGGTTACAAGACCTATCAATTATTATTATATGACCATTTTTATTATTATTTTTGTTGTCATAGCTTCCTACCAAGGCCAATTGGTAGAATAAAGTCAACTCTTCAGGGCTTTGGGAGTAATAATTTTTTTCAACCCACTGTTACTGTTACTGTTACATAATGAGAATTTTGACATCTTTCCAAAATGTAATACAGTAAAATACAAAATAGTTAATATAAGGCTCAACAACATTTACAAAAGTCTCCTACTCAAGTTAATAAAATTCTACCTGGTAAGAAATTCTGAAACCATCACATTTAAATTTATTTCCTCAATCTCCAACCCCCATTTACGGTTATGAAAGACCATCAGAAAATATAATATCGGATTAAATCCATATTTTGTGGGAACCCATCAAATTTCCATTCAGTAATCATAAAAAGAACTTAATATGTTCAGTTAGTTTCCAAGGAGTAGATAATAAAAGAAAACAAAGCTTTATGTTTGTTAAGTGTATATCATTACACCCCCTAATATGCCCAATGGCTTATGTTCTCAACTAACTTTATTTAGGAGAATTTGCAGAGTCCAAGGAGCAAGATGAAAAGCAACTACAATCTCAGCTAAATGATGTTTCCCCATAGCAGAGCATCCCACTTTGGAAATACCCCTAGCTTTTGAAAAAATTAATCTTGAAAATTGTTACACATGAGGTGTTAGGAGACTGATGAATGCATTTGCCTGTATAAAAAGACCCCTTTTCAAATTTAATTTTAAACAGGATAGGGCTTGGAGCTCTGGCTGATGAAAATAGGGCAATGTACATTCAACACTCTGGTGATAAATTGGGTGATTTGCCAACACCTTCATAACAACCACTAATATATGCAAGAATAAAGCCTGCTTTATCCAGCAGTCTAGTTGGTTAAAATCCTTATTGCCAGTGATTGGAATGAGTTCCATTCCTGTCTAGGCTTCCAACCATTTTTTATTTTTATTTTTACATATACTTAGCTTTTCTCCTTCACTGTTATTTTTACTTTTCTTTTTACACACACACACACACACACACACACACACACACACACGTGCGGCAGAGACAGTTATTGGGGTTACAAATAAACACAGAAAACATGATATTCTATTTAAAAAAAGTTTTGACAAAACAGGAACATTTCTGTTGGGAAATTATTTAGGAAGAGGCATCAAAAACAATACATTAACTATTTAAAAGATCAGAAGTTTTTCAGCATAAAAATTTGAATATTTGTGCTATAATTAGAAAAAAATAGAAAAATTATGCTGCAGTTAGGAAAAATATTGTATTTTCTTTTTCTGAAGTGATGGACAAAACATCTGGAAAACTTAAATGCAATGTCAGTACAGTTCCTAAGGGTAAACATATTTCATTATTGGTCATTCCAACAAGTAAACCTTTGATAAAGTTCAAATAAAAGAATATAGTTATCTTGGGGATAAAGGAATATATCAATTGCATTTAAGAGGATGAATTTCTTTAAAAATGCATCTCATATACTGGATCTCACATTTCTTCTTTAAAGTCATAAAATTATTTTTAAAATGTTAAAGAAAATACTATTTTGTAAAACATAAAGTACGGTAGTTTTGTAAAGTGGAACAAATAACTTTGCCTCCTTTTGATATACAAAACAGACAAGATAGTTTTAATGTACAGTAATTGAGCACAGTTCCTTACATTTTATGGTTGCACATCGAGGTTTGAGACTGTGTTTTCATACACTTAACTGGCTTTCACCATCAGGGCAGATTATGACAACTAAAGATTTAATATTAAAAATTGCTTAAGACAAATTACAGTCACAGGGATGAGGTGGGTCCTGAAAACATACATTTCAGGTGGCAAAGGACAGAGAAAAGTTGTGCACCTTCAGCATATGATGAAAGTGTATAGTGAAGGTGCCAGATGAACTGTATTGTGTGTTATGACTGGATTGGGGCTGGGGTGGCAGTTGCTGAAGGATGAGGAAGAGGTGGAGCACACAGAGACCACCATCAGTGGGGAGAAGCCCCAGAGGGCCTGTCTGGCTCCCTATCCTGCTCCATTCATGGGGAGGGCATTGACTAACCAGGAGGGGAGGCTGGACACCTAGAAGAGAAGGATCCAGAAGAGCTGACCCCCACCCCTTGGCCAAGAACTCAGCACCACCTCCACTGTTGGTAACACATTCATACCCCTCAGAGAAACATTCACCTCCAAGGGCACCTATCTTGCAGGGCAAAACAGTGAACATGCTAAGTCTTGCCTTTAGAAACTGGTGTGAGGGGCATGACTGTTTGCTGAGACATATTTAGTAGCTTTCATCTTGTCTCAGACGCCGAATGATGCTCTCAGATTCTCTAGCTATGCCTTTGGCAATCCGTACCCATAGCCTGGCCGTACCATTGTAAGCCTTGAATAAAGCTTTATTTCTTACACATAAGAGCCATTTGGGATGGGAGCCTTGACATAGTGAAGGTGTATGTTTGTTCCAAATAGTGTTCATTCATCAATTACAATTTTTGGTGCATACTTCAAAACACTTAGGTGCAGGCTTTAAAAACAGCAACACAAATATGTGTGAAATAGCAGTGCCAGCTTTATCTGCACATTTTGCAGATTTCTGGGCATTGATAGTGGACCTCAGGTAGGATCTTAGCACTGGACTGTGTTAGGCTGTCATGTTCATACAGTGATAATTGCAACTTGAGGGATAGTTCTAAAGGTGCCTTCCTTGCAGGAATAAAAAGGAACTTAAGGTCATATAAGACGGCCCCTGTGAATTCTGCTGATTCCTTTTCCCTCTGTTGTGCCCCTTGCAGCCTATCATTTGCTGTTCTCAACTGTATCTTTCTGACAGAGAGAGAAGAGGAAGGAATGCCCCATAACATTCAATCACACTTCTTTCAATTCAAACCTTATAAGTGCTTTCAAATAAACAAACCTGTAGTGTTAGATTTTTTAAAAAAAATAAGGTATATGTGAATAGCTATTTAGTGATTCTGCTGAATTCATATTACATTTATAACAAGGTGCGAAACCTGATGTTTCTTTGGACAGAATGCTTGGTTTATTTCTGAAGTTTTGTTTTTCTGTGTTTATGATCTAAGTACATCTCTTCGTCTGCTGTTTTTACATTGTTCTAAGAGTGTACAATATACTTGTTTTCATTATTTTTCCTTTCTATATTGTCTGGAATTATTTGCCCTCCTCCATCAACCTTGACCATCTGTACAGCTGGAAATACCATTATCCAAATCACAGTTATGTTCCTACAAAAAGAATAGGTTCCCAGTGGATACTTCCCTGTGCTAGTTCATTCAGACAACATGTAGAAAGAATGTGATACATCACACTGGGTTAAATATCCTCTAACCCCTGTGGTTGCACTGTTCATTGAGACATGCTTAGTATCATTAAAAGGTTAGAGCCTTCAAGAAGATTGCAGTTTGCAGCCTCAGCATGTCAAAATGCACAGCAATATGCCGAAGTAGAAATGAACATCCTAAAGCACATCTGCATGCTTCATAAATATGTGGAAATAGGTGCTAAAAATTGTTTGCAAGTTGAAGAAGGAATTTCAGCATAGCAGGATTTGTCCAATAGTTAGTGCTTTACATGGTGATTTTAAACTGAGCTGAAGAGCAATCAATTGCAATGTCTTCATTAAGTTTTGCCAAACCAAATCAACCACGAATTATATGTAATGTCTTGCTAAATGTCTTGGAAGAAGGGCTGCAATATATCTAACTTTAGCTGGATATGATTAGACCAGTAATCTATGTCTCTGTAGACATAGTCTACCATTTCAGAACTTGCATTTTGGTCTGGATAAGGATGCATGTGGACAGATGACTAATTTAAGACTAATCAAGCACTGGACTGAAAGTTACATTTAAAAACAAACAAACTTGTGATCACATTTGGGAAAGGCTTCAAGGATGAAAGGCAAAGTGAACTCTTTTTTCTTTTTCTTTTTTGCTGCTATGCCAGGCAAGGAGTACGGCCTTGGTAGAGAGAGCCTGACCTAGGGGGAGATCTGAGGGCCAGATAGATGGACCTGGAAGACCATATGTGGCTCCCAGTCTTGAGGTTCCCCATCCCTGATTTAAACATTAAGGACCAGATTCAACTAACCTGCCACCGATGCAAGGTCTCTCACTAGTACAACAGAGCTTTCCCCCTCTCCTGCCCCCATATGCCCCCCATGTCACCCCCCAAATTCACTCTGTAGTGTCAGGAAAAACCCTAGAACACTGCACAGTACTCATCCATACAAAGTTTTTTGTGAAAGTACTCACCCATATGGAGTATCATCACCTCTCTTTTTCTGCCAGTAGCAGCCATTTTGTGCTGTCATTCACGGCACTTTTATCAAAACATGAGTACTGGCATTCTGATCCTGAGAGAATCCCATCTATTTCTTAATGCATCATACTTTCTGTATGCATTATACTTTTCCTTACTGTTTTTCCCCCCAGTATAGCTTTAAAAACTAAATGCCATATATGTTGGGGTATTTATAAAGTTAGATCATTTGTACGTAGCCTTAAGCAAACGAGTCCTCCAATAAGTGGCCTTTCAGAGTGAATACTTGATGAACAGTTTAAAATACCAATCCTGCCGTTGTACATGATTATTCACATCAGTCCTTTTTAGCACAAACTATTACACTTTATGCAGGAGGGTGAAGACCTTTGGCCATCTTTTCTATTTAATGATATAATCAGTAAACAAAATATACATGTTACATGCTTGACTATTAAAGGAGCCTATATTTTTGATTGAACATTTGCTCTGTAAATTGGTGCATTCACATATCAACTTGTTTCTTGTTTAAAATGCCTGCTGTGTTCATAAGATGGTACAAAGCAAGCTCAGTAACAGCTCGTATCTCATGCAGGTGGTCGAGCTAGTTGCCTCACAGATCAAAAGTCAAACTACTGTGAATCTTCCTTTGAAATGGCAGTTAGTGAGACAAGGCTGATCTTATCTCCACAACAAAAAGAGTTATAGATATCCATCATGAATTTCTGAGAACAAAGGGCTGTTTCATAATCGTACAGCATCAGTACTGCAGGCATTTCTGAACACATCCTCGGAATATGCACACTGTCCTATTACATGGGGTAGAGCTAAATAAATATTTCAGTTATTACATATGAGATAGCATCTCTATCCCTGAAAGAATCAGTGATATAAAGTCCTTGATTAGACAGGAAGTTGTTTCCCTTCATAGTGAAATCACTGGACAGGAAGAGGGGACGACTCCACTCTAAATTGTACTATAGCCCCATTATCTGACACTGTGAGTTATATGACTTCATAATGGGGAAAGGCTGAACTGGTAAACCTTTTTCTTCCTGAAGCTGGTCTTAGTACCCTTGCCCAGAAACAGGTTTGTAAAGGATGGAGACAACATGACCAAGTGTCAACATGCCTTGCTTTCACTGCATATGGTCCACTAGCCAGCTAACTGCAACCCACTTAACCATGTGCCAGCAACAAAATAATTTTAAAATGAGGTTGCTAGAGGTTGGAAATGGTCATTACGGTAGTTTTGCAGGGCCAGGAATGTACAGTAATTGTTAGGGGTGGGGTGTACATGCTGCTGCTACTTATTACTTCTACTTTGTTGTTGTTGTTCAGTCGTTCAGTCGTGTCCGACTCTTCGTGACCCCATGGACCAGAGCACGCCAGGACCCCTGTCCTCCACTGCCTCCCGCAGTTTGGCCAAACTCATGCCAGTCGCTTCGAGAACACTGTCCAACCATCTCATCCTCTGTCGTCCCCTTCTCCTTGTGCCCTCCATCTTTCCCAACATCAGGGTCTTTTCCAGGGAGTCTTCTCTTCTCATGAGGTGGCTAAAGTACTGGAGCCTCAACTTCAGGATCTGCCCTTCCAGTGAGCACTCAGGGCTGATTTCTTTAAGGATGGATAAGTTTGATCTTTTTGCAGTCCATGGGACTCTCAAGAGTCTCCTCCAGCACTACTACTACTACTACTACTAATAATAATAATAATAATAATAATAATGTTAGCATAATCATAATGTTTGCATGGCACATATTATAAGAGATGGCTGCTTGACTTAGGAATAACCTACCTGAAGATGTTCTCCTCATTACAATCATTTAGGTGCCATGCTAAAACATCTGTTTTCCTAGGCTTTAAAGGACTGTAAGCATTTTAAACTTAAAACACTTTGATTTTACCATATTTGATTACGCTGTTTTAGTTTTAACTAGTTTTAATTTGCTGTACAGGTGATGACCAATTTACACACATCTGATTGATGCACAACTGTGCGCACATGCATCAAACACATTTCCTCTCAACATGCCAGGAAGCCAATGGGCCTGAGTTTGAAGGTCTGGAAAGCCATATTAGCTTGTCTTTGAGAGTGACTGGGAGGCCTCCCTACCTAAACTGCCTTACCTGAGTGCTGTAAGGGAAGGAGCAAGGGCACTTTTGCTACTCAGCTGCAATCCACAGACTTGAAGGGCACCATCCACTTATTTTAATAGAGCACAGCTGGGACTCCAGTAACTTTCTATTCCCCGGCAAATCTGTGCATCAAATCCCATGCCTGCTATCAATATTTACTTTATGTTGAGCTTTATGAAAAGGGAGAAAAGCAGTTTCTCAAAGTAAAAGTTTCCAAGAAAACCCTCCGCTGAGATAAGCTGTTCTGTTTTGAGCAAACACTTCGAATAAGACAGGAGGCAAAAGCTATATTGAAGGCAAATAGGTCAAAAGTTTGGAATTGTTGGCTTGCTCGTCCTTTTTGTATTTTTATTGACTGAACTGCACAATCAAGGCAACATTTACTAGAATTCTCATTTGTGCCTGCTTTTGGAGGCTGAAAAGGTTGGAACCTGCAAAAAGCATTTGTTTTGACACACTGTTTGCATTATGTATGTGTGAGGCACTCAGTGTTGTTATGAATGGTTGATGCATTAGTGTATAGCTGTTGAAGCAATTAAAAGGTCCAGTATTGGAAATTCTTGGGTTGATTCCATTAATACTAGAATAACTACTAAGAAATTTATTGAACAAGGCCACAAACAAGTTGAATGAGGCCACAAACATTCTTGCCTGTAAATGCTGCCTAATGCTTCCCCACCCACCCAAGCCTGTAGGAAAACCCTTGTCAAGTGATAAAAAGCTTTGTTCAGTTAGTGGTGTCACTTTGTTTTTTCACCCCTGTAATAGCTGGGGTTGTTTTGCTCATAAAGTTAGAAGCGATGCCATTTGAAGAGGTAATTGCTCAGTACAGTTTCAAGATATTGTGAAAGTTCTCATGTTCGTTTAAAGAAAAGGAGGAAAGGCCTAGCTCAGTACTTCAGAACTGTTTTTCTTTTCTTCTTTTCTTTTTTTTAATGCTTGCTGCCTCTTCCGTCATTTGACACAATTGGCAATCTTCAGAGCCCTGGTCTGAATGAACATTCAGAGTGAACATTCGGAACTAGCACATATTGGGTTTACATTGGTGGGGGGAGGGGATCACACAATATATCCTGAGCAGAAGGGGCCTATCTACTGCAGTATGTTGCCGTATTGTAGATTTGCAGAAAAAAAATGTGATTGAAATAGCTCCAGCAAATGGTATGCTTAAATATCCCTTTTCATGAGGTAAAATCTGCTGATCTAACTGCTGTGAGCCGTGTGAGAAGACAAGGATTCCTTTTGAGACCAAAACTTGAAGTCTTCAAGTTGAAGGAGTTAGGCCATTCATTCCATGAAGGGATATATAAGAGAGTCCATAACCAAAGGATTAGTTCACTGAATATTAATAGGAATCCATGGATAATCTTAGATACAAGGCTGTTCAGCCTGAATCATTGCTGAAGTTATGCAAGTTTGACAGAGGAATATTCTTGTCTTGCCTTATAGCAGCAGAATAATTTTGTCATTGTCAATCCATTGCTGAGCGTTGTAAACAAGGATGCATGCTCTGAACATGTGTCTCATCTCCTGCTGTGGTATAACCCAGAAAAGTGGCATCGTGAGTCTTGGGGCTGGAACAGGCAACTGACATATTTAAAAGGCTTTCAGCAACAGGGATAGTGGAGAGGCACTGAGCATTCTAGCTTCTTCCTTCCTGTTCTTCTGCTCCAGAAATTAGAAGATAAGTTCATTTAGTGCTGTAATCCATTTAACATTTGTCCTACCATTGTCACTTCAGTCATGTTTCACAGTTTTTATTTAAAGCTCTATTATATTTTCTAGTCTGGTCTCACACAGAAGTCTAAGAATTCCTCTATTCAGTTACCATTCCTTCTCACTCTCCCCCACTATGCATACCACTAGGTCTGGACCAGGGCTGCAGCTCTCAAGCCACGATTTTTCAAGAATCACTTCAAAAGGAACAAGTTTTCTGTGTAGATATCGACTCCACAGTAATGGTTTGTCACCATATTTGAGAGAAGGAAGGAACCTCTGGGCATATATTTTCACCTTCTAAATTAGCATGTGGCTTTGGCAAATTTAGACCTTTTTCTACAAGTTGTAGCATGCTTTCCATGATCAAACCTGAGCATGGCACATTTTGTTCTCTCCTCTTTTCTGTTAACCATTTTAGTTTTCTTCTCTTTTCTTATATGGGCAGATCTCATGGAAGATCATGCCTTAGTACAGATGTGTTTCATTCCTTCTCCTACCTGTTCCTATTATATTGTTCTGTTTTTTTTATTTAAAAAAAATCCATCATGGGAAATCTCACAAAAAAAACTGATTAGCAGGGGGGGAAAGCAAATATGAAGTTTTTAAAATTTCTGTGTGATTAAGAGTGTTGTTTTGAAAACTAGCCAACATTAGGACATTTGGACCTTATTTTCCCCCTGGTTACTCTCTAGAGATAACTACTCAAAAGTATCATGGGTCAGAAGTAAAAACATAGTGGTCATGGTATGTTAATGCCTTGTTTACATGAGCTTCTTATAGATGTTATAGAAATATCTTCTTCGTGAGCTGATTGTGTTGCTGACAAATACTCAGTGAATTCTCTCTGAGTTGGAAAAGTATTCTTGTTTAAGTTACACAATTTTAAACATGCCTCTAATTAAAAAGCATAAGGAGCTAATTTTCATGTTTCAAATCTTATTTTGAGTTAGCATGGGGAAACAGTATAGCAGCCTTGACAGAACTGCAAGCTTTCTTGGATGTTAAGTCCAAAGTCAGCATGCACGGGATTGCAACAGTTCAGTACAATCCTATGTAGGTTTACTGAGAAGCAGATCCTACTGAGTTTAATAGTGCTTAATCCAAAAGATGCACAATCTTACTGTCTGCCTCAAGGCACTGGCACAACCAGATGCCTTCATCTGCCCCAGCTGCAACAAAACATGTCTCTCCAATATCAGCCTCTGCAGCCTTACAACAGTTTGACTTAACCTGAAAAGTCACGCTCCTCTAGTCAACAAAATGCAACTGCAGTGCACAAAATATGGCAGTGTACTATCGCTCCAACAGTTTTATAGAGTTAAAATAATAGCTGTCCCAGTATGGTAAGAAAGATGGCCATTGTTCAAACAGATCACTTTGCTTAGCTGCAGTTACAAGAGAAGATCCATTGTCTTCAGTTAGTTTTGAACATTGGCTTTGGGATAGCCAATATGGTGTCTTCCAGATATGTTGGACTACAACCACTATTAGCCACAGTGAAAATAGGAATTGTAGCAAATAACATTTAGAGGTTGTATTGCTGATTAAATACTATCTCTCATATGCTTTTTCTGTGGGACATAATAGCATTTCTCTAGTTACCACTGGTCTGTGATTCCAGTTCACTAGGCTGTTGATAGATTATATGGGCTGTTTAACAAAGTAGTTAGTATTATATACGAGTCGTCTCTTGGTTCTACAGACTTTGTTAATTTAAAATAAAATAAAACAAGGCATCACCCTTTCCTAAAGAGTTTTTCAGAGTTCAGATAAATGATCCCAGTAATGATCTTTATCAATGGCCTTTAATTGAACTATGATACTGGACACCATCTCAGCATTAATCATTTAAGTTCATCAAAAATTATATTCAAGTTGACATTGCTACTAATCCTGCCTAATGATATTTCACTTACATTTGACAAAAAGATAGCAGAGTCGCCTACTTGGGAATAATTTACTGGATTTTTACTTAGTTGGGCTGGGGCAAAACTTACTAAATTTGTTAATGAAATATTATTGTTTATCTATCTATCTATCTATCTGTTACATTTATATTTCACCCTTCCTCCCAAAGAAGCCCAGGAAGCCAACAAGTGATAAAACAATAAAAACATATTTAAAATAATTCCAGTAGAGATGCAGGCAAAGGTTATTCAAGATGTGCAGTCTAGATCATTTCCAATTAGTGCAGAGGTCCTGAAGGTCCAGTCTTGGCTTTTTGTTAATATGTTCAGTTTATTAATGTATTTTTGATATATGCAGAATGTGACTGCCTGGTACATCTCATGATGTAACATAATTACAGTCCTTTTAATTTGCTTAAAGCAGGCCTGCTTTTGTTGCTTAAAATTCAGAAATATTTCACAGGTTAATAACATAATAACTCATTAGAAAGCCATGGCATGTACTTGAGGTTATCTCAAAGGCTATCCATATTTAACAATAAACTTGAGATAATTCCTGGACTATTTGACTGTCATTGACCAGTTTAAATATTTAAGCTTTTAATTTGACCCCTTTGCCTACATTTTAACCATGTATAGAAATTGAAATGAGTGCATAGAGAAATGGAATACCTTTTAAATCAAGTTTTAATTTTTAAATAGCCTACAATTTAAATTTCTTTTGTGGATTAATAACATAGTGTAGAACTACAGTGCCCTAATTATAAACTTAAATAATTGAATGACTTTAATTTCATAATTAACTAAAGCCAAACTTTGCCTTCTACTTTATATCTGATTTATTTTACATCTTCCTCAACTTCTCCATTGATTCAAGCCATTTCCCAATAAGCTTCTAGAACTTCTGTTGGGTGCTTGTATTGCAATCTTCCCATTACCTGGGTCAAGTGGTGACACCACTATCTAACCTTTGTGAGGTTTCCATACAAAGGGACCTTGATGGACAAGATCTGGTAGAGTTCAAAAGTACTTACCCAAAAGTTTTAGAAACTTGATTTAGACATTTGGATTATTGAAAGCTGAACACTAGCCAACCAAAGCTAATTTACAAGATTTCTGAAAGATGCTGAGTTTCATACTGTAGAAAGTATCCAAGGACTATGAAGTTCAGGTCAGTAGTGCCCTTGCCAAGTAGATTTGGTGTACAGAGGAAAGGAGCAGGGTGTGAACCTTTTGCCCATAAGCAAGTGACAAGCATGTTAAGTCTGCTTAAATACTCTTGAAGCCAGTGTTAGAGAGGTATTTTCCTTTCGCAGTATTAATAGTTTTTAATTCATAATGGCATTTATCTCATTTTGTTTAGGGTACAGAAGAACAAAACTGCTAATCAGCAAATAGTGATTATAGTTGTTTAGTATTCAAGCTACCATAAGATTCTCTCTTTTTCTTTATTCAGTTCTTAAATTCAGACACTTCTTTTTTCTATTCTTTTTTCCTGCTTTTTCTGTTAAAAAAAAAATCCCTTACAGTGAGAGGGTGTACTTTTAATCGAGCCATTCCTATCACTTTCTGTGCTGTTATTTCTCTTCCAAAATCAGAAGCATCATTATATTCCTGTTAATTCTGAATGCAAAGAAAAGAAATGAAAAGTTTGCTGAAATATTATAGTCTTTCTCTTTCCATGCAGTATCTATGGCCTTTGGAGAGGATGTAACATGAATGCTCCAGAGAGGAAGCTGTGAAACCACTTACAGTCTTAGAGCCCTTGGTAGTTGAAATGCTTACAGCTGCTCTTGAATATTTGTTTCAGATACTATCATTTCTTTTGCAAAGGGTTATATGTCGCATATAATCAGGATCAGAATGCATCTTGAAGGGCTATTAGAGGCCTAGTTATGGTATGCATTTGCACACTCTTACAATAGTGAAATATGAGATACCTCCAAGGAAAGCTTTAGGACCTCTTCATTCCCTCCGTATAAGTTTCACTAAACCCTTTGTGTACCCAAGTTAGTGTGTTCAGCTTTAAATGTTTTTCCCCCTCAACTTCTTCAGTTACATATGAACATAAGAAGAGCCCTGTGGATCAGTCTGAGGGTTCATCTATTCTAAATTTGTTTCTTTGTTTTGTTTGTGTGTGCAGTATTTATACCCTACCTGCTAACCAATGTTCTCGAGGCAGCTTACAGAGTATTTAAAATACAGCAAGACAGACAAGAGTTGCCAGGATAGGGCAATTGTGTAAATAAGTTTCCCACTCAGATCTTCTGCCATTTTACTGCTAGCACTTTCTGCACTAACTTTATGTTGAATGTCCCCAAAACGTGCACAAAATGGCTGAAGGGTTGCATGCCTGCACACTACCAGCTTTCCAAAATACTGCTGAATCCAGATTGTAGCTTATTTTTCAGTTAAATTGTGTTCTGAGCTGAGGGAAGAGACGGAAACAGTCAACAGGACAAAAAAAAATCTCAACAATATTTTTTTTAAGTGTGAATTAATATTTTCTGCCCAATACGTAATATTTAAAATTCCCTTCTTGAAACAATAGAATGGTCCAATGCTATCGATTCTTTTTCAAAACAATTCCTTATCAAAAGATAACTCAGATGTTAAAGCATTTTTATCATTTTCTCTTAAATTTTGTTATAAAAATATACATCCTAGCCTTTATTTACTTCTTGGTAACTTAGGTGACAGTCCTTGTCTGATTAATTTTATCCACAGTGCTCAAAGGACATCAGTTATTATTCCCCTAATGTTACTAAGGTGAAACATATTTGAACAAGCAGTTTGAGGTCAACTAGAGAGTCAGAGATCAGCGCTAGAATCCAGATATTCTGTCGCCAGTCTCAGTTTCTAGTCTATTCTGTTCACTGGGTATTTGGTTTGTTGGATAATATCCACCTCTTTAGGTTTCAGACAAGACAGGAATACTACAGTGGCCCATTGTAAATAACTTAACATTTAACAGTGTAGTTTTAGATACATAAATGTGTCATCTTCATCCTAAACACCATAATGTTACTTTAATGTTTTAATAATTTAAGATATAATTTTATTTATGTAATAGTCTTGTTTACATAATGATTTACAATTAATACCTTTGCATCTATACGTATATACATAACTTTATGTATATAAGTATTTTTCTTTCTTTGCTCTGTATGCTGCATGTGTCTAGCACAGGCTTGTAGACAAAGATTCCTGCTGTGTGAGTGAATCCTTATTTTTACCTTGTCTTTAAAACAGCCCCTCCCCACCCCAAAAAATTCCAGTGAAAACTGGCTCAAGAGGTATGGGAGCAGGGGTTTCGGATCCCTCTTGTGCAAGTTTAAGTGTTTTTTATTTAATTAATACAGTGTGTGACAGGATTTGCTCAGGGATTAATGTCCATCAAACCTTGCATATACTTTTCTGTTCTCTAACAGGCAATAGCAGTAGAGCCCTAACTAATTTCATGAAAATATCTGTGGCTAGTGGCATCGCTTGTGCCACATAGCAGAAAGCTTGTGACACCTAGATCAGCTCCAAAATGCAAGTAACACATATTTAGGTCTTTGGTGACATTTGTGAGTTACTGTCTGGGTTTTTTAGTTGTCCCTTGGCTTGCTATCTCAGCTGCTCTCAAGCAGCAGTAAAGAAGGCATAATTCACAGGTTGCTGAAGACATTCTTTCTTGTTCCCTCCCCTTTCCTCTGTCCCAAGTTTTGGATTCAAATAACTAGTTATGCTCGTTGTACTAATATGTCAAACTTAAGCCAAATGTCTAATGTCCATCAAGTGTATCTGAAAGATTTTAGTTACAGGTAGGTAGTCGTGTTGGTCTGCCATAGTCGAAACAAAATTTAAAAATTCCTTCCAGTAGCACCTTAGAGACCAACTAAGTTTGTTATTGGTATCAGCTTTTGTGTGCATGCACACTTGTAAATACAATTCATTTGTGAAATCTGAATTCAGGCCATTATTTTTTCCAACTTGTGCTGTATACAACACTATGAGTTCTTAGCATCACCAGAGGGCGCTGATCTTCCAAATTATTTTAGCTTGGGTTTGAAGTCAGGTCCTAGAAATGCACATTAGTTTATTAGAGTCTGGGGCAGTGCTCCCCAAAGGGTAGAGGGGGTGCCCCCCTTTGTGATAGCCCCCTTAGCTGCTATCTTAGAAGACTAACTTAGGCATGATTTGGCTAACACTGGGGAAAGTCTTGGCTTAGCGAAAACTGTGATATATCAGAGAGTGGGGGTTGTGGATTTCATTAAGCCCCATGTGCACACACCTCCTCCCACACACCTCAACTCCTAGGCTAGGGCTGAAAGGGATCTAAATTCTTCTCACTCAGTCTATACCAATCCTAAATTTCCCTCTCCCTCATAATTTACTCCACTGTGTGCCACAAAGAGAAGGAATAAAAGCAAGGTTTCTCCTCTTTCATTTATTGCATTTCAAGTAGCTCAAGCAAATAAGCCCAGGCACAGACTAAGGGAACAGTGTGGGGGGATGTGGCAAAGCAATGTCACTAAGCAATGCCTGAGAACAACTGAAGAAGAGAATGAATGAATGAATAAAAACATTGCAACTGACAGCCAGCTTGCACAACAGACTTCTGCTTTCATAGCAGGACTTCCCTTTTCTTTACTCCCCCTGCAGCCCCCAAAATCTGTACTAGAGGGTTGGAGCACCCTTTGGAGCAGATTTGGGAGGGGGTATGATGCTGCAATGGAGAAGAGAGGGGGAAGGGGAGCCCTGCCACATTTGCTGCCATGATAGTGGATAGGGCGCATTCCCCCACCCCAAGCATGGACACACCATACAGAGTTCAGTAATATAATTGTTTGCTGAATGATGTGCAGAGAAGAGAGTTTCAATCACAAAGTGGGACTTCCCAGCCTTCCTTTCTTTTCCTTCTGCAGCTCACTGAACACCCCCAAAAATTGCTTCTGAAGAGGATGCCATGTGCTGCAGGATTGGTTTTGCATTAAACAGAAAACCACTTCCACACCGTATGAACATTCCTCTTGTGTAGGAGCACATTAGGATTCAAGACCATTTATTTACTTTGGGGCACCAGTAGACAATCAGATATTTCAGTGCTATATGTGAAAATACCTTAGCTCAAATTTTAAGTATACCAGTTTCAACTCTGGTGCAAAATTTCTTCATAGAGATCCTCTGCTTTACACTATACTGTGGTCTGGACTGAAAAGGTTAATATTTAGGGGGTGATGAATTGGACCAACCTGAAGAATGTCAGTTGACTCCCACTTTGTGCTACAGGAACACCTTAATGCAATGTATTTCAGTTGGTCTTTGGAATCACGTACCACATTACATTTGTTTGCTAATAAGTTACAGCAAGAAAGGCATGGCATACTATGTCATTTCTCCTTGCGGTTGCTGATTGATATTTGCAAGAAGTTCCACAATTACTTTTGGTCAAATATAACCTTTTAGCCTCTGGCTGATTATAAAATTACAACAGCATAGTAATTCTTTTTTAGCAGTTTTAAATTACTACCTTGTCTGTTAGTCATTCAAAATTAGCCAATTAGAAAAGCAAAAATAGTGAAACTATAGCACTTGTTCCATGTTTTGATCTGACTACAATTTTATTCAGGCCTACTTAGAGATTGTAGAGTTTATTGAGCACAAAAAGATTCATAGCTAACCCCCTTGAAGCTGGATTAACGGATAAAGCAACCCCATTTAGCAGCCACATGCTCCAGTCTCGGAAAAGTCCCTGTGTATTTCATTACATTTCTGTGCCACAGATTAATATTTTAAGGTACGTATATCCAATTTTCCTAGAAGTTATGTGGTTTTGCCTGTCTCTTCTATGCAACCAAGCAACGGAGGCCTGGATTTGTCCCCCCCCCCCAGTGTTACAAAAGTAGAAGGGACCTGTGTAGAGGCTCCTTTCCTATGTTTTCTCTCTCAACGATATTCATTGTCATTTGTTGACATCCGTCTGACTCGAGAGACAGCAAATTTATACAAACAATCAAACAATATCACTGGAATCTCCCATACTTTTTACAACCAATGTATAGGGGGTGGGGGCTCATTCATCCTGTTCCTACAGATAATGCTTTGCTGTTGTGAAATGCCAAGTGACTTGTCTAAACATAACTGCCTGGCATTGATGGATAGGTAGTGGGACCAGATCCATTGAGTTCCTTCTAAGTCGGGGTCAGCAACCTTTTTCAGCCGTGGGCTGGTCCACCGTCCCTCAGACCATGTGGTGGGCCAGACTATATTGGGGGGAGGGGGAATGAATGAATTCCTATGCCCCACAAATAACCCAGAGATGTATTTTAAATAAAAGCACACATTCTACTCATGTAAAAACACCAGGCAGGCCCCACAAATAACCCAGAGATGTATTTTAAATAAAAGCACACATTCTACTCATGTAAAAACACCAGGCAGGCCCCAAAAATTACCCAGAGATGCATTTTAAATAAAAGCACACATTCTACTCATGTAAAAACACCAGGCAGGCCCCACAAATAACCCAGAGATGCATTTTAAATAAAAGCACACATTCTACTCATGTAAAAACACCAGGCAGGCCCCACAAATAACCCAGAGATGCATTTTAAAGAAAAGGACACATTCTACTCATGTAAAAACACGCTGACTCCCAGACCGTCTGCGGGCCAGATTGGGCCGCATCCGGCCCCTGGGCCTTAGGTTGCCTAACCCTGTTCTAAGTCTATGCTGCTTTGCACAGAAAGACATACACACACACATGCACAATTCTCAGAGTCTTGGTGAGACAAAGGAACACATTTTGTGGATGGTGTGTGTTTTATAAATATCACTGTAGATTAGATCTGGTAGTGCATGAGTGAACTCTCCTCTTTCCCCTACCGTTTCTTATGTGGTTTTCTTTTAATATGCCATATTATTTTGATGGATACATTGTTTTGTTGATTGTTGTGTAAACCACATTGTGATCATCTGTGCTGAAAGGCAGTCTATAAATATTGCAAATAAAATAAAGTAAAACTATATATTTAACTCCCAAGTTGTTTTTACAATTTTGGGTTGTAATTTTAAAGGTTGTTTTAAAGCAGTAATGTAGAACCATAGCATGTCCAGACACTGTCAAACCTTATACTCCAAATGAAGTACAAAATAAATTTGAAACTGCAGGAAAAGAAATTCATTTTTCTCCTTAGCAAGCAGAACATATACAGAGAGTATCCACAGAATACTTGCATCTGTATTATGCTTGCAGATGGAACTCAAATTCAGTAAAAGTAAAATTAAATAAAGGATATCTGTTTATTTTTAAATGGGGGTCCTTTTTCTTTCTTTAGCAAATAGCAAGATGTCATAATAAAACTACCATTTTAAGCAAGTCTTATAAAGTTTGTTGAAGTAAGTGTACTTCATTACAAAAGATAAAAGTTTCTCCTTTCTCACAATGAATACAGGTAATTTCAGAAGCCAGCAGCTCATAATTATTCACTGTTGAAAAGCCTTTAAAAGGTCTACAATGAATACAGTGACCTCCAGTTTTCTCTGTGAATGAATGTACGCACAAATTCTCATTTTGCTAGAATTTGAGTTGATAAGTGAGTTAAGAAAACATGCATTTCTTCATTACACTGCCTGTGGGTTCATTTAAATAACAATATCTGGCATAAAAGTCACAAAAGAATTATCTAACAATTTCAATATGTAGAAATGTATTATTAGCGTTGACAATAGAAAATGGGGTAAATAAATGAATACCTTTTTGTGTGTGGCATTATTTCAATTTATTTAGCTTCATGGAATATCTGGCTTTCCATTTAACATCTTGGTCAAGAGTATTAGCTAGCATAACTTTTGGCCTTGAAATTGACATTTTAAAAATCTTTACCACATTCCCCTGCCCCCAGAACATTCCTATATACAGACATAGCCCACAAAATGAGACAATATACTCATGGAAGACATTTGAAGGCATGCTTGAATGTTTAAAATAAAAGTAATAAAGAAATATATTAGTGTGACAAATCTTGTCATATTGCACAGACAGGTGGACTGCATACTCAGAGAATTATGAATAAAGACAAAAATCTCTTCTATTAACTAATAAATTAAGCATAGTGTTTCTAATCATCAGCTGTTTGGTTATACCTATAAGCTTAGATACATTTATGAAACAAATTTTATAAAAAGTAGGTTTTCTAAGGTGATTAGTAGCTATTCCATTGATAGAAAATGTTCTAGTTATATTATCCAGATCCACTTTTAATGAATTATCATATGCTTTTAGAAATTACAAAATCAAACCAGAGCAAGTCCATAATAGCCTCAATTTGTAATACTTGTGTGCTTTTTGTTTTTCTACATTTTTCACATAAATAAAATGAATAAAAGGCTAGATTGACTAGAAGATACATACAGTATATCTATTTTGTTCCACATTAGAAGTGGCGTGTTTCAGATGAAAATCCTTCTTGCCATTGGTTGATAGAATGAATCAGGTTCACACACCTTAGACCTGCTAGTAAGAAATGTGTTGTAAAAGGAATGGCCAGGTGGCAAAATGACCTTGTTACAATATTTAGTGGAAAGATTGCTTTAGAATTTTTGGTTATGGTTGAAGTATGAAATAAACAGGGGGCTATGATTCTTATTAAATTGGCCCATTTTAGTCCATTTAACACAAACATTCTGTTAAGTAACCATGAGTTTTAATTTTACAAGTTGGAATATTCCTGTAAAGCAGTACAAAAGATTGTATGGGCTGAATAAGTTCATTGTCTCAGGAACCAATTTAGGGTGAAAAATATCCCACCACCACCCCTCAATGTCATTTTTCTTTTAAAATATTTGTGGTTCACCATTGCAGACTCTGCATAGCTCTAAATCTAAGGCAGTCACCATGTTATCCATTGTTTGCTAGCTGTGGTCAGCTAATTGAAAAAACCTGACACATTGCTGCTAAAGGTCCCCACAGATTTATTCTCATATCAAATATAGTATTGTTGCTTCAGCCCCAATCCCCTCTTGTGACAGAGTTCATTAGAACATTTTCGTTTATAATAGCATTTGAAATGCTGTACATAGAATATTGTAATTGTAGAATTGTTTTTTTCGGTTTTAAGTTTTCCCTTGTGACACATGCTGATACTACTTTACATGAGCTGTTCAATGCTTCTTCCGTGCAGAAAGCTATATTACTCCCATAGTGCAACAAAGTGACTACCCAGTTTGGAATCCACCACTTTTGATTTGTTGGAAATGCTATAACATCATGAATTGCCCAGCAGAACTGTTTCAGGTGGTAAATGGGCTGGTTAAGTCCAGCTTACAAATTGAAAACATTGTTAACTCTGTGGCCTACAGGAACAATTTTTTTCCAATTCACCCTGAACTTGAGGCCACAGTTGAAGCAAATCCCGGTGAGATCCTCAGAGCACTTTAGTTGGACTTTGTAGGATCAATTTGAGTTGCTACAGCCTGAGGATGTGGACAGAACATTTGCAGGTGCTCAGTCAACCACTTGCCTTCTCAGCCCATGCTCGACTTGGTTGCACTGATTGATTACTTAGAATCATAGAGTTGGAAGAAACCACAAGGGCCATCCAGTCCAACCCCCTGCCAAGCAGGAAACACCATCAAAGCATTCCTGACAGATGGCTGTCAAGCCTCCGCTTAAAGACCTCCAAAGAAGGAGACTCCACCACACTCCTTGGCAGCAAATTCCACTGTCGAACAGCTCTTACTGTCAGGAAGTTCTTCCTAATGTTTAGGTGGAATCTTCTTTCTTGTAGTTTGAATCCATTGCCCTGTGTCCGCTTCTCTGGAGCAGCAGAAAACAACCTTTCTCCCTCCTCTATATGACATCCTTTTATATATTTGAACATGGCTATCATATCACCCCTTAACCTTCTCTTCTCCAGGCTAAACATACCCAGCTCCCTAAGCCGTTCCTCATAAGGCATTGTTTCCAGGCATTTGACCATTTTGGTTGCCCTCCTCTGGACACGTTCCAGCTTGTCAGTATTCTTCTTGAACTGTGGTGCCCAGAACTGGACACAGTATTCCAGGTGAGGTCTGACCAGAGCGGAATACAGTGGTACTATTACTTCCCTTGTTCTAGATGCTATACTCCTATTGATGCAGCCCAGAATTGCATTGGCTTTTTTAGCTGCTGCATCACAGTGTTGACTCATGTCAAGTTTATGGTCTACCAAGACTCCTAGATCCTTTTCACATGTACTGCTCTCAAGCCAGGTGTCACCCATCCTGTATTTGTGCCTTTCATTTTTTTTTGCCCAAGTGTAGTACTTTACATTTATCCCTGTTAAAATTCATTTTGTTTGCTTTGGCACAGTTGTCTAATCTGTTAAGGTCATTTTGAATTGTGATCCTCTCCTCTGGGGTATTAGCCACCCCTCCCAATTTGGTGTCATCTGCAAACTTTATCAGGAGAGAAACAGGAGAGTGCTGAGTCTCATTGACCTCTTTGTGGCTTTTTGTACTGTTGGACCACAGTATCCTCTACAATGGGTGGTGTTTCCCATCATTTAGATTTCTTTGGAGCAAATAAAACTAAGCTGGGGGAGGAGACATAGGAGACATTTTTCAGGAAATGAAAGGTCAAACATCAATGATGTCCAAAAAATGCACATTTTGATCCCAGATGGAATGCAGACTGATACATTTTGGAGTTTATTAAAATTTGGCGACCTTCCTGCTAATTATTAGCAGCAAAATGTGTGTCGCCATGACAAAAATACAGCTTTCATATTACAGCTACATCAGGAGGAGCACATCAGTGTGTGCTGTGCACGGAAACACAACCCTGCAAGATCTCTGTTAGAGCTAGGCCAGCCAGTGTTGATGTCAATGTCAATTTTATTTATATACCGCCTTTCTATATGTATTATACTCAAGGTGGCTTTCATCAAAGCTGGCTGTCAGAGCTGGAAGGCAAGATTTGCCTTCACTGAAAGTGTGGCACTTTACTTTTCCCCGTCAGAGTAAAAGGAAACCATTTACTTTGCAGGAAAGACTAAAGGGATTCACTCAGGTACACCACCGAGGTGAGTGCTCAACCTGCTCCCTGCCCTTTGTGATCCCAGCCATGGTGCTAACTGAATAGCTCTCCTTCATTGGTACTGTTTTTTGGTATCCGCGGATGTGGCAAAATGCTTTTCAAAGTATGTTGGACAGTAAGTTGGGGTTAGGCTTTATCTATAGACAATGATGAGCTGATATTTCATGCAAAATATTGGGATACATTAAGTCAACAACATGTGGAATGTATAAAACCTTTAAACTGGGGGGGGGGGGTAATTATTGTTTTAAGAGAGAACCCAGGAGCTCCAGATTGTTTTTGTTCAATGCTTGTGTGAAATAGAGAAAGGGGTAAATAAACACAGAATCAGTGTAGACTTTAAAACTAACAGAATCCTGGAGTTTTTATTTTCATGATGTTAAAAACTACCGAGGGGCAAACAGAATGTTTTACAGCTTAGCATCCATAGGAAATCTGTATCTAATAAGAAAATCTAAAATATATATTCACTGGGAATGCAGCTTTCTCTGTATTGCGAATTTGTAAACAAACAAAGCAGGTCAATCTCTTCTTTAAGCATAGTTTGAGAAAGGAATGCGCAAAATTTACTGGTTTCTTTCCTATGTAATTGCTGATTGCAGCTATCCCTTCTGGGCTTGAAAGATTATAAAGAAATCATAAATAAGCCGTGTTGTAGTTCTAAAGGAGATGAGAGTTATATTGGCAGCAGCGGACAACATGGTGGGGTTGTGCTGGTCACGTGACCTCCACCTGGCTGAGCCACTGCAACATACCAGGATAAAGAGGTTGAGATGTGCAACAGCTGCAAGGTTGGGGCTCTGCAAACTGGCTGGCAGGATTGCCAGTTTAGCTGGCACTTTGGCACTGTGCCTACCTTACTGCCACCATACCCCTCCCACCTCTGTACCTGTATGCTGCAGCAATTCAGGTAGATGAAGGTCAGGTGAGTGGCACAGCATCATCAGGCCAAGCACTATTTCAAGGTTTCCAAGATTTAACGTAAGGCATGGCTCACATATCACCCTAAGCGAAACCACGTCTTAGAATGAACACACAGGTTCACAGAGAGGAAACTGCATTTCATCTTTGAGGGCTTCGGCCTTCAGACAAAACATTTTGTGTCCTGAAAGGTGAGGTATAACTAATTGTTGTAGTAGTGATGTAATGTGATAAATATATTCAGTGATGAGTGTGTTCTCAAATTGCAGAATTCCAAAATGTGCATCAATAGAAAATGAGTTTGCTTAATTTTTTTTAAAAAAAAACTTCAAAATAATACTTCTTGCACAATAATTTAGAATTCTAAATGATTGCTGGTAAGACTTGGGAAAGAAGAATGATGCTTGCCAGATCGCCACTTATGTTGTGAATATGAATCCTATTTTTGCCATTCAAAAACCTGCAGAACATGTTTAGTCCAAAAGAAACATGGGCATATACTATGAAAAATTATACTTTATTAAATACTATTGCTTATTTCAAGCGCAGAAGTGATGAAAAAGATGCTTCTCTAACGACTGGTAATAACTTCCTATCTACCTTTAGTAGAGAATACACACACACACACTCCTCAAATTTAGCATGTTCAAGTTGTACAAACAGAATGGCTGCCTCATTACTTTTAAAGTACCTTTAAAAAATGAAATTGATCTTAAGTTATATCTTAAGTTAGACCTTTAAGCTTGTTACGTAGACAATACATCAATACAGATACGCCTGTAGAATTTGGTCAAGGGAATTTCGCTATCTCTGTGAATTGGAAGGTAACAATTTTCCTGTATTTGGTGGTATATCTTTTGGTTGGTTAGCATCCGTCTGTCCGGGAAACAATGGAGGAGTGTGCTTTTTGGGGTGAAAGATTCTAGGGGCTCCAGGCCAGGGACTGTGTTTCCTTTCGGAAAATAAGGCACAGTGGAGACCATGGTGTCTTTATGATATATGGTTTATATGCAACCTGAGCCCATGACAGCATTCACACCCCCAAGAGATTCTAACTTGTCCCATAGCCACAGCAGCCTTGGACTTAAGCAGACCTCAACCACTACTCTCAAATGTTGGTCTCTGACTCTCTCTCCAGTCTGTTGCTTACTAACTCTGTTGCATAACTCCTAACTGCATTCCCTAAACTCTCTCCCCTGAAATGCTGCCATTGTCTTTTAAACTAACTCTCAGTTGAGGGGGAACCAGCCCAATTATTTGCAAATGAGATTTGCCATTGATCCTTTGTGTTGTCTTCATGGCCTATCCCCAGGTTATCACTTCAAAAGGAAATTAGCCTGACTTAGTTAGCTCTTAACACTTGATGATTCCCTGGGATTAAAGAAGTGTCTGACACACAGCTTAATACACACAGATATTGATTAGATTCTAACACGTGGGAATCTGTTTTGGGACTACAACTCCCATCATCCCTGACCACTAGTCTTGTTAGCTAGGGGTGATGGGAGTTGTAGTCCCAAAACATCTGGAGGGCCAAGTTTGCCTATGCCTGGTTTTAACACACAAACCTTAAATAAAGTCCAACACTAGCTTGATTCAGAATTTAGGATGTCTTGCACCCACAAACTCATAACATTTGTTTTGTGCACATTTATTTTGTGTGTGTATTCACAGTGGGAGTGTTTAAAGAATTTAGCATGGGACTTGGTGTTTAATGAAAAGGTTTGCATATACCTATCTCTACATAATATTTTACTGATGATCTTTCTACTGAATACCCAATCTGATTAATGCATGTAGAAAAGTGTGTATGATCATACATGCACACTTGGAAATATGTGCCATTAAATTAAGTAACTGGATATTACTGAAGAAGATGTAGTTTTAGGATTGACATAAAATCAGTAGATCTCACAGCATTATCATTGCTTGCTAATTGACTAATACATTGAGCTGTTTTGACATGTGATCTGTTGCCTTTGGCAGCTCATTTCTTCACACTCAATTATATCAACTCTGTCTGCTCCCTAATTATCACAGCCTCCACCTTACACAAATATACACAAATACCTTTTTTTCCCTGCACAGAGCTGACTTTTTCTCTCTGTAGATATGTTAATATATATACATCTAACGAGGGATTCCATATTGTTTGTGGTATCTAAATCTAGGTAGCTACGTTCTAATGTTCATTGTCCACCCAAGTTTGCATGGACAAGATTCAGTTACCCAAGTGGGAAAGTGCTGAGAGGACACAGGAAATAATCACTTGACATTGTGGTTTAGTATCTGTTACAACTCTGCAGTTGTAGGTGCTACAACTCTGCAGGTGGAGCTGTGGGTTAAACCGCAGAGCCTAGGGCTTGCTGATCAGGACGGCGTGAGCTCCCGTTGCTTGGTCCCAGCTCCTGCCCACCTAGCAGTTTGAAAACACGTCAAAGTGCAAGTAGATAAATAGGTACCACTCCAGCAGGAAGGTAAATGGCGTTTTCGTGCGCTGCTCTGGTTCGCCAGAAGCAGCTTTGTCATGCTGGCCACATGACCCGGAAGCTGTACGCCGGCTCCTTTGGCCATTAACGTGTGATGAGCGCCACAACCCCAGAGTCAGACACAACTGGACCTAATAGTCAGGGGTGCCTTTACCTTTACCTTACAACTCTGCTATTTGCTGCTGCTCCAAACTACTTGTCCTATCTACCAGAGAAAACTCATTTCTCTGGGGATCTGCCTTCTTTATTTGGCCAAAAAAGTACCATCCATGCAAACACAAGAAGCGTTTGTATTCATCAGACTTAGAAAGCCCCAAGATTTGAAATACAGTTTGCTTAATAATTTTTTTAAAAAAACACTGGGGTGGGAGGGATTTGCCAAACAACCTAATAAAAACTAAGCATGTTCAGGAACTGTGGGATACTAATTTACTATGGGGGGGGGGGGAATGGCAGTGAGAAATGATAGAGGGAATGGAAGGTAATATGATCAAAAGGTGTATGACTGCTGGCTGAAACCCTGAACTGCATGCTGCAATATTTTGCTTCAGGTCCCACTTGAATAAGATAAGTAAGGGTGTACAATGGTTCCTATAGAGGCCCACTGTAAACTTTTGTTTCTAGTCGCTGTTGCACTGAATTCACTGCCATTACAATAAGAATGTTCTCATTCACAGCAACCAGATATTGTTTCGTATTTGAACTAGGAGCATTTGTTCTAGGGGTTTGTTCTTATGGAAGCCTCCAGCACTGAGGTTTATTTCAGCAGAAGTGAGCTGCATGTAATGGAAAAAGCAAGTTTACCAGACAATCCTAACTAGCATTCAGTAGTGTCTCTACTTGTCATGAATTACTTGGGTGTTGGGGTAGACTTATTCTGCAGCAGCTCAACAAGGGAGAAAGATATTATAATGGGTTTCCTCTGGTCCCACATTACATTTGTAGGGTGAAGTTTTGTTCTTTACTCCCTTGCAAAGCCTATGTTGAATATTGGAAAAAGCTGATAAGTAAGCCAGTACCAGAACAACAACAATTAATACAAATTCAGTTTGGATGTATCCTCCACATATTAACACGTGGACAACTTTTTTAGATGAGGGTGGAATAAGAGCCATTATATTATTTCTGAAATTTTATCTATGTATCATAGTGATGTAAGGATATCACCAGGGATGCCAGCTTATTGGAAGGCAGCAGGTATATACATCCATTTTTCTTCTCATTGCATGTCAGTCTCTCATGCAATACATATTGAAATTATTTCCAGAGTGAAGAAAAGTAAGTCCAATCTGCAGTAATCATGCTCTTTTGAAATATAGGAACTTATTCTATCATATCAGGTGCCAAAGGCAGACATCAATGATAGAATCATGCATGAAAAATTAAATATAAATTAAAAGACTATGCCTTTTTTGAGTATATTGTGTCACGTACATATTGAGTAATAACAGAGTATTAATTTATTGCATTATCAAGCTATCTGCTAAATATTCTAATGTGTATTATTATAGATAATCACCTATATATATATATATATATTCTTAAAACTATATTTTTATTCTATTTAGCAGTTAGATTTCAGTCTTTATCTCTGTAGGGAGCTGATCCAAGGTAGTTTTATGTAAATGACTTAATTAATTGGTACCCTTCAGTTGAAACGGCAACTCACAAAGACTGTAATCCTTTTCGAGTGGCATAAGCTGTTTTAAAAAGACAAAAAACAATGCCTTACTCAGGCACCTTGTCACACAATTAAAAGTTATTTGACAGAAGTAACAGTAATAATGAACAGTGTCTTCCAAATTATTTTTTTCAAGGTAATTAAAATAACATCAACTCTGAGCTTGTTTAGTAGTTGCAATAAAATCAATATATTTTGAGATTCAGCTATGTAAAAAAGGGACGCGGGTGGCGCTGTGGTCTAAACCACTGAGCCTCTTAGGCTGGCTGATCAGTAGGTTGGTGGTTTGAATCTCTGCAATGGGGTGAGCTCCCATTGCTTTGTCCCAGCTCTTGCCAACCTAGCAGTTCGAAAGCACACCATTGTGAGTAGATAAATAGGTACCGCTGCAGCGGGAAGGTAAGTGGCATTTCCGTGTGCTCTGGTTTCCATCACGATGTTCCGTTGTGCCAGAAGTGGTTTAGTCATGCTGGCCACATGACCCCGAAAGCTGTCTGTGGACAAACACCAGCTCCCTCGGCCTGAAAGCGAGATGAGCGCTACAACCCCATAGTCACCTTTGACTATACTTAACTGTCCAGGGGTCCTTTACCTTTTGCCTTTACCTTTATATAAATATGCTGAACTTTATGATAACTCTTGCAGTATGTTGATGGAAAAAACACTCATCAAGAAACCCTCCCTTAATTTGGAAAATCTAAGTACCTACTGACCCATTGCCGATCTCCCATTCTTGGGCAAGGTTCTGGAGCAGCTGGTCATGGATGACATCTAGGCACTCTCGGGGAAAACTAATTTTCTAGATCCATTTCACTTTGGGTTTAAGCCCAGTTTTGGCACAGAAACTGTTTTGGTTGCCCTATGTTGGGAGAGACACAGAGGAAATTTGTACTAATTAATTCTCCTCAACATCTCAGCGGCTTTCAGGACCATCAACCATGGTGTCATTCTGGAAAGGCTGGCCAAGTTAGGGATGGATGGATGTTTCCAGAGGGTGATGTTTGGGGAGTGTTCTTCAGCCCTGTGCAACCTACAGTGTGGGGTTCCTTAGGGTTTGATTTTATATCCTTTATTGTCACTTGAAGCTCACATGGCTTCCGTGGTACAGAGTGCCTTTGATCAGCTTCAGCTGGTGGCCCCACTACATAACTATCTGTACAGGGATATCCTAATTTATGTTGTCTCTGCTATGGTAACCTCTAGGTTAGATTACTGCAATGCATTTATACATAGGGCTACCTCTGAAGATGGTTCAGAGACTTCAGCTGATGCAGAGTTTAGTGACCAGGTTGCTCGCTGGGACAAGGCGGTTTAAGCATATTACACCAATCCTGGCCCAACTTTATTGGCTGACAATTAATTTCCAGGCACAATTCAAAGTGTTGGTTTTGACTTATAAAGCCTTAAACAGCTCAGGACTGCAATACCTCAAGAATCGTTTCTCCCTATATGAACCAACCTGAACCCTGAAATCATCATCTGAAGCCCTTCTTTGTGTGCCTCCTCTACAAGAATTCTGAAGGTTGTCAACACAAGAACTGGCCTTTTCTGTGGTGGCTACCCATTTGTGGAATGCTCTCCTCGGGGAGGCACATCTGGTGTCTTCACTACATATATTTAAGTGTCAGGCAAAAACCTTCCTCTTCAACCAGGACATTGGCTGATTAACATTCTATATGCCCTTCTAAATGTGTTTGTCAAAGGGAGTTACTGGTTTGTTTTTTATCCTGTTTTTATTATGTATTTTGTGTTATCATTTTGTATTTTTATCTTGTGAACCACCCTGTGATCTTTGGAAGAAGGGTGGTGGTGATGGTGGTGGTTTGTGTTTGTGTGTGTGTGTGTGACCAACTTATTAAATTTGTAATACTGGTAGTTAGAAAACAATTAATGTATTAACCACATTGCTTAAGTGCTGTTGATGTAACCTCTAGTTAAATGTAGATTTGAGATCTTGCACTGATTCACATATTTATGGTCAGCACTTGTCAACACTCAACCACACTCAGTTCAAGAAGAAAGTATTTTTTGAAGTGACATTAGAAGAGATTCAGCTTCTGGTAATTAATCTGCAATGTCTGAGTCACTATGAAAATCACCACAACATGCTTTGTTCCATGAGTAATGAACATGCATATTGATCTGGCTCTTTGTGTAAGTAAATAGATTTGGGGGGGGGGGATTACCTCACAATGCTAAAAATTGTTTCTCAATTAAACCATTGGTCTGTGGAGAGTTTGTGTGTACAGTTCAGGACGGTGCATAAGCAAAGTAAGAAATTATCAGCATTTAGGAAGATCTCTGTACAAAAGTATCTAGTAAAACTAATATATGATGCAAAATTGTGGCTTAACTGGTGACAGGACTGAGGAACCCTCCAGCTGTTGTTAGACTCCAGTTCAATCTACCTTAGCCAGCATGGCCATTGGTCATGGAGGATGGGAGTTCAGTTTGGAAATCTAGTTCAATTTCAGCTTCATCCCCAGGAGGCAGAGGATGTGTTTAGGCAAGTATGTATGAAGTGAATCTGCAGATATCCTGACTCTTGAGTGTCAACTGAGAAAAGTGGAGTTAATTGGTGTAAAAGGAAAGCAATGTGATAGAAGGTCCTGTTTGGCCTCTGCTCTAGATATATTTTGGTGCGACTTTCCAAAATAGTTACTATTCTCTCCAAACTTTTTGTAGGAAAGCTTTCTAAGAAAGTCGTTGCTCTGCAGCTTCAGGTACACTTGGATAGCACTAGAATTTAGTATCCCTACTACATTGGTTTTAGCCTTGGTTACAACTGTACATTCAATTCCATTTCAATTTCTTCTCTTAGAAAACAAAAGGATCACTTGCAATTTATTGTTCTGGTAGATCCTTTGGAAGCATTGTGGGGTTATGGTATCTGTTGGACTTTGTGGGCATTGTTGAAACTGGTTTATTTTTTTCTTCCTGACTAGGAAGTCCTAGAGCATAGTGATGGAAAATTCTCCATGGTTTTTTCTCAGGATGTCCTTGTTTGATGGAGGGTAGTATGAATGGTCTGGCTGTTTGACGTTTGACCAGCGGTGACCGTAGTTATGTACATGTTATGAAGTTATCTGAAATGCACACAAAAGAGAGTATATTCTGTAAAAAGTAGGGATGGTAGAGGAAGATGCTCAATACATTGATATTGTGAAAACAGTACTGGGAAAAAACAGTAAATCAGCAAACTAATGCATCATAACATCTTGCATAGGAAGTTTGTCTTTCATGCATCTGAGAGTGCTCTTGTGTATTAGAGTTACAAGATGAGATCTATAAATATTGAACTAAAAAATGCATCCAGGGTATTTTCATAAAAAGTTAATATGGATCACCAGGGAGGTGGAGTATAGGGGTTAAAGCACTGAGGGAATGGAGACTATGAGTCATTTTGTTCAGACTGAAAAATATCTTTTAGAACGAATCACAATATAAAAATTTTAAGGGCTTGATCCTGCCTTGGGGTGTGCTGGTACATATTGTTACATATCTCATAAAATCAGCTACTGTTACAAGTCATGTGACACTGTTCACCCTCTTAGCTCAGAACTGTTCTGTTTTTCTTTTATAGTCTGGAAGTGTTTTTTTTATAAATAAATAAAAAACTATAAATGCTGTACCACTTGGCTCTTTTCAGAATATTGAACAGATGCAGCAAAATTTTCCTACATTACTTTCCCATTTATTAAAAAAAAAAAAGCAGTTGATGTGTGGTATCCTTCGATAAAGACTTCTTTAGAGAGCTACTCAATGAATGAAGCCAAACAGAATGTGCCATTGTTGCTGTTGCAGGTTTTGAGTTTATTTGTACATTATGTGTACTGTAGGCTACATAATAATGAAAAGCTATATGCTCTGGTCTGCTGGTTCACTACACAGTCTGTGTGATTACAGATTGTTTGAATAACAGTGGCCTATTGAAAATCTATCCAGATGTGCGTGTTGCTAACTGTGGGAATACCCACAAAGAAGGATTATCTCTTTTGTTGCCATTTCCAAGCCCTTTTAAAAAGTGGGAAAGTGAAAGCCATTGAGGCAACCAATGCCGAGGAGGTGGGTGTGCTGGAATTGAAGAGTTTTCATAAAGAACTCCCAGCAATCTTATAACCCTGCAAGATTTCACTTCTAAAGGCTAAATAGGCACAGTTTACGGCAGAGCAAGAAAGCCCAAAGGGGCCAGATTGCTGCACCATTTCACAAACTCATGAATACCTTATCCCAAACTTGACTTTTCTGAGCATTTGCAAAACACCAAGCAAAACTTAGTATCCAAAAAACTAGCACCAATTTAGTATTTCATACTGGAATATCTTTTAGCATCACTATAAAAAGAGATGGCGGAGAAATTTTGTTTAGTTTGCATTTGATCAATTTGATAATTTCACAAAAGTAGGTTCAAAAAGATCCAATAAAATAGTGGTACCTTTTCCCCCCACAAAAAAGAGAGCATGGTACAGACATATGGATATTCTTGCTGTTATCCCTAAGTACTAGCATAAAGGCATGAAGTGCCATATCTCTAGCAAAACAATCACAGTTGATAAGCCCTCCATAGCAGGCATAATGCTCAGTAGTCCAGGAACATAACATTCACTACTACCTTTCTGCAGCAAAACTTTTATTTTCCCATTGAACGCTGGCGTAGTGTGGGTACAGATAAATACCATTGTTCAATTAGATGGGTTTTGTTTTGTTGGTTCATTTTATTTTAAAGTGCATTGGCTACCTTTCAAATAAAGAGTTCACAATAAAAAACAAAAACAACACCTATAACTGTTAATACTAAATTATGCCTTCTTCAATTAAAACAAACCAGAGCATTAAAAAAATGGAAGAAGCCTGCTAAACCAAGTAAATAATAATAATAATAATTAATAATAATAATAATAATAATAATAATAATAATAATAAACTGTTCATACTTGATGTCTAAAAATGGGTAAAGAGTTCAGATGGACCTCTTTATTGAAGGGTTCCAAAGTGCCAAAACAGAGAATGCTTGAAAAAAATATTACCCCTTGTTGTGGATTTGGATAATATGTGCTGTCTTTTCTATAGCATACACTCGTCATTCACTTGTGGAGTAGTTTGTGGTGCAGTAGTCCAACTAATTTTCAACGAAGACTGGATGGAAACTAGGTTCAGAATGCCACAATCCTAGCCAGGAACCCATCTTTTAGCCTAGTTTTTCCTCAAATGTTTGTTGTGAGGGGAGAACCACATATACTGTCCTGAGCTCCCCAAAGAAATGATGGTATATAAATGTAATCAATAATGACTATAATTTAGGATATTTATATTTTTCCATTTTGGTATATACAGGTTGATCTCAGGTGGAGATCAGAGTTATGAGTGCCTTGTAAAGCTTAGATTTGTCCTTAAGAAGCCTGGTGCTTGGTCAAAAGATAGAGTTTATAAACAATGGTTTGCAAATTGTTACTTGCAATTTTAGGATGGTATATGTCTACTCCCAAAATACATGATTTTGTGACATGATTTTGAAGAATATGTTTCTTGATAACAGTGAAGTGTAAGATAGCTTTCACATACCATTTCTTAAGAGAGGTGTGATTTATTTTCTCTTATTTTTATCAGCAAAGTGACCATTAATTGCCCAGTTTGGTTAACTCATCTATATAGTTCAGATACAATGTACATGTCTTTTCTACATATGGAAAAAAGATAAGTGGTGGCTGCTAATTTCCTATAGAGAGAGCTATCTGTTCTGACCAGTTTTTTTTCCAAAATACAGAGTACTGTATTATGGCAATACCTGAAGTTGAAAGAGCTAGTTACATATTTTATTTTGCTTTATTTTAATTTTTTTTCTTCCTCGCTTTTTCTTGCTTAATTATATTGTGTAATACCTTTATTTTATCCAGGAGCTGCCTGTTCTTTATTAGAAAATGCTTGCAGAAAGGTGAAGTAAATACTAGATAAATTGAGTTAAAACTGGCAACTGCAATTTTAATGGTATTCAGATTCAGCTTTAACTCTACTGTGAACAATTTAATTTAAGGAGGGAAAATGTTGAATTTTCTCTTGAGTGATTAATAGTTAAGTGAGGCAAAATACAGGAACTGTGAGCTTAACCTTCAAGGTAAAGGCTAACAGCTATGTTAAAGGTGATTACACAATTTCCTTCAAATAAACTGACAAGCAACATACACATTTTCTGTGACTTCTGCCCTCTTAAATGCGTACTTGCAAATTATTTGCCTGTTTACCTAAAAGAAGTTTGACTTAAATATAGCATGTGTTATGGTCCAAATAGCCAAATGGTTGTTTGGGAATTAATGAAGTAAAAGTCTGATCAAATTTCTGATCTGCCAGAAGATCAAAAATCATAAAATATTCCACATGCTAATCCAACCTTTTTATAAATCCACCTTCCCAGAATTTCTTGTAGTCCTACAAGGAAAATCTAAGAGCACTTTTCTTTGCTATTAGTGCACACAAACCATGGCGCAAATGTTGTTTCTTACTCAGCTTGAGGATGCCAAAGAGGTGTGAAAGAAGACATTAAAGCGTCTTGGCATAAAGTATTCATAGATATTTGTAAGGAAATTTGAACAGCTTCTAATAGCCCCAGGTAGTTAGATTTGGGTCCTCTTACATTTCTTTTCTTTATCAGCTTTCAAAGTATACAACAGTGTGTAATGGCTGGCATTCCTTTATTTGGAAAACAAGAGGTGTCTTGCTGGGTAAACAATGAGCCTTTACATTCAACTTAATCAATTTGGCCTTGTGATACACATTCAAGAGTAGAGAAAAAAAGCTTTCCTCTAACATGAGATGGGGTATTTTTATCCCCTGTTGAGATCTACTACTTTTTAAAAACAGGTATATGAGGAAAAGACAACAGAAACAAATTCTAGACATGCTGCACAAACAGGCAATGCAAACTATTTTTCTATTTTAAAAAAAAATCCCTTATAACTACAAGTAAAAAATGGCCACAGATTTCCTGCAGGCATCATATTTCATAAATATGGGCACACCACAGAGGTGAGGGAAAGTTGTGTGGGAGAATATCCCTTCTTCCAAACTAGTCAATAACAAAATTCAGAGCTCTAGATCCAACATGAACTGGTGTCAGTTTCAGACAAACACTCTAGATCTTTCTCTCAAAGGAGCCATACTCATCCTTGCTGGTTCATCAAGTAAACACAGTCATAAAGGATTGCAAGAGAATGTGGCATTTGTTTGCATAGTGATTAAAATGTGGCTGACTCATAAAAGGAAATAATTCAAGCCTAAAGATTTGTTGGAAGGATGGGTTCACATAAAGTCCCACCTTGCCTTTGTCAAAGCTGTTAGTTGCATTGGGAACCACATCTGACTTTCTACTCTGTAAATTTCAATATATTTTAATATTGACTAAGGAGAATCTGGTAAAATACACAGTGCTTTTTTTGCCATGACTTCTGCCTATCTTTTCCGGTTATATGGACTCTGTTCTGAAACCATATGCCATCAGTGCTCCCAGCTACGTACGTGACACCACAGATTTTCTGAGAAAAATACAATCTTTGAATAACCTTCCTAACAACACTATTCTAGTCACTATGGATGTGGAATCTCTGTATACCAACATCCCACACAACGATGGTTTACAAGCTATAAGGAACACCATTTCAGATAAAACCACAGCGGACTTTGCTACCAAACTCTGTCATTTTGTCCTTACCCACAACAACTTCAAATTTGGTGAGGATCTGTTCCTTCAGATCAGCGGCACAGCAATGGGCACCCGCATGGCCCCACAGTATGCCAACATCTTCATGGCAGATTTAGAACAACGTTTCCTAAACTCCTACCCACTCAAACCTCTCTTGTACCTGCGTTACATTGACGATATTTTTATTATCTGGACACATGGCCAACAGACCCTGGACACCTTCCACCAGACATTCAATGACTTTCACCCCACCATCAACCTAACAATGAACCAATCTATGCAAGAAATACACTTTTTGGACACTACTATAAAAATACAGGATGGACACATAGACACCACCTTATACCGTAAACCAACTGACCGACAAACATATCTACATGCTTCTAGCTACCATCCCAAACACACCAAACAATCCATAGTATATAGCCAGGCCCTACGTTACAGCCGCATCTGTTCCAACTCTACAGACAGAGACTCTCACCTAAGAGATCTACAGCAAACCTTTTTAGAACTAAAATATCCACCTGATGAAGTTAAACAACAGATCAACAGAGCCAGACTGATACCCAGAGAGAACTTGCTGCAAGACAGACCCAAAAAAGAAAATAACAGAACACCACTAGTAATCACATACAACTCCCAAATTAAAACAGTACAACGCATCATCAGAGATCTACAACCTCTCCTAGACAATGACAGTTCTCTTTCTCAAGCTCTGGGAGGAAGACCCTACATCGCCTACAGACAGCCACCCAATCTCAAACAGCTCCTCACCCACAATAATACTACAACAGGACTCAACATGGACACTGGTACCAGAGCCTGCAATAAACCCAGATGCCAACTTTGCTGCCACATAAACCCGGACAACACCATTACTGGTCCCAACAACATCAAACATACCATCTCAGGACTATTTAATTGCTCATCTTCCAACATTGTGTATGCAATCAAATGCCAACAGTGCCCTTCAGCTCTCTATATTGGACAAACAGGCCAAACCCTACGCCAAAGGATAAATGGACATAAATCTGATATCAGGAATCACAAGACAGAGAAACCAGTAGGAGAACACTTCAATCTCCCAGGACATTCTATAAAAGATCTCAAAGTAACTGTCTTAATACAAAGAAATTTCAGAAATAGACTGGAAAGAGAAGTGGCTGAATTACAACTAATCACCAAACTTAAAACCACGGAGAAACCTGGTCTGAACAAAGACATTGGATTCTTATCTCATTATACATAACAAAGCTATCTTTAGCCATCTCACCACTTGCCTTTCCCTGCAAGACTAATTACAGCCGTTAAGAGTCGTCAACAGGTTTTCCACACCTATCAGCTGATCACCCATTCCCACCACCCTTCTGAGCAATACCCCTCCCCACTCCCTCACTATATTTAAGGATCTGGTGACTTCTGTTTCAGTGTATCTGAAGAAGTGTGCATGCACACGAAAGCTCATACCAGGAACAAACTCAGTTGGTCTCTAAGGTGCTACTAGAAAGAATTTTCGATTTTGTTTTATCTTTTCCATGGTATCTCATGGTATCTTCAGTGTTTTCTGTGAAAACCTTGACATACATACCCTATTTTTATTCCATCTATCCAAGTTATTCAGAGTTATGTAACCTCACTGTTACAGTACACCACCACTGTCACCAGTACAACCTCACTGTTCCCACACCACAACCTTGTGAGATTAGTTTCTTGTGTTGATCTTATACTCAGGGTTTCTTTCTACATCTATTAACTTGGAAAAAGTACTTTACTAGTCTCGAGTTATCAAGCAAATCTGACATTACTCCTTTTCAAGTTGCCCTAACTCCTTTAGTAGCCACTGTAGTATCCTCCATATGTTGTTGAACAACAACTCCCATTGTCCCTGGCCTTTGGCCATGCTGGGTGGAGCTGCTGAGACTTGTAGTCCAACAACATCTGAATAGTGCCACATTAGCTACCACTAATTTAGCAGCTATGAACTCTTGGAAAGTATACATCCCCTCCTCATACCTGGGAGCTACTTCACAGTGGAAAAAATTGTCCAGGAATGAAAGTGAAACTGTCAATCCATCTGGTGGATTTATTTCCAAAGTCTCTCTCTGAAAGAATTTACTTGTTTAGTGTGTTCTGCCTAGGGGTTGTGAGCAAGGTAGTCATTGTGGCTACCATGAACTTTGCTATTCAGGTCATTCCACTCTGCGTCAGCTCTGAGGAGCATCTACCAGTGAGCCAAAATTACTGTTGCTAAGTTTTCCAAGATCAAAGGTGAGTGATTTTATTTTCCAGTGAACCTTAGCTTGAACAAAACACTTCTGTAAAGAATGCAATTTAAATGCTGCCTATTGCCTCCAGAAGGGAAGCAGCTGAACAGAGATTATTGTGTGATACAACACTCAGTACAGTAGGATGATTTGTCCTTTCTTTATTGCTAAGCATGACACTGGAATCTTCCGTTGTTTGTATGTACCTGTGAATAACTATCTTCAGCCGAATAAATGTGTTTGCTAAAATGACTAGTGAAGTGCCCGGCAAATCCCATTTTTTCCAGCCGAGAGGCAGGACAATGAAAATGGCAGAAAGAAAAATAGAAAAAGAGGTTTTGGTATTATCAAGTGCAAGCTGATATGCTGGACTGGTATCAGAGATGTTTGAGCCCTAAGTGCATTTATCAGGTCAGATTTAATTGTGCTATCTGGAGAGGTAGGGTAGGTATAGTGGGGGAGAAACCTTATTTACCTTCCTTTTCCAATAAGAAAATAGCTACCTGAATAGCCTCTCGTACTCTGAGAGCTTAATTTCGAGTGAGTACATTTTTCTAATACAGCTGAGTAGAACCAATAAGCTGTGTTGTACAACCACATTTGTACAGGGTTGTACAGAGGTTACTCAGTTGGTGAACTGGTCTTGAACACCAAGGCAGATTCTTATTGTGCACCCTTATACCTGCACCATGCAGAATGTGGAAACAGGAATAACTGAATGTTCAATTTATACTGCAGCACAATTGGTTTTGGTTTTGGTTTTTTAAAGTATATGATGAGCAAAAAAGGGGGGGAATTCAGCACACACATTCAAAAAAAAAAAAAAACTACGAACTTGCACTTTGACAATAACCTAAAGGGTTAGTGAAATACACAGTTAAGTGGCGTGGAAGACAGAGGCCTGGGAAAATAGAGCGTTCTTTTATAAAGGAGATCCTGGGTGTTGAGGTGAGGCAGAAGGACACACTGAAACTGATAATAATGTACTTTGTAAGCCAATCTCAAATACCTCCTGTGGGGAAGACTGTAAGGAAGTCACTGGGGCATACTGCTTCCCCAGTTGGCACCAAGGTTTCCACCTTAAACCTGTGATACATGTTCAAACTGGATCTCAAAGCTCCTACTTTTTGAGGATGGCGATGAAGATAGGAAAGGTTCCAGGGGTGTGCTGTGAGTCAGTATGTTTTCTATCACTCTGATCATGATCAGATGAGCAGTTGTTTGGAGACTTAGAGGCAGCTTGGCTGGGAGTGGAAGTCAGTGGAATATGCTTCAGTGTATGTGGAAGTTTTCCATGCTGCTGGAATTGCCTACAGATGCCCTACCCCATGTGGAATGCTTCTATCATAAAGGCTGTTGCCCTCCTTTGGGGGGCTGAGAGGCAGAGCCTCACTTGGAGGATGAGGACTGAGACCATGAAGGGAACTGGGCTTGAGACTAGGCTGGCCTGTTCCACTTCCAGTTTTGGCATGAAAATGCTGTTTGTATGACTGAAGGAAAGAAGAGAAGCCCCTCCTGTATTGACTTTGGGATGCTTGACATTCCTTTTGTGGTCAGAAGGCTTTCTTATCCCTCTTGTTTTTGATAAGAATATATTTCAGAGCCTTCTTCACAAACAGGCATAAGTCCCTGAAACGTACTGAAGCGAGGTTGAAATCTGAAGCTGTCTGTATTTCGGTGCCACTGTGTTAGTTGCCCCTTCATTCAACCAAACAACAAAAGTAACCAAAGTGGAGCATATGGGCAGAAGGACAGAACAAGCATTCCTCATATGGGCACAAACAACTTCACCGTTCTGTGAGATGCCAAAGTAGAAGTGTGGACCTTTCCAGAAGCAAGCTTTAAGCTTGATTTTTAGGACTAGTGCAGCCTAAATGCTAAAATATTGATTGGCAGGGACCAAATTGGGAAATTCTCCTTCCCCCTTCAGTCAGATTATTATCGTGGAATTAAAGGAACAGTTTGTAAGAAAGTGTGTATGCTATTAAGGCTGCAGTCTACCTACTTATAGAAAGTAAGCCTTATTGCTCAGTGGATCTTATGTCCGAGTAGAGCTGCATAGTATTTTACTTTTAGTTGGTTAAATTAGGATTTGCATGGGGCAGCCAGAAATTCTGTTTTGTCAAGTCTAATTTTATTCAGGTGGTTGGGCTGCGTAACTTGGTAAAAAGTAAATACTGTACATAGCGTGGTAATGGCAGTATAGTGAGTAAACTAAGCTGTGAAGAAAGAACTCCTTTGTTTTGTAAAGGCTAGCACATCAGATTGTGCTTTTATACAGGCTGTTAAAGAAAAACATATCCCTTTATAATTTTCCCCTTAAGTAGTATGTTTCTACTATCTCTTTTTGAATCTCCTGATGTTTTTACTTTAAGATATATATAATCAGGCAATAAAAGATGAATATCTGTACCTGTGAGGAAAAGAAGCATAATACTTTGACATCTGGAACATGTGTGTCTAATGCAAAGCTGCTTGCCTGTCCCTGTTTTCATCTTTCTGTGGGACAGTAGCAAAACACAGCTACAGTTACTTCACTGAATAAGGGCCTTGGGAAAAAAATATGTTCTGGTGAACACACAAAGCACATCTTTGTTTCCTAAAATGGTGTTTCTAGACAGTATATCTGATTTCCATAACTCCACACCAGCTCTGTGCCAACCACAGCAGCTACATGTAACCCTGTTTAATTCCTCACTTTTTCTTTTCAATTTGGATAGTGGACACAAGAAGAGCTTTGCCTGTTGTGCTATCCCAGTGCAGCACACTGAGGAGTCTACTGATTCTGCTGCTAAGTAAGGGGGGCAGCTTTGCAGATGCCTTAGAAGATCCTGACTTTAGTTTGGCTTGCTCACTCTGTTAGCTTATCCAAATATTTAAGGCCACATGCAAAAATCCATCCTCCCCTACTCTGTATATCTATTGCAGCACCCTGAAAATACTATGCTATGTATCTGGATCTCCTGAATGTTCAGTTCTCCTGTTATCAGCCTAGTGGCAAAGAGTAAGAGTTTCCTACAGATATCTTTTTGCAATGCCAAAGCTACCTTTTTGTAGATTGATGTAAATATGCAGCCCTTGCATATGCAGCTGAGAGTTTGCTGGACAGAGACAAAAGTTTCCATCCATCCAGTCTGCAGCAGATGAATGTCAGCTAGCTACACTAATGTATTTATTTATTATGATGCTGATGATTACATTTGTATCCCACCATTTTTTTCCAAATAGCTCAAGGTGACGTACTTGGATCCCCGTGATCCACTTTATCATCACAACAACCATGTGATGTGGGTTAGACTGAGAGACAGTAACTGGCCCAAGTTCACCCAGTAACATCTGGTTCCTCAAATCCTAGTGCAACACTCTTAACCACAACAGCAATGATAGTGGTCTCATGGAACTTGTGGCCTGAACAACACTTCACATGCTTGCATCAGCCACCCAGCATGGTACACATGAGAGTATTCTTACTCTTCTTTAATACTTCCCATCAAAACAGTAGTTCCAAACAGTAAATACTATATATGCTTGTGCACCTGGTGCCAATTTCTTACATATCTGGCTATCCCTTATCATTATTAATTTTAAACTACAGTCTCACCTACTTGGTTGTCTAAAATGAGAAGAAGAGTAATAAGTGGAAACATATATAGTGGACACATTCCAAATAGCAAAAGCCACATACTCATTTAAATTCTACCATTTTGTCAAAGCTTCCCCAACATAATTCTCTATTGCTCCTATTATCCCTTGCCTAATGCAAGACAAAGTGTTGGGAAATTCCTGTCTGGCACTTACAAGGTGTTTTTAAAAAGAGAAAAGCAAAAGTCAAGAGGATGCAGAGGGCAGAAGGAAACCACAAAGGGGGAGAAGTATTTAAGAGAAACTTGAGAAAGTTGCAGAGATAGGGTGGGCTGGCAAAAGGGATTACTGCTAGATCTGGAAAAAGAAGAAAACAAGTTTCAGAACAAAAGCAGTCAGCTGTGTACCATCTCACGTTCTAAACTCAAATTAGCAGGTTAGAGGAATGACTCTCATAGAACTTACAACTGTCAAAAGTGATTTATTCCACTGGGATGAGAAAAGCAAATGGAATTTTGTTCCCATCCAGGACATATTGCAGTGCTGTATCTCCACTGCTCTAATGTAATGAATGCCAAATTCAGATGAAAGCATTGCCTTGGACTTAATAATATTATTTGATATGAAACATTCTGCATTAGATAATTGGAGCTAATCCTAAAACTTCAGGAATCAATTGCCTGTTTTTAGGATTGCAACTGACATTAATTACTCATAATGCAATATGCAAAGCGGGCAGTTTACACTGTTCTCAGTATAATGTTTATAAAGTTTAAGAACTGATTTGCAAAAGGCAAAGAGACAAAAAAGATATGTCAATCAATGAAGAATGAACTGAAGATAGAAGGGATTGCTGCGTGAGAAACAGTAACCCCACCCTCCCCCAGATTACTGAAAACCTTCCCTTTGGCTTGTCTGCCTTCAAAAGCTATACCATTCACACACTTCCCAACTGTTCTACACAGCCACATATATTAGCAATTTGCTTCTTAAAGCCAATTATATGTGAACTTTCCAGCTTAATTAGACAAGCCTTTCCACATTTTACACCTGAATATATGAAGTACACATAGCTCTTTCTAAGAGGATATCAAGGCTTGATCTGAATTCAGGGATTTTCCTCTGAATAGCCAAGTCCTGTACCACCAAATCCTATACAGTACCAAAGATGAACCTCTTCTCCGCATCATCTAACTCAGCCGAAGAAAATGATGTGTTGCCCTGTCATTTGTTAATAACACTGTATTTTTCTGTCATACAATTAGAAAATACATTATGGCCTGCCTACTGGCTGTTTAGCCTTATTACATTTCCACATTTTTTTCATATTTCAAGCAAGCTGACCAGATAACATTAATGAATAGGTTGTAGATGGGGGCATTTGTAGAGGGAAATAATAAACATACTTATATATTAACAAGTTAATTCAGTCTGGAGCCAAACAGGTAATTTTCTTAGTAGCATTTCCCCCTTCTTTTTTCTCATTCAGCTAAGACAGGTTAAACTAGGAGTGCAGTCACCCTGTCTACAGAGCTTGACTTGGCTTGCATACCAGGGGCGAATTTTCCTCAGACAGACAGCAAGATGATCTGATTGGCTTCATTCCAGAGCATGCTCACAAAGGCTCCTTTGATGAAGGGATCCTTGGTAACCACTGTACCAAAAGCTGCCTACCACCCCCTTTTCAAAGATGCCCATTTACAGTAATACAGAAAGGAGGTGGGGGAGATTTACAAGAGAATAATTATGCTGCTCAAGTTAAAGATTGGGAGAGAGGGGGAAGGGGAAGTAAACTGCTGAATGTTGAAGAAGCTGGCTGGCAACAAAGCATGAACATCAGGAATGTACAATTAAGCTCATTAAAGCATCATCATTTTGCTTATCAAAGAAGGTAGAGTGAGACAGTATGCTCAAGCTCAGCAGCTATTAGAGATAAGGAGGCATAACTATCTATTTGGCCTCTTTTTTTTCCTTTTTCTTTTTTGCACAGCAGAATGATACACCCAAACTAGCAACAGCACACTTGATTATTTGACTTAACTGCCTTCTGCACCGGAGAACGTGTTAGTGGTAGCTCATTACTGTTTCTATGAAAGAAAAGTGGTAGATAGAGCAAACCGTGGTCAGTATGGTTTTGCTTTACATCTGCTGATATCCTCCTGCCTTTCTCAAGCTTGCACCTCTTGCAATCTCCCTTATTTGTTCTCACCACAGATGTCTATCAGGCCAAGACTTCTAAGGCTTTCCCAACCTCTGGGCAAGGTGGCATAGGTTGTTAGAGTTTCCTCTTTCCTCTACGTCTGCATGAATTGTGATCTTCGATATCGGTGATTTAGGATAGCAACTAGGCTGCCTCCTCAGCTTACCAGAAATGGGGGAGGGGGTGCTTGAGGAGTAGTAATTCTTGACATAATAGCTTGTGTACCTGAGACATTCAAGCTCACCCACATTTACGACTCTCCCTTTCTCTAGCCCAAGGTTTTATCATTCACAACTAGGCAGAAGACAGTTCATATCAGAGTCCTTTTGGAGCTTAATAGCAAGAGGGCAAAGTAAACAATTCCCTATTGCTGGTTATGGTGGATGGAGTTCTATTATTATTATTATTATTATTATTATTATTATTATTAAAGATTTTCTTGGTTTACAGAAGTGTGTGCAATGTCTCTTGTATTTTTCCATGTAACATTTTTACAGATCTGTATGCATGCAGGCTGCAGTCTTTGAAACAGGGGTGAGGAAACCTTTTCAGCCTGAGAGCAGCAGTTTTTCATGGGCAACTATCTGGGGTCCACTTGCCAGTGATGGGTGGGAGGGATCTGAGGTAGGCTAGGCTATGATTGGCTCAATATTTACCAGAGGCAAAAGTGGATGGCACAAGAGATGCAAACCTTACCATTCACAGTAGACTATAGTCAACTTATGCAAAAGTCAAACATTTCTAACTTCTGTGGGAACTTTCTGACACCACACCCAACTCTCTGTCTAGGCAAGCAATTCAAGGGCACAGTGCTGCCTAGCAAAGGCATTTGAAGAGGGCATGGGGCAGGGCTTCTGGGGGTCATAGCCTGGTGAGAGTCAAAAGGGCTGCATTTAGCCTCTGGGCCTGAGGTTCCCATCACCGCTTTACATAATGTCCATCGAATGCGTGGTTCATCAAAATGTGTTTTTTGGGGATGGGGGATATCTGGACATGACATAAAATGGTTTTCTTGTCTTAGAATTTCCAAGATTCCACACTCCCATGTTAGCCTCCATCTCTACATAAATCCTAGGGTCTGTATTTATACCTTTATAGCAGTTGTTAACGTCTGCCTTTTAAATGGCTGGAATGTAGTCAACTGTGCAAAATAAAAGTCCAACCTACTTTTTTTCCTCCAGCCCCACCCACCAGTGGCAAGGGGCCTGCAGAAGGCTACCCATGGGAAAACGTGGTCCTAATCAGAAAAAGATTTCTTACCCCTGCCTTATAGTTATAAAATGCATTTTTACCTTCAGAAGTTTCTAGAATTAATTAGCAATGGCTCTTGGTTTCTCCCCTTTGTTTTACTCTGTTGTCAATATTTGCCTATTGGTGTGTGGTGTGTGGTTGCATACTTGTTTGTTTCTGAATAATTTTTGCTTTAGTACATACTCAATTATTCCTTCTCTACATTTAATTAATAATGCATTTTCTCTCTTGTTAAAAAAATAATTTTAAGTTGCAATTCAAAGAAAGGAAAGGAAGATTGGATGAAATATCATTAAGGAGTGCTTCTTGCAGGCTGTTACAACAAGGCTGTAAATCAGCTAGTGCGTGAACCTGATTTAAAAAGTATATCCACTGTCAGAAGCTTTTTTCACTAAAATTCTTGTTTTGATTACATATATCTTACAAATATTGTGCTGAGTGTGAGCACAACCCATGTAGGCTAACATGCATATTACTAGATCAGGGAACCTGTGACCTTTTGTGGCCTTGGCATTCCCAGGCAGGCAACAGGAAGAAATGTTTTATTAAACCCTAATTGGACATCATATGTGGCTGGTAAACAGCATTCTGCTTGGCATGTTACAGATTGTGCATGCCTGAGGTAAAGGATGATTTTGTTGCTCTCCCTATCATGGGTACCCACCTGTATTGTAGGTTTCTTTTGATCAAGGATAGATAATGTAGTGCCTCCCATATTATTATTTTTGACAATATTTATTTATTTGAAATTATATACCACTCTATGCCCGGAGGTCTCAGGGCAGTTTAAATTTAAATTTAAATGCTGTTCCAGAAGAAGAAAAAACCTCTTCTCAAAGCTGTTTATGAAGAAATATACACCCAAATTAAAAGCAAAAAAGTAATATAATATAATAACCAGGAAAAACAACCATTTCATTTCAGAACAAAACTAAAAAGCGCAAAACTCACAACATAATCTAACCCTACAAAACACTGTTTCTACAACACATTTTAGTCACTGAAAGTCACTGTAAAAAGATGGGACTTTTATTGCCTGCTTAAAAGGCCTGAAGGATAGTACTTACCTAGTTGTGTTACACAATAGTGGATCCACAACCAAGAAGGCCGTATCCTGGATGACCAGTGGTCAGGGGTGGTGGGTCTTGTAACTCAACAAAAGCTGTTGCTTACCACTGCTCTAAGTTGTAGCTAAGCAGTGATGTTGTAGAAGAAATCAGCTCAAGTCCAGGAAAAACAGCATTGTACCTCATTTTATGAATGAGACATACGGCAGTCCAGAGGAGTTACAGATTAGCAGCAAATTAGAGAAAGGTGAGAATATGTAGAACTTGGGGGGGGGGGAGAGAGAAGGGAGTCCACTTGGTGCCAAATTAGAAACACTTAAACTGGGGTGTGGGGAAGGGTGTGTCAAACTACTGATATTTCTGAGTAGTTGCATACGTGTAGTATCAGCCAACCTTTGAGGCTTTCTTGCCACAACTCATCTTTAGATACTGCTTTCCTCAAAAATCCCATAATACCCATCTAAAGCTCTCAAGCCTTATTTAACTCACATTGTTCTAGAAATGTTCACATTGAATACAGCAGACTTGTTATAACGTGTCTTCTCAATACTACAGTGAAAGGTGTGTGCTACAGTGCTATTTTATCCTGATGCCTATATGGTTTGGAGACAATGGTAGCCTTCCTTAAGAGGCTTTCCATCAAACCTTCCTGGTATGTTGCTACAGAAAATCAGTGAGTTACATTGTTCTTATCCTGGGAAGCATGTTGATGTAGCCAAAATTTGGAGGCCTTGATGTGATGTGTCACTATCACACACACACACACACACACACACACACACACACACATTGTGTATGTGTTTTCCATTGTGTTTGAATAGTTTCTTCTAAACAGTTAACACAAATCTTCTTTTTAATGAGATATTCATTCATGGTGCTGGACTTCCCATGTGAACTGCCCAAGCAACTCTTCAGCACACAAATTCTGCTCCAGCTCTTCATTCTGCACATAGTTTAAGACATGTAAAATGGGTGCTCAAAGAAGATGGATGAAGCCATCCTCATTTTCCTTTTTCATGGTTTAAGATGCAATCTTAATTCACAAATGTTTTGCACTTCATGTTATAAACTGTAGTAATGGCAAGATTAAAAGAGAGAGAGAAGATATTCAGACTTTCCAGGCCTTGCAAGTTGGCTGGCTGGTTGAGGCCTCTTTTTTGGTTCTGAAAATACTATATCCTAGTCCAGGACAACAGCAGTTTCAGCATCACACATTTTTACGTTGTTTGCAGAATTGTTGCTCAACGTGGTGGTGGTGACAGGCAGCACATCCAGCTCTGCCTTTTTTACATCCTTCCTGAGCAGGACAAACATTGTTATGATTATATTTAGTTATTAGCTAGCTGGTTGATAGAATGCTACAAAAACGCATTCTATCTAGTTTTCATTAACATTCCACACTCACAACACTTCATTCAATGAAAACCTAAAGAACAGCTTAACATTGATTTAAAAAAACAAATATATTGTTTGCATTCTGGATGGAACTTTAGTTCAAGTGTTATAACTGAGAAACAGTAGCTTTTAAAAACTGTATAACTAACATGTTTGGATATCTTCATTTTAAAAAACGCTCTGTCTTTTGAATGAAATTTATCAGTGTCCCTTACACTATATTATTGATACTGTCATGTTTATTTTAGTAAAGGGTTTTCATGTGGCATATACATTGTGGAAAAGGGGGGGAAACTCATTAGATAACACTTAGACGGTTGAGGAAATTAATCAATTTGCAAGTAACATCTAGCTTAATTCTGTCATTTAAAGCAAGCTTTGAGTTTCTCATCCCATATTACCCAAAGACCCGAAGGTAAAGCAATTTCCATTGGAAGAGTCTGATTCATTTGCCCCCATGCTGTGCAACAGAGGTCATTTAAACGCAGTGCTTGAAAGCAGCTGCCTTTTTGTGCCAGTATCTAATTTTCCACATTTGTAATAGATCAAAACATTTAGATTAGGTTGAGCCACTCTATCATGATGAAGGAGGTTTGGAGCAAACTACGTAAAGAGCTGACATAGCGGGAGAATAGATGACTTCTCAAAGAATCCAAAGACTTGTTGATAGGTACCACATCTACCATCACTCTAATCAAGCCAGCAAGGCACATGACTTTTAAATGGAAGTTTGTAAAAATTAATTAGCCGCAGAAATGCTTGATTGAGATTAATGCTTCAGTGAAGTCTCTGAGTAGAATGACCTCACCCCCCACCCCACCCCACCCCCCGCTGCAATGTGACTTTCCCCAATCATAACACATAGGGTAGCCATGTGAAATGGGTTCTTGCCAATGGATTCAATATATGTGCCTGGGTGAATATATAGTGAAAAGTACTGGCTGCTGCTGGTGGATACTTCCTTTTTAATAATGGGTTGTTTGTATGCAGTGCTTTAAAAAAAAAATGTTTAGAGGTACTCTCATTTTCCTACTCATATTGAAATACTGCCCCTCATTGAGGCCAGACTTAGATTCACAAAATGTTTAGGGGGTATGCATACCCCCAGAAAAAAGCACTGTTTGTATGTCTAGACTTTGGATATGCTGTTTTTTTCATGGAACCCACCTAAAATACTTGTATGATAGATGATAGATATGATAGATAGATAGATAGATAGATAGATAGATAGATAGATAGACAGACATCCTCTTCAAGTGTCCTGATTTTCCTGGGATGGTGCTGGAATTACAGAAGCCACCCTGGCTTCTGATTTGATTCTGGAATATATCCCAATTTCCCCCACCAATGCCACTCCCTGCATGCTCCATGGAGAAGGCAGCAACTGCAGCAATGGTGCAGGGCGGTGAGGACGTCGTAGCAGCCTCATCCAGTGGTGGCAGTTGCAGCGGCAGCCAGAGCAGCTGCCACTCCACATTGGTGGGCTCCTCTCCTTGCTCCTTCACCAGCTGTGAGCTCTTGGGACACCAAGCAGCAGCAGCAGCTGCTGCAGCACTGGCTACACCAGTGGGGAGGCGGAGGGAGGAGGAAGAGGTGACTCATGTTTCTGTTTGACTGGATTTTGGCACTGGCTGAGGCCAAGCTCATTATTATTATTATTATTATTATTATTATTATTATTATTATTATTATGCTTCCCCCCTCCCTCTCTCGAGCCAGCCTCCTTTTGATTTAAGATGACAAAGCCAGTGAAGGAAAGGTAAGAGGCAAAACTTTGAGGGGAGGAGAAGGAAAAGGAAGGAAATACAATCCTGTTTATACTGAAAATAAAATACCAGCACCAAATGAAGTACATGATGCTGCTGACATGTTCGTATTATTTTGAAGGAAAATGTAACAATCCCTTGCACATTTTTTTCTTTACAACAATCCTGTGAGGTAGGTTAGGCTGAGATGCTGTAATTGGCTCAAGGTGACAGGTGTATATGTGTATATGACATACATGTGTGCAGGAGATCAAACATGGGAGAAGCTTCCCGAAGTAGAATAGAATGCCCCTATTTTCATCTGAGAAATGATGAAGAGGTGAAAGCCAACAAATTCATATGACGTTGATTATAAAGTTTTGGCAAACCTGGGCTTTACTGGGTAGTTGGCTCCCATTGCATGTCCCCTGCAGTTAGTACCATTATTTCAGTGTTCCAAAGCTCCATTACAAAAGCCAACATTTCCAGGAACGGTACAGGAGAAAAATACATTGGTGATCTTAAAGAGTGACAAAGTTCACTGGCATCTGCACCCTCACCTTCTCCTGGCAGCATTTATGGAACTTACTATGTTTCATCCAATATATGCTGAAATATATAAACCCTCAAGTAATGAGGGTTGTTAGTATAGTGTTTGTATCATGGTTTACCTGTTCATTTGGAGCTTTAGCAACTAATAGTGTCCCTACACTGAAAGTTGTGTTGCTACCTGAGAAGTACAAGTAACATTTTCTTTGTCTCCAAAAAGCCCATAGTAGAGTAACTGTAATGAGATTGGGAAACGAACATAGAGTCCACCAACATTTTGTACTGTTTTAGCTTTTCTCTGTTTTAGCATCCCAATGTGATCTTAGGGCAAGTCTGCAAATTACCAACTTTTATGACAAGGTTAACCAAATAAAGGAATGTCTCTAAATTATAACCTATCAGTACAGTAAGTGTCTTTGCTTCTGGCACCTTTGATTTGTCCATTCACCTTTTGCATAGTAGAGTTCTGAGAATGCTTATTGTTAAACAGCATTCTAAGCATATTGACTTCATTAATGGCTCAGTAGTGCTAGACTAGAGGGTAGGTTTTTTCTCTGGATTATGTAGTATCTGGCCCTACCACAATTGGAGAGCAAACAGTCAGATACTTAAATAGGAGCACCACGAACTGTAGCATCTCTAACACTTCCTAATACCCGGATAGGATTCTGGTGCTGAAACAAGAAGCACTCTTTCATAAGGATTTTTCAGAATAAAACTTTCCCAATGGAAATTAAAATTAAGGCTGTGTAAATGTGCATCTATACACGTTAAATAAACTAATTGTTTAGCTCTAGGGCTGGTAAGGTAAACTTGAAATTGTGCATGATCAATGCCTGATAAAATGGTAATGCCAACGGAGGGGGAGCATTGTAACTTGATAGCAATCAGAAATTTTGTAGTTTCCCCAAATAGTAGCAAACTAAAATTAACAATAACAAAAAATAATGCCCAACCACTGTTAATAATATTACTCCCCATCAATTTCTTTTCACAGCTTCAACTACTGTTTTATATTTATTAATTACCAAATGTGTGCTGAGCATTCAACTACTATTTCTAGTTATCATAAGCAGGAAGTGCACTTATTAAAACCATTATATAAATGGAAGGTTCACAGGCATTATGCCTCAGGATGCCAGTTGCTGGAGGGCCATTGCGTCCTGCCATGCTTATGAGCTTCCTAGCGATATCTGAGTAGCTAAGTGTTGGAAACAGGACAATGAAGTAAATGGAACTTGATCTGATCCAGCAGGTCACTTCCTATGGTTATAGGATTTCATTGTTTGATAGCCACAATGCAGCCCACATTTATGAGCTAAGGTACAGTAACACAATAAGAAGAGTTTGCTAGGCATTTTAACTCAGAACATTCACACCACATAGAGATGAATCTGCAGACTATATCCTTAGTTAGTAAACAAAGAAGAGTCTACAAAATACTAGCCAATAGTGTTTCTTTAATTCTACAAGACATGAGTTTTTAACCTCTTTAGTTTTGTCTTCTATACCTCGGTCCTAGAAAATTTGGAAAGCAAATATCTAAGGATAAACATAAACTAAATCGAAACATTTATCATTCCCCCAAATATTCCCAAATGTTTACAGTACAAGTTGTCTGCTTTTAAAATCCAAGCCTGAAATCATAATAAATAATCACAATTAAAGAATAACGGTGTGGTTTTTTTATTTTAAAAAATCCAGCCATTGAAACATTTCAACAAAGCATTCTATGGCAAAGAGAACTTGTTCATTTTGCTTTACAACAGACCAATAATATTTTAAAATTAAAATACAAAGCTTAAGTTTTTGTTCTAGCTGCGGTTTCCTTAATAAAGCTAAATGATCATTATCATCATCTTAAGAATCAGAACATTTGTTGTTAATTAATTTATACAGCTGTCGTTACAGCTCCTCTGTTATTCATACTTGAAGTGTTTGACTGCCATAGATTTTCTTGCCGTTTCTGGCAAAGCTCCAGTGAAAGCCTGGGACTTATTAAGCTGACTTGGTGCAAAGTCTATTGATTGTGGCCTCGAGGGTAATAACTAAATAGAGCTGGAGCAACAAGTCAATAACACTATTGTTGCTACAGACTCGATTCACTTGAGGAGTGTGATTGTTTTACAGTGGCCAAGAGTAATCATAAGCAGATCAGCATGTTCGACAGGCTCTGCACCATGTTAGTGCTGTGGCTTGTTTTAAAGCTTTCAGCAGGATCACTGGAGAATCAGGGTGGGGTACAGGGATTAGGAACCTTGTAAAATCCTTCATTACAGCTAAAAGGTTTCAGCTTTGCTTTTAACAGTGAACAACTAAAGAAAATACCATGCTGTTGCAGTGTAAGCCATGCTAAACGCATTTGATGATCAAATCTACAATGGAACGGCTCTCCCTCACCCCTCAAGTTACTGTGATTGCGGCACAGTGTAGTAATATGCACTCTGCTTATGGTTTTGTGTTTTGTGTAACCTGTTGACCATACAACAGAGAAGGAAAAGAGGAAACACAAAACAGGATGGGAGTGCAGATTTCTAACTAATTTTATTAATACTTAGTTCAAACTGGAGTATCACAAAAATCTTCCCTGTTGTACAAAAAAAAGAGAGAGGTGTAAAAAGTATAAATAAGTTCTGCCGTGAAAGTGCAGTTGTTAAACATGTGTCTGAGAAGGGTTCAGGATGTCAGCTCCTTGCATGTTTTTGGCGTTATTCGTTATGCCCAAACAAGAACAAACCTTGACTACAGCTCATGGTTAGTGAGGAGAGAGCTTAACCATACACCCAGGTTCAGATGACACACAAAGTCTAGCTTTGGCTTAGATCAGTGTGGCACAGCAGTATTAAAAACCAGGTAGGAGTAAATCAGCAATATACTTAACATTGCTAAGTATATTAGCATTCTGTTACATCAGAAACTGGTTTGTCCCCATTGGGTTTGGTAAGAGAAATGCACAGTATTGCTAATTAATACGAAGTAATAGAACGTGTTTTCTACAACTCTAAAAAATTAATTCATATCCATCAACCAAAATGTTTCTGTTTATTGCTACCTTCCTACCACAAGGTGATGCTATCCCAGATCTAATAATCACTTTCTGGACACCAAGACATATGGGAATTTATAGCAAGCTGAAAACAACAAATCATTAGCTCTTCAGTATGAAACTTGTCCCTTGAAACTTTCTGCATTGCAGAGGGTTGGACTAAATGACCTTTGGGTTCCCTTCTAACTCTACAATTCTATGCTCCTATGATTCTATGAAAAAAGCATATAATTTAAACAGAGATGAATAAATGCTATACACATATTGTATTGGTTCCCACAAAGCAGGGGTAGGGAACCTCTGGTCCTTCATCCCCAGTCAGTATGGCCAATATGCAGGTATTATGTGGACTCTAGCCCAACATCTGAAGGTCCTCAGGTTCCCCATCTTTGCCATAGAAACAGGGATATTTCCTGTGAACCTCCAGATCTGCTGGTAGTGCTGTGTTATCCATACTGGGTAGCATTCTGAATGTTGTGGGGCTATGTGTGACTATACTGGAAAAGAAACTTTGAACGGCAATGTAAAACCGGTAAATTAAAAATCATCAAGAGATTTAATGCTATCACTTGTGGATTGAATCAACACAACATATTTTTATCACACTGTATTAATTGGCTTACCAAAATCAACATACCGTATATGTGTTGTCAACACAAGTTGTTCTGGGTTTGTTTGTTTGTTGTAAATGGATAAGTTAATTATCACTATCTGTATTTTTTTGCATTTCATTTCCTTCTGACAACACTGTTTACAGTTCCCTCCCCTGCCCTAAACAGTGGTGTGTGTGTGTGTGTGTGTGTGTGTGTGTGTGTGTGTGTAAGTAAGAGAGAGAGAGAGAGAGAGAGAGAGAGAGAGAGAGAGAGAGAGAGAGAGAGGGACTACAGTCCAGAAAAGCTGGTGATAAATTTGCTTGTCTTTAAAATGTATTTTATATGAAGAAGCAATCAGATAACCACTGCCCCTAACAAGTAACCTTCCAAAACTTAGTCACAGCACAACTGTGGACATAAATGTGAACCAGATCTGTCCTTCAAACCCATTTGCTAAAGCAGGAGGACATGTCCCATTGTAATTCCATTATTCTGAAGATTGGTTGTTTAGGTTGTTGAAAAGTTGTAGCAACTGACCTGCCTCACTATTGAGCTCCAAAAATATTTAGATGGCTGTAGGAAGCTTTATTTGCCTTTACATTTATTTAATAGTAATTGAGCGACAATAATTATGTATATCAGAGCAAGGAAAGGTAAAGAAATGTTTTACATTGCATTAGAAAATTTTAATAAATAGTAAATTTATATAGAAATAAATATGAAGAGAAACTGTGCCCACTCCTACTTGGCACACAGTCACAGGAGCAATTTTCTGTCAGGTTAATGTAGTTTGAATGAAGGTATTCTGTCTAATCTGCATAGGTTCGTTTTTGTGATCCAAGCAATTTTTGACATATCAAACCAACCTACAGCTTAATTAGCTCTGACATAAGATGCAAATATGTAGGAGAGATTCTTCTGCAGTCTGACATGTTTTCATTTTTAAAAGTTGATTTTGGGGATAATTTTAATGTATGCAAATGATTATTATATTGGAGCCCATTTTAAAAACTCAGCTTGGGGGGGGGAGAGAAAGACACTTTCAAATTATGCAAATCAGCATTTGTTTTGAGCACCTTCCCCCCTTAGAATTAGGTGAGTTGGAAACCATATAAAGACTTACATTTAAGCTTTACTTTCCAATGTACAAAGTAGGAAGGGAGAATACTTTTAGAAATGGGAAGCTGCATTTAGAAACAAACTCCCCCCGTCCAGAGATCCTGCAGCCCTTGTAAGCCAAACCCAATCCTCCTCTAAATGGTGTCTCAGCTTGTTCAGTGCCAGTCCTCTCTGCCAGTTTCCTACTCACCTTGGCCTGTATGATGGTGTGCAGGAGGGGAAAGCTAAAAGGGGGAATATTCTAAGATATTTTGCACATTGCTCAACTAAATTTGAGGCTGCATAGTTTTATTCTTACTGATTCGTTGACAAGGATGAATTTTTTCCGAAAACTACTTTCCAGTGGTTGTTCTAAGCAGTTCCTTATTCCACAGAAAAGGCTTCTTAGAATGCTTGCATCCTGCACTGATATGTCTGGGGAAAGTAGTTTTGGCTCCTGGAATTGCCACCGTTCTTCCCTAAGACTTTCTTGGAGGCCCAAAGTCATGTTTTGAAATGAGCACTAACATTATCCTCCCAATTTTGTCACCAGCAAATAGATCGGTCAATTTGGGAGGTCAATTTCATGTGAGCCTCATTTTTGTGATTTTTTTTTTTAAATAGAGCAGCTTATATTTCAGAAGGAGTGGTTTTCACCAAGTTACTCCTTCCCTTGCCTTAAAGCAACCTGTGCCCCCTCAACTACCCCAGCTAGGGGTGTAGGAAGGGGGTGCGGTCTGCCCCAGGTGTCATCCTTGAGGGGGGTGACAAAATGGCACACGGCAGGGGGCGGCACTTACTGCGTGGCCTGGCCTTCAGCGCACCCGAACCACACATCTCTCCTAGGAGTGACGCTGTGGCTCGGGGCCCCGCACTGCCCGAAACAGCAGTGTGGGGCTTGCGTCTGCCAGGCGGACTCTGTGGGCAGCTCACCATGCTGCCACCCTGGGCGGATCTCTGCAGCGCCCCCGTTCGTGGATTGCCGCAACACCCGTGGGCAGCACACCCCGCCCCCACCGCTCCAGGTGCTGGAGCAGCTAGTTACACCCCTGCCCCTAGCTATTGACCAAGCTGGCTGGGAGTTGGAGTCCAACAACATGTGGAGGGTAGTTCATTAGGAGCTAATGGGATACCATCCACCAAAAGTCCAAGTTCACTCTACCCACAGCCAACCTATTCCCACGCTATATGCTCTCTCTTTCTTAGTCTGAAGTCTGTTTTGGATGTGAATCTGGCTGATCTTTATTACATGGGGGAGAGAATTCCATTTAAATAAAGAAAGCAATTTTCACTGAAAACAGTAGCCTGGTGTGGCATAAGCAGGGCTGGCCCTACCATGAGGCAGAGTGAAGCAGGTCCTTCAGGGGCAAATATTGAAGAGAAGCAAATGGAAGGAGGTGTAGGTGTGCATGTGCACTAAACTAAATATTGCCCTCAGAGTACAGTGGAGGATGCTGAAATAATATTCAAAGGTCTGCTGAGCTTTTGTACCTGGAATGGGACTGGGAAGAGACAATGTATTGCCTTTTGCTTCTGGTACCAATATGCCTTGGGCCAGCCCTGGGCATAAGGATACAAGGGGCTTCTATTCAGCTACCTTTCCTTGTGATTGCCAACACCTAGGCAATCAGGAGTCCTGGTGCACAGAAATTTGCATGAAAGAAGGGCAGTCCTGACAGGATTAACAGAATGCAGAGATGGTCTTTTTGCTGTTCTGAACTCTTGTCTTGCCACTGGGAGCTGTGGCTGTGCCCCAGTTCTTGAGTTTAATCTTCACTCATTCAGGCCCTTTATTCTTTTATGTAATAGGGGTGGTGAAGAAACAGTTATACAGTCCAGTGTATTTTAGTTTAAGAAAGAGGGAAAGAAAGAAAACTAAGGGGAGGTAAGAAATAGCCTTACTTGCTCAAAGGCACATGGTACTTGCTAAGGGCTGCCTGCTTAAAAATATACTTGCTAATGAGTTCACCTCTTCTCATTTTTTTAAATCAGTGGCTGATAAAATGTAATGATTTAATTACAGTCTCTCTCTTTCTCTTTCTCTTTCTCTTTCTCTTTCTCTTTCTCTTTCTTTCTCTTTCTCTTTCTCTTTCTCTCCTTCCTTCTCCCTGCCATGTTTCTTCCCTGCTTTTATGAGTATTTTCCTTTCTCTTCTCCCTGCTATTCCTCCTCCTCTTTCTCCCGATGTTTGCTGTGGGAACCGAACAATACATACAAGAATGCATTTTGACCTTTGTGATCTTTTATGTTCTTCTTGTCAACATTTTTTTTTAAGGCAAATGCCTTGTAAGTTGACTTTGCTGGCCTGTGTGTGGCCTTCTTTTAATTATATAGCAAGGTTACTTGAACATAGAATATAAACTGGGGTTGTTTTGTGCTGAATAATTAGCAGTCTTTTTTAATTGTGAAATTATTGATAATTACAGAGGTGTTACTTTTGAGAATTTATCAAATAATACTCCCGTGTGAGCATTTACTGGATTGCAGCCTTAGGAAGAGGAGGAGGGCTGAAATAGAAGCAGGAACTGGTAGTGAGGAAGAGGATAGCTAGATGCAAAAGAAGACAGAGCTACTGCAGCATTTATGGTTGTACAGAAGAGGTGATTTCAGCAGATGAAGCTTGGCCTCAGATCTACACCTGCAGGAACACAGCTACGGTGCAGGAACCCTGCTGCTTTTTGTAATGTTTCCACCCATATTAAACATATTTAAATGATACACAAATTTGATTTAGAGTGGGGATATCAGTGTCCAAAATCATGCTTTGAGTGTTTCTATAATACATATATGCCTTCATGTTGAATCAGAATCTTAGCACTTATTACAGTTGGAAGCGTATTGCTTAAAATGTTAGACAGTACTGCATTTTTTCATGCATATTGATTTGTATTTCCCCCCACTGCTTCCCTACATGCTTTTCTGTGGAGGAGTTGGCTGTGAGAGAGAGAATGCCAATGAATTGTCTTTTTTGAAGATACCAATATTATGATAAAAGTCATTAGTTTTGTAAATTATTTGATCGGAGGGCTACATTTTGGAGTTGCCCCAAAAGTTTACTTTTCTTATAAAAGCATTTAGTTACACAAAATAACTTTTTCTTTTTATTTAAACCTTCCAGAGGACTAGCTACCTGGGTTCTTAGCTGGTGCTCTCTCTCTCTCTCTCTCTCTCACACACACACACACACACACACACACACACACACACACCTCAGGGCCACAGGAACAGAGGAAGCAGTGAGCCAGGCAGGAACTTGAGAGCATTACCAAAGTGTCCAGCTAGCTGCACACGAGGTTATATTGGGGGGAGAGGAAGTGCATGGAAGCACCAGCTCAGATCAGGGCCTGATTAAGAGCTAGGAAGGGGTTAGAGCTCTCCATCTCCTATAAGCTGCCAGTCTGAAGTGCTTTATTGCTGAAGCAACATCTCTCATCCCACGCACTACCTCTCTAACCTGAAGAGAGAGACAATAATATGTTTAGCCACCTCAATAGTATGTATACAATCTAGGCGTAGTATCCAACTAATGTCTTCTGTCGGCACAAGGATGTTCACTTCTGCAACAGGACTTTCCTCCCTCTCTTCTGCCCAGGTGCACCCCATGTCCTACCCATATCTGCTCCAGAGGTTGAGGAAACTTCAGAACAGATTTAGGACAGGGACAGGGGATTCCCATTGTGCTAGTGGAAATCCTTGTGCTGACAGAAGGCTTACTTATCCCTACCTTGGATATAACTCTAGCATTCAAAGGGGAGAGAGTTCCATCTAGACACCATAACCAAGATGGCCCTACTTCTCATCCACTTAACAATGAATCTTAGGAAGGACCATGAACAGGGCTTCCCCAGGAGATACTCAAGGCAGTGCGGGCTGGTACTGGAGGTTCTAGGACTCCAAGCCATTTTCATTTTCAATACCAAAACTTTGAAATGGGTGCAGGAGCTCAGTGGCAGTCAGTGCAGTGCTTTTTTGCCACCCAGTTTAGTAGCTGGGCAGCAGCATTCCACACAAGCTACAACTTCCCCCACTGTTTGCAAAGGCAACCCAACACAGAGTGCATTGCAATAAATCATACATTTATGGCAGACATTATATAACAAAGCAGTAACAGTCTGACCAGGGGAAATACTCATTTAAAGACAGTGCAAAAAATTCATGTCAAAATAAATAAAAAATTACTTAACACTGTAAAGAAAACACAATGCCAGGCAAACCTCTGAGAAGGGTTCTAAAGGTGAGGCACCATTACCTATAAGGCCCTGCCTTTATCCACAACCCACCTCACCTCTGAAGGCAGTAGAAGCTGGTTGAAGGCACTCCAAGGCAGATCTTTATGGCCACATTAATGTGGAAAGAGGCCGACCCTGAGGCACCCAGGTGCTAACACATGAGAGCAGCACAGACTACACAGGCCGGGGGGGGGGGGACGGGACGGGACATAATTAAGCCAAATGAGTTCTCGTTAACCTGGAAGTGTCTAGTTGCAATTGTGCTTGTGAAGCATCATCACATCTTCAGAATGGCAGTTGAAAGCTGGCATTCATTAAGGTTTCAATTGCTGCTATTAAAAAGCGAGGAGGTGAAAGGAGATCACCCCCTGGGCGCACCACAGTTTAAACGGCTAGTGGCCACACCCCCTGGCTATCCTGATTGGTCAGCCAGGGGACGTGATGCTGCCAGGAGTTCCTATGATGCGGGCGGCATCCCTCTGCCCACAGCTGGGTCACTGGGAGGTTCTGGATGCCCTCCCGCAATGCCCCCCCCCCCGGGGAAAGGGGAGCGGACTTGCTGCCCTTAAAAAGCAATAACATGGTTATGCCCTTTTGAAACATCTGATTATTATTTTTTTTAAAAATCTACTGAAAGTAATACTATGTGCTGAATATAGATCTGCATTTGTCATGTATTCATTTTGAAAAGGAATTTATTTCTCACTTCCCATATCAAGGAGTTGCTGGCATTATTGAAAGTGTTAAGCAGCAACAGTGTTCAACAGATGGAAGCAGGGAAGGAAGAAGCATGTATCATTTATCTATAATGGGTGAAGAGAGCTTGTCACCTTTTCATCACCACATTGCACATTACAAAAGAAATGAGGAAAGAAAGAAAAGTGCAAGTCAGTTGCTCTTTCCCGTCTTCAATGTGCATTTACATCAACCAGCTCTTATCCTTTCCAGACCCTGAGTTAGCTAAGGCTGAGCAAAAACTTTGCTTGGAAACTTTTTTGACTCAGAAGGTGGATTGGGGAGAGGCTAACATTTTCATGAAAGTCCCCCTTCAACTTTTCTGCCACCAGTTTATGGCCTTTTGTGGTAGCAGAATTCATACTCCCTGCTGTGGGTACCATTTTTTAAATATTTTTTTTTTAAAAAAAAAAACCAGGACAGGAACTGTTCCCTCATTTTGATTTGGCTTCTCTTATCATCATGAACCCAAATTTCATGATTTTCCCTTTACCTTTCCCTTTATAGGGACACGGGTGGCCCTGTGGGTTAAACCACAGAGCCTTGGGCTTGCCGATCAGAAGGTCAGCGGTTCGAATCCCCGTGACGGGGTGAGCTCCCGTTGCTTGGTCCCAGTTCCTGCCAACCTAGCAGTTCGAAAGCATGTCAAAGTGCAAGTAGATAAATAGGCACCGCTCCGGCTGAAAGGTAAATGGCATTTCCTGCTATGCTCTGGTTCACCAGAAGTGGCTTAGTCATGCTGGCCACATGACCCAGAAGCTGTACGCCGGCTCCCTCAGCCAGTAAAGCGAGATGAGCACCGCAACCTCAAAGTCGTCCGCGACTGGACCTAATGGTCAGGGGTCCCTTACCTTTATCATCATGAAACCAAATTTCATGGGCTGTGTGGCACTGTCATCAAGCTAAATCAGAACGAGGACCAGAAGAACTGCCCTCACTTTGATTAACTGATGAAAAATGCCTATGTAGTATCTGAAGCCAAATTGAGCTTCTCACTCTGGCATCTTGTGAGTAAAAATATTTTAAATGGTGTCCACTAGCAGTGGATGTTGAATTTGCAGTTGCAGTGAATGAGGCAAACAATTTGTCCCTGTTTGCATTGTCTCTTTCCTACCTTCCCTGCGGGCTGCCATCAAATTTGACATTATAGTAAAAGGAACAAGTTCAGGGACAGGATGCATCATCTGAAGCCAATCTGAATCAATCTCTAAAGGCATCCTTGAGAATAAAAGGAATGATTTTACTGTAAGGTATGATTATGATTATCTGTCTAGAGCAACCAAAGGGATTGAAGTCAGCAAAACGTTAAATTGCAGAATACAATGTAGAGGTAAACCAGGAAATGAGTGAGCGTTTTAACATTGTAATAATTTCCATAATCACTTCAGCTGCATAGTTACTTTTTATTTTAAACTTGCGGTACAGTTTTGAAGTATCACTCAGCAGATATTTTGCTATAATCTGTAGAGTTTAATGAAAGCTAATTGGAGGACAAATTCTAGTCTAATTAAAATGTGACTGTATAAAATGTGAAGGATAAATGAAGGAAAATGCTCTATGGGGCAAAGAATTTCAAACAATTATTATTCTGAATACTGTCAAGTTATGCTTTTGTACATAATGATCATAGACATTGTTAGAAATAGAACAACCTTGAGAAAGTTATTTTAAATTAATGTTTTAGGTATTTTGTTTCAAAAGTGGACATTTAAGTAACAGCTGTATAAGGGTTTTGTTTAAAAATGAAAAATAAAAAGCAAATCCCATTCTCATCTAAAACATACCATGTTCTGTTCACATGGTACATTCCATCCATGTTCTTTCATGATCAGCAGATGTAAAAGTTTGACTTATGAGTTCTAATGAGATTTCAATACTGAGCAAACAATAAAAATGTATGCATTGCATACTTTTATTAGGCTTTGGTTTCATGGTTAGTGTTACACCCTTTCAACAGCTTTGGTAATATTATATCCAGCAGGCTTTAGAGACAAGGTGAATTTTAATACTGGGTTGAATTGATGGAATTTAATTTGATGACTTTGTGCAAATAATGACTTTTTAGAGTATAATTATTCAGCATAAGCTTTGTCTATAAGGTATCTACAGGCAGATACCTTTTTCACCTGCTACTAATCTATGAATAGTATGCTATGTTCATTATTCAAATGAAAACTCTTGGACCAGGATCAGGGAGAGCTGAGTTCAAATCCTAAGTTATCCACACTCAGCTCAGATCATTTAAAACAAATTATCTTCACTTTTATTTCCTTAACTGATGATGCAAAAAATAACGAGGCACCTTATACTGAAGAGGCTTTATATTTTCCTTAAAAGTAACTAGAAAAGTACTATTCAAGTGTTCTGGCTTGATTTTTTTATTTTCCTTCCTCTGTTGTGGTCATAGTAAGACCCAAAACAAGAGAAATGAGAGAAAAACCCTACCTCCCAGGGTCAATGTGAGGAGAGCCCAGGTGCCTTTATTTGTTAATTTTGACCCTACCCTTTTGCCAGGGAGCTGAAGGCACCATACATGATTGGCTGTCCCCCATTTGAACTGTTTGCACTCCACCTAATAACTGACATTTTCAAGATGGCTTATACAGTCGTACCTTGGAAGTTGAACGGAATCCGTTCCGGAAGTCCGTTTGACTTCCAAAATGTTCGAAAACCAAATTGCGGGTTCTGATTCGCTGCAGGAAGTTCCTGCAGCCAATCAGAAGCTGTGGAAGCCCCGCCGGACGTTCGGGTTCCAAAAAATGTTTGTGAACCAGAACAATCAGGGGCGTCGCTGGGGAGGGGCGGTGGGGGCGGGACGCCCCCAGTGACAGGGTGAGCAGCGGCGGGTGGGGGTGTCAAGCGGCGGCCCCTCCCGCCACTCCCACGCGCCGCCGCTCCCTCCGTCACCCCCGGAGCAGCAGCACATGGATGGGGTGCTTCTGCCGCTTTTTTCGGCGGGGGGGGCGACCCGCGAGGGGGGTTGTCACCCCCTCCTCGCTGGTCACCCCCCCGCGCCGAAAAAACCGCGGGAGGGCGGGCGGGGAAAGCCTGGAAAGGAAGCAGAGCAGGCGCGTTTAAGCGCCGCTCTGCTTCTTTTTCCGCTTTCCACCGCTTTTTTTCGGCGGGGGGGCGACCAGCGAGGTGGGGGTCACCCTTGTCACCCCCTCCTCGCTGGTCACCCCCCCGCGCCGAAAAAACCGCGGGAGGGCGGGCGGGGAAAGCCTGGAAAGGAAGCAGAGCAGGCGCGTTTAAGCGCCGCTCTGCTTCTTTTTCCGCTTTCCACCGCTTTTTTTCGGCGGGGGGGCGACCAGCGAGGTGGGGGTCACCCTTGTCACCCCCTCCTCGCTGGTCACCACCACCCCCCCGCCGAAAAAACCGCGGGGGGGGGGCCGGGGAAAGCCTGGAAAGGAAGCAGAGCAGGCGCGTTTAAGCGCCGCTCTGCTTCTTTTTCCGCTTTCCGCCGCTTTTTTCGGCGGGGGGGGGCCGACCAGCGAGGTGGGGGTCACCCGTCACTCCCTCCTCGCTGGTCACCACCCCCCCCCCGCCGAAAAAAACCGCGGGGGGGGGGGCGGGGAAAGCCTGGAAAGGAAGCAGAGCAGGCGCGTTTAAGCGCCGCTCTGCTTCTTTTTCCGCTTTCCGCCGCTTTTTTCGGCGGGGGGGGCGACCAGCGAGGTGGGGGTCACCCGTCACCCCCTCCTCGCTGGTCACCACCCCCCCCCCGCCGAAAAAAACCGCGGGGGGGGCGGGGAAAGCCTGGAAAGGAAGCAGAGCAGGCGCGTTTAAGCGCCGCTCTGCTTCTTTTTCCGCTTTCCGCCGCTTTTTTTCGGCGGGGGGGGCGACCAGCGAGGTGGGGGTCACCCGTCACCCCCTCCTCGCTGGTCACCACCCCCCCCGCCGAAAAAAACCGCGGGGGGGGGCGGGGAAAGCCTGGAAAGGAAGCAGAGCAGGCGCGTTTAAGCGCCGCTCTGCTTCTTTTTCCGCTTTCCACCGCTTTTTTTCGGCGGGGGGGGCGACCAGCGAGGTGGGGGTCACCCGTCACCCCCTCCTCGCTGGTCACCACCCCCCCCGCCAAAAAAAAGCCTCGGAAAGGGGGAAATCCCCCCTTTCTGTATACACGTGCGTCGTGACGTCATGATGACGTCACGGCGCGCGCGTCGTGCCCCTCCCCCAGGGGGTGCCTCTGCGCTGCCGCCGCCCCCAGCAGCGCAGAGGCTAGCGACGCCACTGAGAACAATCACTTTGTTTGCGGCATTTGGGAGCCAAAACGTCCAAGTTCTAGGGCGTTTGGGATCCAAGGTACGACTCTAATATATTTAGAATGCAATAAACCAGATGAAAGTAACCGGGGGGGGGGGGGTAAAGATTATCTAAGTTTTGCTCTAGTGCTCAGATGGTCCATCACACAGTCATGTAAAGTCAGCTAGTTGGAAGGCATTATTGGTCTAGAAGTTACCTAGTAAGTTTCATGGCTGAGTAGTGATCTAACCGTGGGCCTCTCTGAACCTCGGAGTGAAGCTCAGCATTTTTGCAGCTGCCTAGCCTAGAAGGCAGCAAATTGTGCACAGAGGAGACAGAGAGGCCTTTGTATGTGCCATGTTTCTGTGTGGCTTGCAAGCATCTCCATTGTGCTGACATATGAGGCACCCCACACCCTATAGAAAAGGGGTAGTGAACCTCTGGTCCTCAGACCAAACTCATCCCACCAGGAATCCCAATTTAGCCTGCAAGGATGTTTCCCCAAAACCATAGATACTGCAAAGAAACCAACAGGAGCTTAAAGTGAGCTCCTGATTGTTCCTTTGCTGGAGCCAGATGTCCTTACTCTAGGAGAGGGAAGCTGTTCCCCTTTTGCAGACAGCCCAGGGCTACGCCTTTCCCCTGTTTTCAGGGGGTTAAGGAGCAGCACAGGACTGTTTACAAAGGACTTTCTAATAGCCTCACCTGCTTTCTGAACCTCTGAAAACTAGAGGTTTAAAGAGCAGCACTGGACTTTTAGAAAGCCCTTTTGCAAACAGTCCCTGATACTCTTTGAATCGCCAGCCTTTTTGCAGAACAACTGTTTGAAACTCTAAAAACGGGGGGGGGGGGGGTGTTTCTTGATTTCGTTGGGATTTTTTTGTAAACCGCTTTGAGGTTTGTTTGTTTTTACAATCATGCAGTGTATAAATTTTATGAAATAACAAACGAACAAATAAAAGTGTTCCTTAACACCTATTCTATAAACGGAATAGTCCATGCTTTGTGCAATCTGTACAGGTGAGATACACTTTATAAGCATGTAATTTATTTTATATTAAGCTTTAAAATGTCTCCAACTAGCACATTGTGCCTTTCAGTATGCTTGTTGCTGAAAAGTGTGGGGTAAGCAGGTAGGAATCAGAGAAGTCCTTCTGATCAGATTGCCCCTCTAATACACACAATACTGCAGTAGCATCCCTATTGCCACACTGATATCTCTTTTGCCAGTATGAACATTTTAGTAAGTCTTGCTGTTTAGGGCTGTTGGATGGCTAAAGCTTATATCATTAAAATCTCAGCTTTATTTCTCTACGCCCTTTAGCTACGTGAAAAGGCTTGAAAACATGGCTGCTCACAGTATTCTACATACTGATAAAGAATTCATTCTATAAGTATGGCTCCTTATGTAGCCAAAACAGCATCACTCACGCAAAAAGAAAGGTATGAGCAGACTCAGAACAAAACAAAACACAATCAGGGAGGAAAAAGAATGGTCAGAAAACCTCCCAATCGGCCCATTGAGGACTGACAGTGTAATAAAATGCTGGCTGAAGGGGGTGGTGGGTAGGGATCACGCTGAACAGGACCACTGCAAACCATTATATTTTGTTGCAGATCCAAGGCATGCTAACATTGTACAGAAGTGCTGCCTCTCAGAAAAGTGTGAGTAAGATCCATTTTAAGGATCTCATCTTAGATAAACCACCTTGAATGAAAATCCAGGGTTCACCAGCTGCTTTTAGCTTTGTCCTGGGACCTATCCCAGCTGGTGGAAACATACCCTTTGTGCTTCCAGTATTAAACAACTCTTCCATGTCTCTTTGTGAACAGGTATGCTACATTGAAGCTACATTAAGTTCATCTAATATAGCTACAAATATATATTTAGTTCTGTATTTTGTTTGATCTCATGAAGCCTCTACATCAGGCATGGCCAAACTTGGCCCTCCAGTTGTTTTGGGACTACAATTCCAATCATTCCTGACCACTGGTCCTGTTAGCTAGGGATGATGGGAGTTGTAGTCCCAAAACAGCTGGAGGGCCAAGTTTGGCCATGCCTGCTCTACATAGTGTATCAGATACATACATAGTATCAGATACAGATACACAGTATCCATAGGAGGAGAATACCAGATGTCTACTTTTACTATGTGTCAAATTTCCATTATCTGAGTTTAGTTTATCTGTGAAGCAATGGAAAACATGGCTGAAGGAGTTTGCAACACACTATATACTAATAGGGAACTTATTGTACAAGTGCAGAACCTTCTGTAGCAAAACAGACCCACCCATGCTCAAAACAAAGGTATCTGCAGGCTCAGGGGAAACCCCAAGGTTTGTAGAAGTACAAACCCCTTTGTAGGGCAGAAAATAAGGAGCAGAAGAGCCCAAAAATTATTCAGTAGGGAAATGCTATGGAATGCTGATTGGCTATTGAGAAGGGAGAAAACAATGGAAAATAGGCTGTGGAGAAAGAATTTCAACCCTATGGATAATTCATATCTTTGTAAATAGCTTTTTCTGTTTAGCCAAACAGTTTGTTATCAGAACCTTGATTAAAGCTTTTGGGGTTTCAGATTTACCAAGATGTGCTGTTTTTATGTATTTTTAACAATAGATTCAGTAGTTGATCTTGGTGCAGAAATCTATTTTGCTATTCTGTTTATCATCCATCCACGGACTGACCCAGGTAGCTGCACCTGTGACCAGTTTTTGTAGCAATATCTGAAGAAGGGAAAAAATACAAAAGTAATCAGCACATTTTTGCCTTTCATTTATCTCTGTCATCTGGGAATCTGATTCTGATAACATCAGGAGCAACGAAAGATACATCCTGATATTATGGCTGTGGGTTTTTTGGGTTGTTGTTTTTTTTTTTTTTTGTTCTTTCTTTTTGTCTAGACATTGAAGAGCATCCACTTGTATCTCTGGAACACACATATGAGAGAGGAGGGGGAGATGGATTCTAGGCTGGAGGCCAGAGGGGAGTGGGGGTAGTAAGCTGTCTATATTGTCTAAAAAAAGAAGTTAAAAACCACCACCTACTCATCATGTGGTTGGAGACTGAGGTTGTAAAAATGTGCTGCAGGCAGAAGTTCTGAAAAATCCCAGAAAGTGTTGAAAACATCCCTAAACAAGGTATTTTTCTCCTGCACCTTTCTTGCTAAAGGTCCCAATTGCTGCCAAGAAAACTAGTGAGAATGTTAGCTGCCAAATAAAAAATTTATGACAGTGTTTGGCAAAGGACTGTATCGCTGCTTGTTTTATATATTTCCACAAGGCTATTGAAAGGCTTTTTTTATTTTTTATATAAAAAAAACCACGTACACAGTTCACTGATCATTGTGTTCTGTAATGGTAAAAAGTAAACCCAAAGAAGGATTAAACAATATAACTTTTTTATTATTTAATAACCGCCTATAAGTATTTGCCATGGTAAGAAAAAAAATATTCTCCAACATTCCTTGTATATCTGTTATATAAAACACCTGACAGGCATCCTTGTGGGGTGAGTCAAGTCTTGCAGTAAACATACATGAAATCATCAATTAAAAATGTATTGCTATAGCTTTTTTACTTGTTATACATTCATGTCTGGGTAAGTAAACTGCCTGTTGGGAAACATAAGGGGGCTCATTCACTTTTGCATGGTATTTATAGTGGAAAAGCAAGAGAAATAATAGGCTGCAATTGTGTGGCTCACCGATATCTATTACACTTTTGGTCTATGCCATTCAATATGCGGTGTGGAAGGAAAAATATTTTTGTGTGTATTGAGTTGGGAAGATGACATATTTGTAATACAAAGATAGCATATTGATTGTACTAATTAAGCTATCTAACGATCATGTTAACACCCTTTTAGAAGTTAATGTGCCCATCTGAAGCCCATCTGTTGGTGCTGACCTTTAAAGCCCTAAACGGCCTCGGTCCTGTATACCTGAAGGAGCGTCTCCACCCCCATCATTCAGCCCGGACACTGAGATCCAGCGCCGAGGGCCTTCTGTCGGTTCCCTCACTGCGAGAAGCAAAACTACAGGGAACCAGGCAGAGGGCCTTCTCGGTAGTGGCGCCCGCCCTGTGGAACGCCCTCCCATCAGAAGTCAAGGGAATAAACAACTACCTGACATTCAGAAAATACCTAAAGGCAGCCCTGTTTAGGGAAGTTTTTAAACTGTGATTTTTAAACTGTATTTTAATGTTTGGTGGAAGCCGCCCAGAGTGGCTGGGGAGACCCGGCCAGATGGGCGGGGTATAAATAAATTATTATTATTATTATTATTATTATTATTATTATTATTATTATTATTATTATTATTATTATCAGATTATCTCTCTACTGAACAGCAATCAGACGTGAGGTTCCAGTTAATTATTAGTTATGTTTACAATAAACTTCATCTTGCTTGACACTAAAGCAGAGTTTCATAGCAATCCTCAGGCCCTGGACTTTGGTAGAAAAACTCTGGAGCCTAAAAATTGTTTTCCATTTCTGATGCAGTGTGTCCATTAGGATGCAGAAAGCTTACTCATATATACATAGCCCAAGCTTAGCTCACTACTAGTAGGAGAGAACATTCCCCTGCCCCACCCTTCACCATTGCACTAAGCAGTGCTTTTTTCTGGCAGTACAGAGCACAGACTGTGCAACTGGTGGCTGGGAAGAGATGAAGGAGAAGGGGTTTGGTGGGAATTACCTATTTCCATTTTCTCTCACACCTTAATCAAAAATGACCAAGAAATATTATCAAAGGCTTTCTCCACATCTAAAACCATTAATGCAGCCTGTTTTTCATTTCTCACTTCCAAAGTTCATGTGACAAGCAAGCGGGGCAAGGTAGAGGGAGAGGTTTAAGAAGGCGGAGGGGCGCACAAGGTGGGGTTTTAATTGAGGGGGCACAGCAGAGAGAGTGTGAGGGGGGAGAGAGAAAAGGGGAAAGTGGTTCATGGTGAGTACCAGCACTGGGTTTTTTGGGGGGGGGGAGCACTGCTAGTAAGCAACAAGGACTCCACTGTTGGTCCTGACTGTTCTTAGAGGTATCTATTCACCTAGTGCATAGTGAAACTCTGGAATACACTACCACAAGTTGTGGTGGGGACCACTGACATAGCAGATTTTAAGAGAGAACTGAACAAATTCATGGAGGATACAACTATGAATGACTAACAGTTATGATAGCTGCCCCTACCTCCAGGATCAGAGGCACTATGACTCTACATAGCAATTACTGAGGAGCAACAGCAGGAGAGGGCTAATGCTTCATGTGCTGCTTGTGAGCTCATGAGGATTTGGTTGGCCACTGTGGAGAACTGAATAAAGAATAGGGCACTTAATCTCAGAGAGACTCTTCCTGATTATAGCACCTCAGGTTTTAGCATGCCCTTGTTACAGGAACCTAGGCGGTTCCCAATGGATTGCCTGGCATATACTGTAGTGTAATATATTTTTAGCAGTGCTTTAAATAGATGATCAGATCTCAAAATACAGGAAATTGTTTCTGTGACAGAAGTCTCATAAATGCAACGAAGAGAAGGTTGACTTACATATTTCATGGTATTTGAAATAAATGTCTAGGGACAGGCTGCCATTAAATAGATAATTCCATATGGCATTCAGAGTTAATTTACAGAAGATTAGTTTTTAATCAGACAAATATCATAAGCAAATTAGTTTCAAACGTAAGATATTACAGTTGTACCTCAGGTTAAGAACTTAATTCGTTCTGGAGGTCCATTCTTAACCTGAAACTGTTCTTAACCTGAGGTACCACTTTAGCTAATGGGTTCTCCCGCTGCTGCCGCTCCACCACCGCCACGCAATTTCTGTTCTCATCCTGAAGCAAAGTTCTTAACCCGAGGTACTATTTCTGGGTTAGCGGAGTCTGTAACCTGAAGCGTCTGTAACCCGAGGTACCACTGTAAGTGAAAATAAGTTTGGCTTGGAATAATTGTGGACTCAGCTATACAGCTGAAAATAAAACATTTTAACTGTGTTTTAAGTGCAACATACAATGTGACACTAGATGGCGATGGTGAGCCTTATGGAAAATTCAATGTATTTTTTAAAATTGCTTTTTAAAAAGCTTTTCTTTTTTTTCATTGAGACACTAAAATTCTGTTGAATAGCATTGGCTTTTTTTGCTGCTGCATCACTGTTGACTTCTGTTAATCCTCTGGTCTATTGGGATCCCTAGGTCTACTAAGACATCAGAATGAAATACAGAATGAAATTCTTTATTCAAACTGATAAGTCAAGCTCATAAAAGCCATTTGATGGCTCTTTTTATAATGAAAGATGGGCTACAAATATTTTAAATAAATAATACAAATAAATAAAAATGGTCCGTATAGAGTACCAGAGAATATTATAGAAACAAGCAGATCATCTAAAATGCAAAGGAACTATGGAGAAGTAGGTGCATTGCTTTCAACTGAACAGCCAATGTACATCATGCTTTTTATGTAAGTCATCTAGAACAGTAGAGTTCTGTGGATCATTTTTTGCTAGTTGGGCTAGGATTACAGGAGTTAATGCCACTAGTAAATCACACTGGTACTAAGACCTCTTGTAAATAGACGCTGTGGATGAAATCCCATATTGTGTGAGTGAACCTCTGCTTGTACAATGGGACTACACCTTCCTTTTGCCTCTCCTGCAGCCCCCAGAATCTGCTCTGGAAGGTCTCCCAACCCTCTGGAGCACATTTTGAGGGGAGAAGGGGACAGGTGAAGTCTTGTTACGTGACCAGATGCTTATTCCCCTTGTGCATGAACAGTGTTGGATAGAATCCTGGATCTGAGCACAAAGGAATCACAGGTTTGCATTTCAGCAGTTGAAACCTGCACAAACATTAATGGATTATTCAATTTTTAGAAGTGTGTGTGTGTGTGTGTGTGTGTGTGTGTGTAGTATCTTCAGTATAGCCCTGAACTTCCTTTCCAGTGGGAAAAGATTTAATGGAGCAGATATCTCACATTTTATTCCTTCCTTGAGGAACCAAGTACCTTTAGACTGTATTGGACTAACACTAAGTGTTTCCTGTGAACAGTGAAAGAATAAGCCATCACTTCTTCCTCAAATTCTCGACTCTGATCTCACTGCCCCTCAGAGACATGGGGTCTATAATTCAGAAACTTCCTTATACTACCCCTGAATTCCAACTCCCCACCCTGTGACTTCTCCCTATGTACAGAATGCTAGTTATTTTATTAAAGCACTGAGTTTATAGTGAAAATTTCTAGTATTTCTGTCTCTTTAACAGCAATAGGCAGTGAGAGAAAGGACTTTAATAGTAGCAAGTATCTCCTGTCAGCTAATTCTGCCACGTAAACCATTTGTGAATACATCGATCTTCTTTTATTCATTTCTTTTGTGCCAATCCCATATTTGCTATTCCCATGATTTCTCTGAATCAGTTGGTCAAAAAAATGATTTTTATTTGTTCCGCTGGCCTTCTGCAATATTAGCTTATGAACTGTTTTTTACAGGGAGGCTCAAAGCACACAGCACAGGTTGGGGGGGAGCCTATAGCAGTCAAAATTGTTGTCTGAAATGTCTTCAGACGGGAAGGCTGAATTTATTGCACAAAACAAGTCCTAGCAATGTGGAGGTGTGCAGTCCTGCTCATTATCCCTGGAAAAATGGGGGAACCAAAAAGCACAGTAAAAAAATTAAATTTTAATAATGCTAGTGATATTTTCTAAATCCTTCTTGACAGAAAGATTCTCATTATTTTTATCTGTCTCAGAGTAGGCTCCTTTAATGCCATCTTCACAAATGGCCTTAGCCATGATTGTTTTCTTTTCTTCAGAGCATTCAGTGGAGGGGGGTGGAGGATGAATATATACGATACATACTAAAATGCTTTTCTATCACTCAAAAAGTGCTATTGAGTACTAACATTTTGGATAGCACATTTTCAGGAACAGTTGCTGCATATACCTCTGCAAAGGGAGTGGGGTATTCCCCCCTTCTCTTTTGCTCATAAGAGGTCCACACACTTAAGACAATTTAGGCAGCCTCCTATGGAAAAAAGACACCCAAACACAGAAGGGAAAATAAGCCTAAAAGTGATGTCCACACATAGTTTGAAATAACAATTAAAGCAGAAGTAGTTTGATTTTGAATTAGAGTTCTTGGGGTTGTGCTAATAGAGGAAGATTGCCCTTCTGGCTTAGATCAAGCTTCTCTGAAACTGTTCCTTTTGTTTCCTTAAAATTTGTGGAATGTAAATGAAACCATAGTTACTACAGTAGCTAAGCCTCTGTCGTGTTTCTTCTTGTTGGCTCTTTCTGCACATGCTACTGCCAGTGAAATAATTGTTTTATCGAGATGAATGCTTTTCTTTATCACTTGTTCAGAAACCCATGCGTGTACACACATCCCAGAACCAGACACTTTCTACAGAGTTGACTAAATAGAGGCAAATAAAGGAAAACCGCCCATCAGCTTCCTTATTTCTAAGGAGCAACTCTTTAGCATATTGATAAGGGGGTCATCTTTCAAGCCCACCTGTGCTGGCACTTCTTGACTTTTCACTAGGTAGGTTGACTTGAAGTTCAATATGTGATTTAAGTGAGATGCCAAGTGGTTCTGAATATCTTTGCTCACATAGAACACAAGTGTTGTGTTCTAAACACCTCAGAAGTCATCCTCATAGTTACAGCCACCCCAAAAGATGTGCTTTTGCAATTTCTCACACAGGAGCAAGATATGGAACAAGACCCAGGGCTTCAGAAGGTCTGTCAAGCAGTAGCCCATTTACAAAGTTTGTTCTGGTCTCTGAAAAGACAAATGAAAGGAGGGAGAGAACCATTTTTATTGCACTATTATTGTGAAAATAGCTGTATTTAAAATACTTGACTATCTATGATTTCCTCAGGAAATATGGGGCTACCAGTCAATGTTGCATTTAGCTTTACAGTGGTACCTCGGGTTAAGAACTTAATTCGTTCTGGGGGTCCGTTTTTAACCTGAAACTGTTCTTAACCTGAGGTACCACTTTAGCTAATGGGACCTCATGCTGCTGCCACAGCACAATTTCTGTTCTCATCCTGAAGTAAAGTTCTTAACCCGAGGTACTATTTCTGGGTTAGTGGAGTCTGTAACCTGAAGCATCTGTAACCTGAAGCGTCTGTAACCCGAGGTACCACTGTAGTTGCTTTCGTGTGTGTGTGTGTGTGTGTGTGTGTGTGTGTGTGAGAGAGAGAGAGAGAGAGAGAGAGAGAGAGAGAGAGAGAGAGATTTGTAATTCAAATGAACTCTTAAGTACTTTTTATGAGACAATGACAGACTAGCATAAATGCTCACTATCCAAAAGAAAAGGTGAGTAGTGTAAAAAGTACTATTGGTCCTTGCCATCTATTTAGCTGGTATAATTACCTATCCTAGTTGTCATGTGGTGCTTTTGGACAAGATTAAGCACCTGTATTGGATCTCTTTTTGCCATAGAGAAGCTACTTGTATACCCCCTCCCCAGCTTTACCTTTCAATGTTCTATCCCAGGGGTGGCCAACTCCCAAGAGACTGCGATCTACTCTCAGAGGTAAAAACTGGCAGTGATCTACCCCCTTTTGGGGGGTTCAGGTAAAAGCTGAGTTTTTTCAGGGAGGAGGTAAAATGTTGAGCTTTTTTGGGGGGAGCCACAGTTATTCAGCTTCTTTGGGAGGAGCCAATGATCTACCAGTGATCTACCGCAGACGTCCAGTGATGCCTGTTCTATCCCAAGCCCAACATTTACATTTATACTTGGATCATGTCATCATCCTGTTTTCTGTTGTGCTCCACCTAACCTTTACCTGAGGACTATGCTTTGGGCCAGTATACTTGCATAGTAAAGGTAAAGGGACCCTGACCATTAGTATAAAGGCCTAAATAGCCTTTTTTTTACCAAGGGAGGCAGAGAACACTGCCCATTTAACTATCAATACATCTGAATTAGCTGACATTGTGGCAGAATTAGGGCTGCACTTTGTCTTTTCCAGAGCTTCACAGGTGTAGGTCCCGACTTACATGATCTTTCCAACAGAATTAGTGTGTTCAGAATGGGCATTCAGGTACACCACGATGGAGAACAGAATCCCAATTTTTGATGGTTGGATTGTGTGGCTCACAAATTCAATCCTTGCAGTTGCCCTGCATATTCAAGAGTCTGATATCCGACCATTTTTGTATCTGACCATTTTCCTGCTTTATTTGCATGTACCATTTGTTTTATTTTGTATGGGTGCATGCATACGTATAAAACTTCTGGGCTTTGACTATCCGCAAAGATAATATTTAGTGTTGCTTAAGGGGGTGCAATTCTTTCGTCCGAAACTTCGACTAGTTTAATGTTGAATGCATAAGTTTACAGAAAGCCATTTTGTATTGTGTACCATTAAACTTGAAATATTTTTCATTAATCTGTCTGTGTTCTTGAGAAGACTGCTTTCCCCCTGTACAGTTCTTTGAAAATAAAGCCCTGTGTTGTAATAAAAGCATGTTAACTGATTCATGATAGCCACTTATTTTTCTTGTATTTGTACTGGTGTCGGAGCAGAATGCTTCTTAGAACTTTCTTCATTATGGTAGGCAAAAACTTACAAAACAAGTTTGCTGAGGATTGCTCATCACTTAATTTATATGATATTACTTCAATTCCTAATTTTCTTGGCAATTGTCATTGCAGCCATTAGTGCTTAATGGCAAGGAATCATTATCCAGCACTGGTCAGTCAGGCGCTAAAGCTTGTATAAGACATTAAGATGGACTCTAAACGTTGTGCACTTCCCTCACTAATGAATGCAGTTTAGGAGGGAGGTGTTTTCTAAAGCATTTTAACACAGTTGGCAATCTTAGTGCAAAAGTAGCTAACATGTTATAATGTATGTAGTTGTCTCTTCTGAAACATTTTCACATAGAACTATGCTGCACATCTCATCAGAGCCATTGTACTCACAGATTTCGGGAGGGGTAGCTTTAATGCAGCAAGGTCATGCAAACAATGGTTTTGGGAATGGGTCTGAAGTGCAGGCTTGATTTCTGCTGGCCTGGAGATCATTGCAGAGATGATCTGCTTGACCTCTAAGATGGAAAACTGGTCCTGTCATTCCTTGTCTCGCTGAATAAAATTGGCATTGACTTCGGAGTGGAGCTACTAGGAGGTTTGTTAAGGAAAAGTTAGGCACTATGGCAATACACAGGAAAAGCAAATCTTGACTGGAAGACCTGATGCTTTATATTGGGGCGGACCTTGGTAATCTTTCATAATATGGCGCCCTGTGTGAAGCCAAAATTTGGCACACCCAAATGGATGTACTCAACTTTGTGCCCCCTTGGATCGGCACCCTGTGCAGGGGAACCACCTGCACCACCCGGAATTCGGTGTGCTAATACAGTAAATTGCATTTCCTTCATATGTATTTAATACGGTGCACCAACAGCAATCCCCACCTAATTTCAGGTCCAAACATTTCTATCCTGGTATGCCTTTCTTCATATGGTGTTTTTAGTATTTTAAGAGCAAACAGAATGTAAGCCTACAAGGCTACTGAACAGAAGTATGAGGTATTAGTGAGAACTGGTGTGTTGAAATGGATGCAGGGTTAAAACTGTATTTAAGAGGCCACACATAAAATCTCAGCATTCACTTCACCCTAATAGATCATCTTGAGCAGACTATTGTCTCAGCTTTTCCAATCCATTAAATATTGGAAAATCCTTTATGCATTAAAGTGCTGTGTAAATACCAAATTTGAATATGATTCTGTGCAGATATTTCTTTTTTCAGGAGTACTGGCTCAGCCATAACTATTCATGTTGTGTGGTGCAATCATGTGTAATACTGTGGAACTTATAAACCTTATGGAACTGCATGTGATTCTGTGGATCTGTGATTGATTCAGAGATTCACAGAACCCTTTAAATCAAGATGTCCATGTGAGAATCTCTCTTTAGTTGAAAGGTAAAAATCCAGCAGTTATTTACAATAGACTTTCACAACGAAGAGCTGGTTCAGAAGCTCACTTTTTTTTCCTGTGCAAGGTGTTCCATCCATCTCTCCTGACACATTTGCACATAGAACTTAATGTATGGTCTCCAGCCCTCCATAGACAGAGAGTTGTTACCACAGTCACTGAAAAATGAGAAGGGAAGATTCTAAATGCCTCATCCAGCCCCATCTTATTCTTAGAACAACATATAGATTTGTGGGCAAAAACTTCTGTAAATCGGTACACAGACTGCATCGAATAAACAGTTAATTCGTCTTAATATCAGCAACGCTGTGATTCATAATGCAGACTGGAAGCATCCTTGATGTTTTAGTCACACATTCCTTTTAATTTGGCCATGCATTCTTTTAAAGCTACAGTGTGCTAACTTAATAAAATGCAGCATGCAAATGCACAAGTTTTTGCCTTCAGGCACTTTAGCCATGGATGTTTCAGTGGGTGTCTCCTTTCAAGTATATATTATTTCTTAAATTATTTACCCTGTAAACATGCTTTGCATTTTCAAAGGAGGCTCTGGGTTGCCTCTCTGGGAGATTTAACTGAATTTTTTAGGTAAAAAGTTACAAATATCATTTGTGTTTTTGTTGGTGAGTTAGCCATGTGGCTTTTTGCAGAAGATGCTGAACCCCACTTTCCTCCTTTCCCTCCCACCACTTGAAATTCCTTGCTGCTTTGCCTGGAGCAATACCCACTGGCAGTGTCTGGCTGTGACAGTACTAGAGGCCTCTTTACAGATGGGTCCTGCCAATGCCAACCATTGTTCTGCCACTGTGAGCTGGTTTGATTACAGAATATTGCTGAAATCCCACCCAGCCCCCAGCCCTCTTTCTTCATTCTTTCTTTTAGTGCCCTGGATTGTTGACTTGAGATCTGAAATGTACTGACACCAGAATCCATGTTCTTTATGTACCATTCCATCCTATCACCCTTCAAAGTGGAGCTCTGCTGCTTCAGAAACTCGTTCTGAAGTTTTCCTTGCTCTGCTCCCCTGCTTGAAAAGCTACAGGCTCAACATAACTTTTGCCGAGATTTAAAGAGCATGTTTATTTTAGGGTTAAATATGAAACAGGGTAATAATTCTGCAGAGGAGCATGTTGATAACATCCTTCCTATTTCATGATTAATTTGTTCTATTCAATATTGTATTCTTTTGCTGCAGTGGGCAAGCTAATTCAGATTCCTAGAAGTTGAACTTTGATATGCATATCCTACATTCGTACTTTAATTGAACATTTAATTAGCAGATACAGGTGGGGGTCTGTACTGCTTCCTCTTTTCCTGATGAGGATTTTAGAGACGAGTTTGCAGATTAAGTAATCTTCCAATCAAGTGTGCAGCCAGAGAATTAGAAATGAAACATTTGGAGGACTCATTTTATTTATTTATTCTTTTTTTCTTAACTGTAATTTGGGTATGATGAGACACTAACTAGGTCAGATATGAGGCGATGGCTTAACGATTCAGTGTGTTAGATGTATGCATTTGCCTAACTATGTGTTCGACTGAGCAAGTTCCATCCACAGTTAATCCTTTGTAAATTAGCATCATGGATGCCTTGGGGCCTTCATCCCACAAATAAAATGGTTGTCAGCACAGTCATATTAGAGGAATATTACTGTATGTTACTTAAGGCTGAATTTTTAAAGAGTTTTCATGCTTTTTAATCTGTTTCTCTGCTGAATTTCAATTTTCCTGAGTTTCTTTTCAGGATCAATGAGGGTGACTGAGTAAATATGCACTCTGCTTTTCATGCATTCATTTGGGCAAACAGTTTGCTATCAGGTGTTGTTTTGCTAGAAAATGCCCCAAAAGAAGACGGAAAGAAAGAAAGAGAGAGTGGTTGAAAGTTCAGGTGTTAATCTGCACTGCAAACTAATAAGAAGCAGAAGCCTCTTTAATTAGCTTTAGTTTGTTAGACCATTAAACATTTTTCCTCTCCAAGAGAGACAGAGTAGTCCGCTCCCTTTGGCAGAGTAAATATTGCCTGTTAAGTTTGAATTAGCTGTCATCGTGGGAGAATTAATGCTGCGCTTTATCCTTTCTAGTGAGGAAGGGAAAAATAAACGAGACAGATCTTAGTTCAGCTTTAAGTGATAAATGAGGACAAAGCAGGCCATTCATCTCCTGCTAGCAAAGTGGACACAAGCACTAAAGCAGTTTTGCGGAAGACGTGTCAGCAAATGTGATCATTTTGTAACCTGTCAGGAGGATAGAGAGCTAGTCCTTTTAAAGTGTCACAGGGGAGTGTGTTTGTCTGATGTGACAGTTTTCATCCATCCATTTACTTTTCTTTTTTTTAAAGGTGAATGTTGTAGCAGTGGCTGGCATTGTGAAAAAAGGAGGGAGGGATCTGAAGTTGGTTCAAAACTGCATCCTTCCGCACTTACACTTGCCTATGCAACCAGACACATCTAGCATGATACTATTTATCTAACCAGGAAATTCTCATCTGTACAAAGATGCCTGTTTGTAATATATGGCAAACAAACATCCCACCTTACTATGAGCTAAGGCTATTGTTTTTCCTCCCACCATCCATTGTTTCTTTGTTTGCATAGAGATTATGGTTTTATTTTCCATCTTTTGTCTACAAACAAGATTAAAATTTCAGTTGGTTTTTTGGGTTGTTGTTGTTGTTGTTGTTTGGTGGAGAGGGGGCTGTCAATCTGATTTTAATGATGCTATACTGCAAATATGTTCCTGGCATGTAAAGGTCAATATTCCGCAAGAGCCTGGTTAAATACTTCCCTGGAATGAAGCTCAGGCCTTTTCTTAAAATAATAATAATAATAATAATAATAATAATAATAATAATAATAATAATAATAATAATAATACTCATTTTTTAATAGTTCTGTACAGACGGGTGTCATTCAGACTCTGACGACTGATAGTTTGTATGCTGATGAAACAAGAGGTTCATTTCCACAAGTGGTGTGTTACCATTACTCATTTCTGTCTGTTCAGTACACAGGAATGTAGCATTTGCCTGATTACCATAAGTGAATCTATGGAAGTGAGGCAAAGAAAGGTTTTAGAACATAAGAGTCATAGTTTGACACGTCCTTCTATATCGCATATAGCATCCTTTTTCTTCATCGCTATCTTTTATACTTCTCCCTTGGTATTTGGTTCAAGTAAGTACCTTACCAACATGTTCCCTACCCTTGAAATCTTTTACAGTACTTTAATGCACAAATTAGCAACTGCTTTCTCTCTGGAATTAAGAAACCAAAATAAAATTATTTGAAAATCTCCATAATGGCTTGCCTGGGTTACTGTGGGTTGTATCCACCTCAAATATGCTCAGGGTAGATGCAGTGATGCACCAGGCTTGCTTTAAATGTTTCGTTTAGCAGGTTTTAGACATTTAGTTAAATTATAAAATAAAAACAAACATTCAGATATTAATTTATTGTACACATAAATGTTAGAAGGCCCAGCCCCTTAACAAATGCTTTCAACTACATGAAGTGAGGGACAAACTAAACATTACATCATTTCATGCGTTCAGCCATTGCATAGCTTTTTTAAAAAAAAGCAGATATAGACATCTCAGATTTGGACTGTGAGAGGGTTAAAGCTTCCCCCATACCTACCTTTAAAAAAAACAGCCACACAATGCTAAAGTCACATCTAGCTTGGCTCTCAGTGACACAAATAACAATCAAAGATCAGTACAGACAATAGTTTTAGAATCTAGATAGCTGTACTCCATGGGTTACTCACATGGAAAAGAAAAGTTAGGTGCTTTACATTACGCTATTGTCTTATTCTCTTTCACCACTTTCTTTTCTTTTTATTCCCCTAGGATCATTCAAAACCGGATTTTGTTAGTTATCTTGGGGATCATCGTCATCTTTGCAGTCCTGATGATTATTTATTTTTCTGTCAGGAGACACTGATATCTTTGTTCTTCACTGACCAGCAACAAACTGCTTCAGAGTAATTAAGACAAAGTGGTCACATGAATCATTCTCTTGCACTGAAATGGTTCTCCCTCTCAAAGCCTGCGGTTCAACTCTGGTGCAAGTAGCATAAGCATATTTTGTCTTACTGGCTGCATGTGCATTTGATATTTTTCTTTGTTTTAGAGGGTATGTCATAGTATGACTGTTCTGGTTTTCCCATATTAGTATATGCAATGAACATATTGTTAGTATACAAGACCACATGTGTAAGCAACTTATTAAATTCCATGCCAGATTTTTAATGCTGACACTTGCAAGCATTTAAACACTCGACTTGGCTTGAATTGGTATTAGATCTCTGGCAAGAAATTCCCTCTTAGGATCTTGGAATGGGAGCAAACAGAATTTTTTAAAAAACATAGTGTGACATACTCAGGCTTGAGTAACAATCACAAATGTAACCCAGCAAAGCCAGAGGAGTCATTGCTTCTAATAAACATATTGTCTTTTTGACAGGATGGCTTAATGTCCACTGTGAACCTAGTATTCAAATGTGATAGTTTTTCTTATTTCTTTCAAACTTTATTTACAGACCATGTATATATATTCATCTCCACCAAGTCCTGGATTGTCAGATGAATTTATTTTGCAGTGTTGCCCTATGACTGTGTTGTTGTCATGCTGATAATGTTGCTTTCCAATATTGTGCTTTTAATGAATGTAGATTCCAAAGCAAGAAAAGACTGGCTAGCAGTTACATAGAGATCCTTTCGGAGTCACTTCTCAGTTTTCTGGATTTAGATTCAACACAATAATGAGATTTAAAATCTGAAGTATCATGCAAGAATAAATATGGTGAGATTGTGTGCAAGTAATATTTTGAATGAATTCTGTGTGCAAGAAATATCTAGAATGAATTGCATACATACTTCCATTTCATTTAAACAAATAGGGACTTAGCTGGAATGCTGAAACAGGAGTATATCTACTCACAGGGGTGGCAAGAAAACAGCCTGTTGACCCTTTCCTGTATATCCAAGAGAAGGAGGATGTACTTCAGTTTGACATTGTTTCAGCAGCTATTGCTTATGATCTCTCTTCTCTGGCCCAGCTTACCACACATTAATAATAATAGTAATAATAATATATTTAGACACCACAAATCAAGTTCTTGTCATCTCTCCTACCCTCTTCCTTTCACCCTTTGTGCAGCAAATAGAGGTTGATGGCATAGTAAACAGGTTGTAGAAAGTTATACCCAATTTTGGTCCCCTGGGATTTGTATTAAGATGATTACTTGAAAACACGTATTTCTTTCAATTCCCACATTCCTGTGTCATTACGTGAAAGGTTTTTATGGTTATCCCTTCAAAATGTAATTTATGACGCAGTCTTCCATGATGAGTAGACATGTGTCCATACTGGACGCAATTCGAATTGTCTCCACCTATTTGGCAAAATAATATGGGCCCCAAATTGGATCCGGTATATGTTTGACCCTTATTGTGGGACCCCAACACGAACACTTTCCCACCACTGTCCCTTTCTACCTGCACATGTAGACTGTGGCAGGACTTAAAGTGGGCTCTGCAGTCAGTGGCAGATTTGGGGCTCTCAAATTTCATGGGTGCCCTGTGTGACGCTAAAATTTGGTGCTGCCTTGCTTCTCAGGTTCCGTTCTGCAGCATTGTTCTGGCGCCTCCTGCAGAGTGGCACCCAGTGCTGTTGCACCAGTCCTGCCACCCTGAAACCACCTCTGCTGCAATAGAGCATCCCTTAGGCCAGCCTTTCTCAACCTTGGGTCCCCAGATGTTTTTGGCCTATAACTCCCATCATCCCTGACCTCTGGTCCTGCTACCTAGGGATGATGGGAGTTGTAGGCCAAAAACTTCTGGGGACCCAAGGTTGAGAAAGGCTGCCTTAGGCCCTAACTGCTGTACTGCAGCATCCAGAGTCAACAGGAATTATGCTTCCCAATGTCCAGTGCTATTTTTCTAGAAAAATAGGTGCTGGAGCTCACTATGAACTTTCCCCTTCTTAGAATGGCAATGGTGCCCACCTGAGATGTGCCGGAGCTGAGCTCTGGCTGGGGGTGGGGGTGGGGGTGGGAGCCCTGCCAACATCCCTGAATGTTGGGAATCTTGTAAATTACATTTCCCATAGTTTCTATAAATCCCTTAAAAACTACCCATGTGCTTGCAGAATCTCCTAGGACCATACTGCAGCACACTGTGAGCTATCTCTGCACCATTGCATCTAGGTAACGAAAGGAAAGGGTAGGGAGACGAAGAAGGCTGGACTTAGGTTGTGGAGCTGATCCTGGACTTGGAGGTGTCTGGGTCTGTTCTTAAATGCATCTGGAGGTAGCCCTATCAAATCTGATGTCCATGCCATTCCATTTTCTGGTATTCCCTTTCACTAGACAGATAACTAAATGCTTGCCACTTAGAAACCACAGCATAGCCACTTTTAGCTTTAAAACATTGTGTCTAACTAGCTCCTTCTATTACCTGTGTATGCTAAAGGAGGAGGATGCAGTTGCTTAATAATAACAATTATTACAATTTTTTCATCCATTTGCCCGGAGATGAGAGCAAAAGATTTTCATAAGACCTTTTGAAGTGCATTAATTGGAGTCACTTGCACAGATTATGAAACCAGAAATTGTGAACCCTTAGGGAATAGACTAAACCATAAAATAGTTGAAGGACACAGGCAATCTCTTGAAGGCTGTAAGAATTTTGTAGCTTTATCCTACCTGGTATTCTAAGGAACACTGAATCTTTATTGACTTCCATGGTATCCCTGTTCAAACACCCAGGGATGGAATTTGGCCCTAAACCTGTTTACTGTCCAGACACAAAGAACTGCATGAAATCCAAGTTGATGTAGCGGATTCAAATCAGACCTGTATAGCGTAGTAAAGAAATTCATGATGAGGAGATTCACAAGAGGAATGCTGTTTATTGAAAAAGGTTAGGGCATGCATGTCTTCAGATAAATCATTTAAGTTGTGTAAACAGAACTATAGCCTTTACCATCTTAATAATACGGAGAGACTGAGTTCATGGGATCTGGGCAAATGGGGATGAGGGAGAAGCCTGCCAGTGTTAAAAGTATGTATCAAAGCAGGTCAGAAGATGTGCATTTTCATAAACACTTTGTTTCTTCTAACAACTACTGTAAATATAAACCTCAAAGGAAAACTTAATTAAATTCTGTTAGTTTACTGGTTCTTTGTTGTTGTTTTTCATTTATTTGCCGTTAATGCCAATGGTAAAAATTAGCATAATGCCGACTTGCCTTCTGTTCCAGCCTCCCTAGCCACCGTAATACTGAGATTCTCTTCCCCAATATTCCAAAAATCCAACTATGAAATACAATGTCTCACCTCAGCAAGCCCCGCTGAAAGATGCCAAATGAACCACTGTATGCCTTAATTCTAAAATTCACAATGATTTCCATATCACATTCTTTCCTACACTGCAGTTTCTTCTTTCTGGCTACATAAAAGGGGTCTGTCACAATGACATCCACATACTTTGATGATCTGATGATCCAGCGTGTAGCTTCATAGGGCTGCTTTATTTTGCATATGCTTTAGAATACTTAGTAGATGCTCTGTCCTTTTCCTGAAGTTCTTACAAACAGCAACCCCAGGAACAGTTCTGAAGAATACGTAGGGTTTCTACCAGGCTTGTAACGTGCCCAAGTATGTATGCAAGCAGTGGTTCACACAATCTGGTTTATAGATGATGGACTGGTGTATGCATGGGTATCTATTTTCCCACCATAGTGTCCATTTAGAAATTCTCACTGCCATCAGGGTATCTTCATATGCATGACCTATCTCTAGCTGCCAGAGACGAGCCTAGTGGCCACTTATATAGTCATGAAGCGACCAGCTCCTAGGTTCCCTTCTATGGACTTACTAGTAGATAGCAGATAGTTTGGCTAGGACACTGAATTCAGCTGCTTTGACATGTAATAACCATAGGAACCATCTTGTGGCAGGGAAAGAACTCCAAATGTTCAAAATAAGCCTCAGTTTAGTTGATTTGTGTTCCTGAGATGAACACGTAGTGGCTATGGTAGTTTTCCATTTGTTGACATGGAATGCTGCTCGTTCCCCCACCCACCCCAAAGGAGTTCTTAGTCTTAGCGTGAGGCTTACACCAGCCAAATCAACAGTGCAGTACCTGAACAATTAGTTGCCTACAGGTAGTCAAATTACCACTGCCACCCCCATCACAACACAGGTTCTGACTTCCACTGAACTCATTTGTCACATCTGTAGCAAGTCGGTGAATGAATCAAATGCATCCAAATGTAACCATCAAAAAACAAAATGTTCTAACGCTGCGAAGCCTTTATTGAATGACGACGAATTAAAGGCACGCACATTAACATGCTCTTCTACAGTGTGTAAAATTCATATTTGCTAAACAGTTCCACTATGCAGAAGCACCAGACTAATTCTGCACTGATGCAGAATCAAACACAGTTTAATTAAAGACGCTTAAGTTTTAAAGAGTTTTTAAATGCTCTACGTTTTGGGAAAAAATATCAGAAAAATGTAGCCTGACTGACGTCAGTTCCCATCTCTGGGATAGAAGGCCATTTGGTATTCTGTTTAAGGCAGGCTGGATTGTCTTATTTTGCAGCCAGCTTGGTGGGGGGTTTTCTTTGCTGCTGCTTCAGAGCACAGAGCTTCAAAGGCTGAAATTAATGGTGAACAAAATTGTGCGGCTCTGACCATCCCATGCGGGGCAAACCCATTGAGGGTTATCATTAAGTAAAGAAATAAAGAAAAAAAAAACCCTGCCAGTTCCAAAAAAAAAAAACCTCATCAGATAATGACCTCAATGATTGGGTTTTCATTACCAAACAGCATCCCGAGATTGTCTGCCCCACAAAAAAAAGCAACTGTGTGTGTCTCCCCTCTCTTTCTCTCCCCCCCCTTTTGCACATCTTTTCTTTAAACCTGTCAGATCATTTCAGTATTTCAAATCCGAGGAAAACAGCCTGCCTGCTGCTGTATTTGAAGTTGTAATGGTGTCAAAAAGTCACGACTGACTGACAGCCGTCAGTCCCAGAGGAGCTCATTAAATCATAAAAACTTGACAAGGAAATAATTGAGCATCACTGGCAGCTTGGCGCCTGTTTAGACGTTTTTATTTTCTTTCATTATTAGTCCCCACCATTACGTTCATTAACAAATTGCATTAAACAAATGTTAAGGGCTAATGATTTGTTTATCATGGTTTTTATTATTATTATTATTATTTAAACATTAGCTGCGTCATGTGGTACCTCAGCAGCTTCACGCTATCATCTGACTGAATATTTTTCCACTCAGAGCTCTGGGTACTGTTGGAATATGAAATAGATTATTCATTACCCTCCTCTTTGCCACTGATTTGGTTTCATGTAGCGTCTTCCACAGAGAAAGATGAAAACTTGTCAAAAATAGGTTATATCTTATTCTAAGGGCAACAATAGCAGCAGGTACAGGCACACTTTAATATTTAATTAAGGTTGATGTTAACCCCTTTAAATGACTTTAGCTGTGAGTTATATTCAAGTGCAGAAGAGAAAAATAATTGTACTTAATTTGCAACCTGTACAGTAGGCATTCATCCTAGACTTAAGCAAAAAAATTTAAAGAATATTTTTTTTATAATAAAAAATTTAAGTATAAATATTTATACCTTTTTGTCCATACCCTTGAATTACCCACTTTGGACCACGTCCGAAATATAAACTACCTTGTCTTCCCCCAACCTTTTCTTTTAAACCCTCCCAGTAAAAATCTGGAGAGCACTCTGGTGATGGAAAGAGTTACATGTGAATCCCTGAGAACTTTGTGGCTGCGGTAATAAAATCCTGTTATTCACGACAGCCTGTTAACTGCTCGGCATGTGTTTTTGAACAAGGAGAGTTTTGTTTCAAGCAGCTGCAAATAAGTGCCTCTTTTTGGGGGGGGTTGCAGGGAAACATTTATTTTTAATTGTGTATCTTCTTGCATTGCCTGCTGATGGTAGAACTCTAATCCTATTTTGATATAACAATCTAAGCTGGATGACTTGACAGGTCTAGCTAAAATTCTGTTCACATTCTTTGAGAAGGAAGGACATTGTACAGATTGCTCTCCGCAGCCTACCGGTAAGTCTCCCAAACTTCAGTAGAACGTGCCAGTGGTCCAATCCCAGTTCGTTCAGCAGATATACCAGTGAGTGACATGGGAATCACTCATAATTATCAGCCTTCATCCTTCTGGAATCAGCAAATATGTCATGTGTACCTCATGACCCTGTATGGAGACACACTGCTGGGTTTTTTCCGTGTGCCCTCCAGCTATTCAACCACACCAGTTCCACAGCTCTTCATGGGCGGCGGCTGAGATGCTCTAGAACTATGAAGATCGTCCCTGTTTGAGACAGCTTCTTCAAGGCTTCGGTAGAATGCATTTGGGAAAAGGATGCTGTGGTGAAGGGAACGCAGTGATGAGGGGAGAGCAAGGGGCAAAAGTGTGCCACTCAGCTGTTTAATGGTAAAAACAGTCCTTCCATGCATAATAATTTGGCTATTCTCTTTGGAAATGCATTTCATTTCAAAGTATATTTGGAGTTAGGGGCCACAATCGAACAAGCTACTTGAGGCTTGCTTGCCCAGTGGAATTTTAAAAGTGTTTGGCCATGCAGCTTTGGAGGTTGTGCTTGCTGAAACGCTAGTCCAAAACATCCTGGACATGTACAGCCAATTGAATGGCTTTTTAGAGCTGGCCGGGAGATGCAATCCGTAAGGCTTTGCATCGTGCATACCCTTTTCTTCCTATGAAGGCTTCTCTTTCACGACTCCCCTTGCCCAACCCTCAAATGGTGTTTAAATGCTTACAAGCTTTAACTGATTACATGCTTTCAGAGTAGTTTCTGTGTTTGCCAGGATTCTTCTAGCATAGGACAGTGGGAGCACGTGGTTCTTTTCCCTTATGGTGCATCTTACACCAGACCCCCCCCCTCCACCTATGGCTTTTTAGAAGTCATAGGAATTTTTAAAAGGTGCCCAGAGGAGACGAGAGAACAAATTTAGTTGAAATTAGTTAGCTATGTACTACTTTTCATTAGAAAAAAATTCAAAGCTGTTTACAGACTAAAACCAGTGAAGTTACATATGATATATAAAGCATTAAGAATTAAATAACATACATAAAACAGATAAAGAAATCAAAATCCCTAAAACAGAGTTCCACTCACTCAATAGCCACAAAAATGCATACCCACCAACACACATGTCCCTCAATCAACCTACATCCACACACATTCCCCTACCCTTATACACATGCACACTCACAAGAATTACCAGTCTCCAAAAATCTCTTGGTCCATATACAGTGGTACCTCAGGTTAAGAACTTAGTTTGTTCCAGAGGTCCATTCTGAACCTGAAACTGTTATTAACCTGAGGTACCTTTAGCTAATGGGGCCTCCTGCTGCCGCCGCACCGCTACCACGCAATTTCTGTTCACATCCTGAAGCAAAGTTCTTAACCTGAGGTACTATTTCTGGGTTGGCGGAGTCTGTAACCTGAAGCGTCTGTAACCTGAAATGTCTGTAACCTGAGGTACCACTGTACTACAACACTGGCAATTGAGGCTGAGACTAAATCTAATCTAGGCTCCATCAACCCCAGTAAAAACCTAATCGATGGCCATCTATGGCCAAGGTATTAACCTCTCACCCTAGTCATCAGCTACCAAATCCTACACTGTAGCAGAGAAGTTGTCAGCCTTCCAATCCCAAACTGTCCCACATCTCCCTACCACCACCCAGGACAGCGGCTCACATCCCTCTGTTCAGCCATAAGGAGCATAAGGAGAAGGGGTTCACTCTTGTAGTGACCCAAAGTCATGGTGGCTTTTCACAGCTCTATGGGCCAAAATGTATACTTGCCACTTCAGGATTTATTTATTTTTTTAAAACTCTGGGCGCATGCCATCGGTAAGTCTGCTGTGGCAATTAAGTGATGCAAAGCATTCAAGGCTGCATTATGCCTGAGTGAATTTCAAAAATGCCTTTGCCAAGTGCTGGGATGGCATCGCAGTTAGCATCAGGGGAGCATGGGGTGCCAGAATGAAAAAGGGTATTTCCCTGACCTCCTTGTGAGACCCAGATGAAGATCTCAAATGATGAATTCAATGTCCAAGCAGGCTCATGTGCCAAGCAGCTATCGTTTTGTAACTTTGGTCCCAAAGAAATTTATGGAACAGAGAACTGACAAACTATGACAAACTACTGTATATACTTGAGTATAAGCCTAGTTTTTCAGCACATTTTTTGTGCTGAAAAAGCTGCCCTCAGCTTATACTCGAGTGAGGCAGGCGGTGGGGCGGCGATAAAGAAGCCCTTTCTCTCCGCTCGTGCCGCCACCCGCTCTCCCCAGTCAACCATTCCTTAAGAAGCGTACAAGAACAGCGGTTCTTTACTCTCCCCAGGCAGCTTGTTCCATTCCTGAACTGCTCGCATAAATGCAAACTTGGCAAAGGAGGAAGAGGAAGGAGCAGCCCAAAGGGCTGCTTTCGGGCTGCTCGTTCCTCCTCCTCCTCCACAGCGGCAAAGGTGAACCAGCTTATACTCGAGTCAATAAGCTTTCCCAGGTTTTTGTGGGAAAATTAGGTGCCTCGGTTTATATTCGGGTCGGCTTATATTCGGGTATATACGGTAAGAAGTCTCCAGAGGCAATGACACATGCAACACATTGCAGTAGTTTTACCTACAGTGTTAGTGGGGCACCTCAGGCCTGGGGCCCAAATGCTTCTGGTTTCTTGGTCTGGACATTGGTACTCCCCCCATACCTTACCAGCCCCACTCCACACAATCCTCAAGTGTTTTTGCCTTCCTGAAATATATTCTTGGACTGCAAAACTACCTCTCACTTGCCTGTAGGAAGAGGTGTGCATGAACCTGAAACCTCTGACTTCCGCCGACTGTATAAGGGTGAAGAGTTGCAAATGTTGCTCCACCCACTTTCCCCTTGGTCCTGCCCATCATGTGGCCCCTAGAATGTTACCCATGAGGCCATACCCCTGACCTAGAGGTTGACAGTGCATTGATAACAGTGGCCAGGCTATATCTGTCCTCTGCATTGGTGAACTTTCAGGCTGGAAACAGACTTTGCTGGAGATACATGGGTGTCATGGAAAATAACTTTTTTCCTCCCCTTTCCTTAGTAACAAGTAATAAATAAATGACAGGGCATCAGTATGCTCAGCATTTCACATCCTTCCTTCATTTAATGGGATGCCTGCTATGTGGATTGGGGCAGGATACAAATACGTTGTATCACACATTTTGTTTTACTACACATTGAGGCAGGAGAAGAGATGGGCCCCTGCAATAAATAAAATAAAATAGTCTAGGAGAAAGGGGTTTTCCAAATAAACAAACATACCTGGCATTGGAAAACAGGTCTACACTTTGGTTGATCTCATGACTGAATCATAGCAGATCTAGGTGTCATGAACTAGCAGGACAATGGGAAGGAGGAAGAGGATCCCAGTGAGGGGTATAGCCACAACTGGTACACACCAAGGGAAGCTGCTGTGATGGAGAAGGGGAAGTTGGGAGCATAGAAAGTACTCATGGGGTGACAGAGGACAGCGAGAGGATGGGGGTCAGTGCACAGGAGCAAAGGAGCAGGACCCAGAGCCAGAGAGGCCTCCATCTACTTGAACAGGCTTCCTCACCCTCGTCCCTCCAGATATTTTGAGACTACAGTTCCCATCATCCCTGACCACTGGTCCTGCTAGCTAGGGATCATGGGAGTTGTAGGCCAAAAACATCTGGAGGGCCTAGGTTGAGGAAGCCTGTACTTGAACATGGCAGGCTCTGATGCGTGGGGAGCAGTGGGAGGGGCGCTTTAGGAGGCAGGCAAGGACCCACAACCTAGACCAGCTGTGGCTCATTAGCTCTGGGAAGAGGTGTGTGATTCCTCAGCTGCAGTAGGCTCACAGCTGCTGAGGGTTACATGCCTTGTCAAGTCCAGAAGCTGCAATCAACATGCAAGGCATAAACGGGAAGCAGAGCTGAGGTGCTGGGTCTGCTCAACTTCCCTTGTTGATAGGCCTTAACTTGACTGCTCCAGGAGCTCTATGGGACTGTTCTTTTTTGGGACTCAGTGGAGACTTGCTGCCAGGTATGCTGGGGGTTCAGAACAGTAGGCAGATCTTTGAGAAAGTTGTGTTCCAAGTCTTATGCCTTCATAGTTTCTCAATGGCAAGGACTGCTGCCACGTGCTGTTAAGTCTGGTATCAAGACCATGTCTTTCCACTCTTGGCCAGTATACCTGAAGGAGGGTCTCCACCCCCATCATTCTGCCTGGACACTGAGGTCCAGCACCAAGGGCCTTCTGGCGGTTCCCTCACTGCAAGAAGTGAGGTTGCAGGGAACCAGGCAAAGGGCCTTCTCGGTAGTGGAGCCCGCCCTGTGGAACACCCTCCCATCAGATGTCAAGGAAATAAACAACTATCTGACTTTTAGAAGACATCTGAAGGCAGCCGTGTTTAGGGAAGTTTTTAATGTTTGATGTGTTTTTAATATTCTGTTGGGAGCCGCCCAGAGTGACTGGGGAAACCCAGCCAGAAGGGTGGGGTATAAATAAATTATTATTATTATTATTAGAAGAAGAAGAAGAGTTTGGATTTGATACCCCGCTTTTCACTACCCAAAGGAGTCTCAAAGCGACTAACATTCTCCTTTCCCTTCCTCTCCCCACAACAAACACTCTGTGAGGTGAGTGGGGCAGCTGCATGTGGAGGAGCGGAGACACGAACCCGGTTCCCAGATTACGAGTCTACCACTCTTAACCACTACACCATACTGGCTCTCTTCTTCTTCTTCTTCTTCTTCTTCTTCTTCTTCTTCTATTGCTGCTGCTGCAACCCTCAGTTCTTTCTGTGTCTCCCTTGACCCCCCCCCCCCTGCAATCTTTAATTAATTGCACTGGTACTGCAAACAACTTCACAGTTCCCGTATTGCAGTTCCCTAAAACACCCTCGCCAACAGGCCACTTCACTAGACTACACTGGCCTCAAAAGTTGTCATGTACTACTTAACTGCATGTTTTGCCTTATATCTCGGGTTCTACAAGTGCTAAAAATGGGCTTTTTGAAAATGAACAGACTGGGAATCTGGGGGTCATCCCGGGATGGCAACTGTCACCATTGCTCTTCCTGCAAACACACCCAAGGAAGTTGATAGCGGCCATGCCGAAAGGGTAAGCACCAGAATATGGAGAAAGACCGCTTTCCTGCGCCCAGCCAATTTCTGTCATGCACTCGTTTGTATTTCTTGCTAATGTGGATCATGACCTTGTCAGTTCTGCTCTCTTATGAATGGAAGGCTCACACAGTCAAGCAGGATGTGGTCACTGTGCAACTATTGTTCTTGATCAGCAGTGGGGATGTTTTGCACTGTGGGAGGGCCTTTTCGATGGTAGCCCCGAGCCTTTCAAACACCCCTCCAAGGTGCCTATTGTACTGACATACTGCTTTCGTCAGCCGGTCAAGACGCATCTATTCCCCCAGATTTTTTGAAGGGTCAGGTAAGATGATGACTTAGTCGTATCTGCTGCTTTGATATCCCACTGTGCTTTTTGTAACATTGTGGTTACAATGTTATATATAATTTCTATCTAACCCACCCTGGGAATTTTGGATGAAGGGATTGTAATAAGCCCTATAAATAAATGAACAAATAAATAAATACAGTGGTACCTCGGGTTAAGAACTTAATTTGTTCTGGAGGTCCATTCTTAACCTGAAACTGTTCTTAACCTGAAGCACCACTTTAGCTAATGGAACCTCCAACTGCCGCTGCACCGCCAGAGCACGATTTCTGTTCTTATCCTGAAGCAAAGTTCTTAACCTGAAGCGTTATTTCTGGGTTAGCGGAGTCTGTAACCTGAAGCGTCTGTAACCTGAAGTACCACTGTATAACACTCATTAATATCCCTGTTAGCTGTTTCTTCTAAGCGATATCTGTATTCATGTGTTGCCAAGTTGAATTCACATATGCACTCTGTACATGCAAACATATACAAACTTCTCAGAGCTCTAGAAATAATAAACTGTATTGTATGCTGACAGATTAAATTGACTGAAGTTTTTGTTAAGTACACATGTATGGCACATTAACTTACAGGTGCAAGCACATTAAATGTGTCCAGGCCCTACAGAGCTAAACAAAGTATATCTCTTACCGTGAATGTTGAGAGAGAGAAAACCACTCCAGCAGCTGAAGCTGTTGTATTTGTTGCATATAAATAATGAAGGCATCTAGAGGAGTTAAAAAACCTGTAGACTATGATACAGTGAACTTGTGCACTCAGTCATTCCCTTCATCCAAACAACTGCCTTTGGCGTGAATAACAGCTTGGCTGATATGAAGCACAGTATTGATCTGTTGCTCAAGAAAGTCCATTGATAGTTCTTTGGACTTTTCCTGAGGTATGGCTGTAACAGCTGAGCACGAGAGGGATCTGCTGCTTCTATCTCTAGCTCATCCCAAATGAATTTAATAGGAAGCCAATCCAGAGAGGGCAGTCTGCTCTCAATCTGTACTGTTCAGTCTCACTTACACACACACACACACACACACACACACACACACACACACACACAAGCAAACACAAACAAGCAAACTTTCTCCCTACGTTTCTCTCTTTCTATTACTAAAGGCCAATTCACACTTCAGTTTTTAAACTTAAAACCCATAGAAGTATCGAGACGTAAATGGTAGCATAAGTGTGGGGCCATCAAATGGGAAACTACACAGGGCTGTTTAAAGTGGGCAATGGGAAAGTCTCTCCAATTGATTTTGCCTCTTCGATTCAGGTACTCCCTGTGCCCATTCAACTGTCAACTTGGAGTCCAACACTTAAGAGCAGCGGAATTTGGTTTTGTTCTTTTCAGATTGTGAGCCTGTGGGCAGGGACTTGCTTTTTATTTCTGGACAGCACCTAGTGCATATTAAGTGCTTGATAAATAATAAATTGTGTTGATCCTGTGTTATTTTTTTGTGCCCCATATCTATTCTTTAACAGGTAATCCAAGGTATACAGACATATCCTCTGGATACCTTGTCTCGGCCATGTTCTGTGACCATCCATTTCCATATATTTTTAGTGCCAAGGGAGAAGAAGAGGAAGAAGCAAAAGAAAGAGAAGGAGGAGAAGGAAGAGCTGGTAAATGTGAGTACCTGTGTGTTTTGTGCCCACAGGGCAAACAGTAATTTAGCATTCCTAATCCAAAGGCCACACCATAGCTACTTTGAACTTTAAAAAATAAACCATAAAAATAAACCAAATCTAAGAAGAGCTCTGCTGGATCTGACCACAGGTCTATCTAGTCTAGCAACCTGTCCTCCGCAGCAGCCAACCAGATGCCTCTGGAAAAGCCCAGAAGCAGAACATGAGGGTAATAATTCTCCTTCCTTGCTCCTCAGCAACTGGTATTCAGTGACATACAACCTTTGAACCTGCATGTTCCTTCTTCTTCTTTCTTCTTGAATCTCCCATATCATGTCTGTTTTGATTTGATATGTTTAATCAAGTGTATGCATGGAGAGAGAATACATGGAGTGGTTTATTTGGGTCTTAATGTATGTATAATATATGTAGAGGGAATGTGGGTGGCGCTGTGGTCTAAACCACAGAGCCTAGGGCTTGCCGATCAGAAGGTCGGCGGTTTGAATCCCCGCCACGGGGTGAGCTCCCGTTGTTCAGTCCCAGCTCCTGCCCTCCTAGCAGTTCGAAAGCACGTCAAAGTGCAAGTAGATACCGCTCCGGCGAGAAGGTAAACAGAGTTTCTGTGCGCTGCTCTGGTTCACCAGAAGCAGCTTAGTCATGTTGGCCACATGACCCAGAAACTGTCTGCGGACAAATGCCGGCTCCCTCAGACTATAGAGTCAGATGAACGCCGCAACCCCAGGATCGTCTGCGACTGGACCTAATGGTCAGGGGTACCTTTACCTTTAATATATGTAGACTGTCTAAATTGAGCATAGCGTGAAGCAAGCCATTCCATTAGCACAAGGATTTCTCCTTGCATGATAGCATGCTATCTCCCTCTCTTCCCCCTGCATGCCCCCTAAATCTATTCTGGGATTTTCCCCAACCCTCGAGCAGATTTGGGGACAGGACAGGAGGAGAGGAGGGAAGTCCCATTCTGCTAGCTCTAATTCTAGCTAGTGCAATTGTTTAGCTGAATAAATTATGGGTGTGTTTGGTAAGAGGTGGAGGCAGTACCTTTCAGCGAAGAGAGCTGTCACCAGCTGGCAATGTTGCAAGAGAAATGACCATGGATGAAGCAGCCCTTATCCCCAGATGCTGCAAGATGACTGAGGTGGCAATGTAGTTTGGTAGCAAGGTAACACAGAGTTAATAACCAGACATAAAGCATAGCACTGCCATATGAACAAGACCTTCTCACAATCCTATATATTTACAGAAAGGCTAACACAGGTGTTTTTATTTTATTTTATTTTATTTTATTTTATTTTAGTTTAGTTTAGTTTAGTTTAGTTTAGTTCTGGAAAACTTGTGGATAAACAGCATCCTATTTCTTGACCCAAAAATATGTTGCATTCAGGGTGTTCTTTTAGATACATGGTCCTAGGGGGAGTCTGGCTTAACCCCATTGAACTGATATGCAACATCAAAAAACACTGCAGACTCTCACACTTTGGCTAGAATAAAATATAACCTGCATCACTTTTAAATGCTTCAACATAGGGATTAAACAGTATATAGCCACTATTTGAAATAGGAAAATAAACACACTTATTTGAATTAATCACAGTGTGATAGTAAAGAAACCAGTTTGGTGAACCACCTCTTTAGTATCTGGTTGTTCATCCTACATAAATGTCAACGTATGAGCTTCTGTGCCACTGTGATACTTGCTTTGGGAACCTCTAGGCTGGACTACTGTAATGCATTTATGTAAGGACTGCTTCTGAAAAGCATGCTGAAGTTGCATTTTGTGCAGAATGTAGCAGCTAGGTTTGTTGACAGGCCTTGGCCTCGGGGATCATGCAACACCTACTGCCATCCAGTTGCATGGGTTGTCTCTGGGCTCAAGGACGAAATGCTGTGGGTTTCAAATGTGTGTGAGACTACATCTTATCAAATGTGCCTCCACACCATGAGATCATCAGCAGTGGCCCTGCTACAAGTCCCCGGCATCTGAAATTTTGCAAGTGAGTATTTCAGAGCTCCTCTAAACTCTGATTCTAGGAACCTGCCTAGCTCCAAGGTTTTAGGAGGAAGCTTCAAAAACTCCTCTAAAAAGACTTTTGGTGATTAATCTGGCACTACTGATGATGGCATCTATTGGAACTGGTTTGTGTTTCACTCGTTCAGTTGCTGCAGATAGTCTTTTTTATTGAAGTTTTAGTGTCCTGTTTTGGTTGAAAAACAAGGTATAAATATAATAAATAAGCCTCATTTTCACATTTAGATATGACATTAGAGCATTTTAATTGTCACAACACATTTTGCTCTCAAATAGGTTTTGTGAATTTCAAAAATCAGTTCCGATTAGCAAGTTGTGACATTCTGTTCTCAAACATGTCAGCATTGTGCCAGTCAAAATAGGTGCATCTGGCAGGTAAACCTACAATCTTAGGTACAAATTCAGTGTATATCAGCAATTTGTAAACACCACTTAAAAATAGGTACCATGCCAACAAAATAGGTACACTCTGAGAGTATGTTGTTAAGGCTGCTCCTCCGCACATAGAATTAATTTCCCCTCTACATAAAAAGAGACCCCGCTACAAAGAAAATGTCACTAGATGGCTCCCATTTTCACAAACTCAAATCCAGGAGTCCTTTTTTAGTGCTATCCAAGCACAATTCTCACTGAAATCAACGACCTTGGAAATTACCAAGGACACTCATAGATGACTCCTGTTTGACCAATGGTTTAAATTTCCCTTTATTCTGCTACTGGCTGTAATTGGAAGCAAGCATTGGAAGCAATCTTGAATCCTGGATTGTTGTCGACTTAATTGTGCTACATATGTAATATTGGGGTGCAGATTTCCTTCATGTTATTTCTTTAACTCGCTCTTTTCTACACCTTCGGGGTTGGCTTGTACTAAAACACCACCATGTTGTTGAAAACTATGTTCATATCTCACCCTTACTTTTGCAAGCAGAATCAATAGTTTAATGTGAGGAAGTCACACACACACACACACACACAAACAAACAAAATAAAGTTAGCTTTAATCCAGTACTAAATTATAACACTCTGCAACAAACAGTGAGCAACACCAATTGGGATTAAGTGCAAGCAAGCCTATGAGAATGGGAATTTCCCCTACCATGTTAATAGGCAAATCTACCCTGGCTCCTGGCTCTGGATCAGACATACCTTTGATTCATGCCTGTCATCGCCTGCATGAAGTAAAACATGGCAACATGCTCCAATCCCTCCAGCATTGGTCATTACTCATGGGAGGGGGGAGCTTATCGTCTCCCAAGAGCCATGCCTCCCTGCCCTCCGCTTGAGCCAGTTGGCAATGAAGGGAAGGCTGGAGACTGATCCTTCACCATACAAGGTGCCTCAGGATGCTTGCCAGGGGCATCCATGATTCATAATTCCTGCCAGAATTTGCTGCCAAACAAAACAAGCCCAATTAGCCAAATAAACATAGCAACTCATAGCTAACCCTAAACTGTAAATGCAGGACAGGTCACCTGGCAGCTGTATGAAGCTCCACAGAGGCTGGGTAGGGCAGCCTTATATAGTTGAGCACTGCCACCAACCCCGTTGGCCAATGGCCTCCACATGACAGGGGAATGTTAACATGCATCCCCATTCCAGCTTCAATGGAGATGAGGTGAATCCTCATCTGAGGACATTTCAAGTGTGCCAGGTCACTTTAAGAAACTGTGTTAGTTGATATCTGTTCATAGCCATACAATGTGTGATCACTGCTGGACTTAATGGGAAGGTCATGTTAAATGCACCCACATATGTGTGTTTCCTAAGACCAACTGGCACAACTGATTCCTATGTGTATTGATATTTGATACCCAAACCACTATATAGATAATGACACAAGGGGCACTGGCCAATGCCACTTGGCCAGGGGAGCACAAGTGCAGAGATTCTCCCACTACTTTGGTTCAGCAGTGAGCCCTTTGGAAGTCCAACCTTACTGGGAGAAAAGAGAAGCTTCAAACTTTGAGCAAGTTAAGGAATGCCTGTGTTTATGCTGTTAGTAGACCAATATGCACCCAATAAAAATGGATTCATTGGAAGCAGATAGGCAAAAGCAAGTATGCCTTTATATATAATAAGCGTATGGAATTCAAAGCCAAAAGCTGTAGTTACGGACACCAGCTCAGATAGCTTTAAAAGGGGATAAGACAAATTCACAGAGAACGATTCATTCAGTGGATATTAGACATGCTAGCTAAGGTAGATGGAGTTACTGAACACCAGTTACTTGGGGAGCAAGGGAGGGTTGTAACAATATGGCAGGTTTGTCTGCTTCCTACCCTGCCTCTGAGCTCCCTGAGAATTGGTGGATTTTTGGACTGACCCAACATGGCTTTTATGGTCCCAGGTAAATACACCCCTTTCTTCCTTCAAAAGCATTTCCATGCTAAGATTACAGGAACATCCCTGAATATGTTTTGTGGCCATCCCTAAAAACATTCTTTGGGATCACACCAGAGACAAGACAGCAAAAGCTCAAAAGAGGCAGCTGTACAGTCCCCCAGATCCAATGGGATGCCTTGTGCCTGCTTCCCTGCTTTGCTTATCGGGTTATCTCTGGTTAAATATTATATAAAGAACCCCTTTCTTTGCTTCAAATGTTTGGATGAGAGTCTTGTGCATAAAAATAGTCTTTAAAAAAGCAATTTTCTCTCCTTCATCTTCCATAACACCCTGAAATGTCAGCCAAAATACAAGAATGAGATGCAGAACTCTAGAGCAAAGTCCACTTCTGGACATTGTGACCACAAGAGATGGACTTGCTATTGCCAAGGTTTTTTTCTTTAAGAGTCTCTTCTTTATTTCACACAGCTTGTCTTTCCACCTTTTAAAACAAGACTTTGCATACTAAAGATTGTAGAGGCAGCCAGAAGAGAGCAGCACATACACAATACATCTCTAGAAAGGATTAAAAATCAATGAGTTAGTTGTTTTCAAATTAGAAAAGCAGGTAAGAAGCCTTTCTCTCGCTCTGTCTTTATTATTTTGTTTTAAGGTTCCCTAGTCTAGTGCAATAGCTACTCGGCCTAAACACATACAAACACACACGTGCAACCTGCTCAGAGTAGCTTATGCCTCCTAAATAGTTGAGGTGGAATCTGTCTGAAACATTTGCTGAACAGGGGCCCAAAGTCTGTGGATAAACATTCATCTTGCTTTTGCAACAACCCCCACCCTTACAAAAAAAAACAATAACAATCCCCATCCCCCTGCAAGGTTTTCTTGAAAGCTGGAGGTTTGTTATCGAAAACGTACATAACGTTTTGTGGGATGCGTCTGCAGTTTGTTGGTTTATAAAACAGGCAAAGTATGACTTTCGGCTGGTGGGAGGTAGTATGGGGGCTTGGCGAAGCACTGTCAGGTCGACCCTGGTGGGCTTGCCTAGCAGAGGCGGCAGGTAGCAGCCCTGCATGACTAGGGAGGCAACTGTTGACATTCCCACAGTGGATTGAAAATGGCAGCTAGATTGAGCGTCCCACTGTGACTGAGAGAACATTTTGTTAAGGGATAACCGTTGCTAGTGTTGCAGTCCTGGCAGCTTCCCAAAGATACCAGACACTAGCACTGTCCCCGGTTTCTTTATTGTGAAATAAGCAACACCATTTCACAAGTGGTGGTTTAAGCAGGCCCATTGCCCAATTAAGTGGAATTAGCTGAGCCTTGTGGCTTCATGGAATAAATGAACCTATTCCACCAGCTGCTTCTCCCTTTGCCTTCCCACATCCTTTCAGCAATGTACCCAGTTTTCCCTTCTGATTCTGTTCTAGTTCTATTTTCTTGCCAGCTCTTGCGTGTTATCCTTTCTGTCTATCCCACACTTCCTGCTTTTCAGCACACTGCCTGTGTTGCCCCACTTCTGCTGTTCTCCATCCATCCAGCATTAAGCCTCACCTTCCCCTTTGTGCTGTGAAGCACTGCAGTGCATCTGACGTTCGGTGGAATTGCAGCACTAGTAGGTTGTTTCTCGATTTTAAATGGTGTTATGAATTTAACTGGGTTGCTGCTGTGGATTTAATTGTATGTTGCTGGTTTGGTTGTTTATTTTATGTTGGTTGTGTCGCACATCTCTTTGGGCACCTGCTTGGGTGGAAGAGTCGTATAAAAAAACAAACAGAGATAAAAGGAAATAACAAAAAGGCATCAGCAAAATTTGGAGTATTATGCACATTAAGTGGAGTCTGTCTAATACACAAACTTAGACTTTTTAGTGGGTGGCCAAAGATTCCCTATTAAGTTTACATCCACACCATATATTTAAAGCACGCATACCACTTTAACAATCATACCCCAACCCCGAATTCTAGGAACTGTAGTTTAATAAGTAGCGGTAACTCTTTGAGGGGTCCCCTAATAACATTCAGTAGCATTAACATACTACAGTTTCCAGGTTCTTTTGGGGGGGGAAGGGGGGGTATGTGACTGTTAAAAAGATACGAGTGCTTTAAATGTGTGGTGACCTATGATTTTTTAATCTTTCCACAAATATGTGGAGTGAAGATTTCTTCAGCTGTAGTAAATTGATGCCACTGAACGGAATCAAAATAACCTGTTGAGTTCCATTTGGAGAGCAATTTGGAGACAATCTGTGAATGGAATTTCTGGCATTCCTCGGAATGAGAGGTTGCCTCTCTGTTTCTATGCTCTCCAAGTGTATTGGGGTTGTACCTGCTGCACCTGTATGGCTCTCCCTCTCCCCCTCCCCACTTAATTTTTAAATTATCAGATTAATTATTTTTTAAATTGATGTAAGCTGCTTTGAGAGTCTCTTTTGAGACTGCAGTTGTGGGGTATAAATAAAGGCTGGAACTCATTTCTGTGAGCTGTTGCTTTGGCTTCTCTGTTGTGGAGGATTCTGCTTCTGGGAATGAGTCCTGTTTACGTGACTTCCTGCTTTTCCACTCCTCAGTTTGCATAGTTTGCTCTTCTTTTTTATTGTTCTAGTTTTTATATTAATTTTAGGCAGCAGTTTGAAGATGTTTTATCGCTCTATTTTGTATAGCGCTGTTGAGTGGCTGCCTGAGATCTGTTCAGAAATCTCGTTAAATAAATATGTCCACTGCTGGATTAAAATATCTGCCATGATGGATGGGAAGCTCCCAAAAATTATATCTGCTTGATCAGTTAGCCAGCTGTTCTGACATTACCAGGTTTTGGCAGAACTTCATTTTTAATTCATTCTTATGTTTTCTTTCTGAGGGATTTGCGCAGGGAAGAAAATTGACCCCCTTGAAAGCAGAGATTACTGAAAGGGTTGGGGATACTTTTTGGAGCTGGGCAAAGTCTCAAGTTGGATTCTTGGTATGATCAGTTGGAGCAAAATCTTGGTTTAGAAAACTACTGTATAAAGAAACTGTACTCCATTTTAAAAGGCTCCTGTCCTATAACCATTTACTTGGGCCTAAGCTGTACTTAGACTGTACAGAGTCATCCGCGACTGGACCTAATGGTCAGGGGTCCCTTTACCTTTACCTTTTAAGCTGTACTGAGCACACCTTCTGAATAGGTATACGTAGAATGGTGCTGCAAGAATCTGACTGCTGGTTTCAGTGGCCCTAAAGTACAGATCTGATCTTGTGGTCTACCAGCTGCTACTGGACCAGAACTCCCATCATCTCTGACTATTGGCCATGCTGGCTGCAGCTGATGGGTATTGCAGTACAGCAACATTTTGCATGGGTTGGGGAGGAGCACATATTTCACACCTCTGTCCTAAGTGGCCATTCCCCTCCCCCAAATGCATTGCATCTGTAGAATCTAAGTGGCGGAACAAACCCAACATTATTTGCTTGTTTGCGGCAAATATAGAGATTAGCTGGTCCAGTCTTTGCATTGGATTCAACTTTGGCTAATCCAACATCAATTTGTAAATTTATTAGTTGGATAAAGTATCACTTCTCCAAGTATTTGGTTAGGTATTATTACCGTTGATGTTACTTTTATTATGATCCCATTTCTTACTCGGTTCCAAATGGATTAAAAACAAGAAAATTCGCAGGGTCCTAAAATATGGTGTCAGGTGTCAAATGCCAGCATAAAGAGGCATTTTTTCAGCAATCAATGAAAGCAATGTAATGGAGGTACCGTATGCACCTCTGTAGGGAGGGAATTATACAACTTCCTTGAGAGTTCAAAGAGTTGATTGATTAAATGATAGCCCATTGTTCTGAATCTCTATTGCATTGCCATTGCTTTTCTTCATATACACACATTTAACTGCAACATTCATATTATTTATTTGCTTGACAATTAGCTAAATCCAATCTAATATTCAACAAAGGTTTTATTAATAAGACAGAGAGAGAGAGATGCTCCATGATCATAATCGAATCAAATTACTTTGTATCTTTTGTGGAAGCTGCAAGAATAATTAGGCAGATAATTTTTTTAAAAAAAAATGTTTGCTTGAAGCATTAGACTCTGGATCAAGCCTAATGCAGATGCAAGAGCTCTAATGTATACAAGGACACTTCTGCATAGCTCTGTGAATTCCTCCCTTCTGCAGAAAGTGAACTTGCCTCTGATACAGCGCTGAACAAGGAGCCCTGGCGCTTGCAGTTTCCTTTGCAAACCAAAGGAGCAAATTACATGATTCGTGCATTATTTAGTTATTTTGCATTTGTAATTCAAGAAATTGCAAAGGGGTTGCATCTGAACAGAAATCAATATATATTATATAAGAAATACAAATTCCACATTCAGCACAATAGTTATGGTTACTATTGCTGTTGTTATTATATATTTATTTATACCCCGCCTTTTTCCCCTGGTGGGACCCTGGGCTCAAGTTTTGAATTAATCATATTGTAAACTATACATCTATGCCTGCGGAGGCTGCTGGATTAACATTCCCAGTATAATTCCACACTTAGAGTTAAGAATTTGACCAGGAAGTGTGCATGTGTTGTCATGAGTGTGTGTACAACAATCTTTGGGACACCCAGTGGCACCTCGAACCCTATTAAAATATCTTGCTGAAGATACTGATATTTGATGAAATCTTGCCTTCACTGGCCTCAAGAATCAACCACAATGTATTTGATTGGAGTTTCTCCCAAAATTCCTTTTGCTCACAGTTCTCATAAAGCTGTTATTCTAATAATTTGGGTGTTGGAATGGAAGGTTGGAGCAAATCTGTGTTCACAGCAAATAAAACAATCCACTTAGCAATAGATTTCCTAGGAGTTGCTTCTTTTGGCCCCAGTTACACTTTCTTTGGATTATTGGCTGATCTAAATCAGCTGTGCGGTGGTTAGATTTTAATCAGCTCTCCTAGGCAGTAATTTTAACTGCTGAAAAAGCTACTAATTAATCACCTTTCTGTATGTAAGAGAGAGATAAATATCCATCCCAGAGGAATTATAATTTCATGGTTTCTAATGATGGGCAGATTACATTTATCTGGATAAATGCAGGGACAGAAGGGGGAGGGTGTCGTAAGTAATAGTCAATGGCATTTAGACACCATTTAAAATCTTTCCTGCCTTAATTTCATTCCATGATAACACAATTTTCCCAGTTTGTGTGTGAAACAACCACATACATGCAAAGATAGACAAAAGGAAAGAATAACAGAGAGAAAGAATACCAGGAATGATAAGTGAAACAAATCACTTGAGACTGATTAAAGTTAAAACAGACTAGTCAAGATTCAGCACAGTACACACTGGATTTAATAAAAGGAAAGGTGGTTGTAAAAATAATAGTAATGATGATAAATGAAAACTGCATTGTGTGCGGCTTTGCTGCCTGCAATAATGAGCATTACTACTACACTATTGCCCTGTAACCGTGTGTGCAATAACAGCCACGTGCATACAGACAATTCATGGGAACATAGGAAGCTGCCTTGTACCAAGGGAGACCATCGGTTCATTTACTTCAGTTTACTTCAGTTTTCACAATGGCTGGCAGTGGCCCTCCAGGGCTTCAGGCAGAGGTCCCTCCTGGCTCTACAAGGAAATGCTGGGCAAACTCTGCTTTAAAGGGGGGGGGGCAGGATGAGAATGTAGGAACTGGCTCACAGAACTCAAGTCACATCAACACCATACATTTAAATCCTTCTTAAAGTGGTGTAAGAGCATTTCCAATGTATGGTGTGGGTGTGAACTTAGATACCAAGGCATTTCATATAACCAGATCCAGAGATCCAAACTATGGATAACCAAGACTCTGAGACAGTACAGGTTCCCGGAAGAGTAGCTTGCAGTTGCTAGTTCTTTTTACTTCCATACCACACTGAGCTAAGCCAAGGACTGGTTTAGTGTGTCATGCCATGTGACTCATGATTAAGCTCTCCCTTTGGTAACCTAGTACAAACTGTGAGGAAAGAGCTTAACATCAATCCGGTTCAAACAGCATGCTAAGCCAAACTTTGGTTTAGTTCAGTATGGCATGGCAGTAAAAAGGCATGGGAAGGAGCCAAGGAGCTGCGAGCTCTGCTCTGGAAACCTCCACAGTTGTGGTAAGCCACAGTTGGATTTAGCACATCATGCAAACCAGGCCATTATATGTTGTTTTGCAATGCATAAAAATTGGTAATCTGTAAGCGCGTGTGGCACTGTGGGTTAAACCACAGAGCCTAGTGCTTGCTGATCAGAAGGTCGGTGGTTCGAATCCCCGTGACGGGGTGAGCTCCTGTTTCTGATTCCCAGCTCCTGCCCACCTAGCAGTTTGAAAGCACGTCAAAGTGCAAGTAGATAAATAGGTACCGCTCCAGTGGGAAGGTAAATGACGTTTCTATGTGCTGCTCTGATTCGCCAGAAGCGGCTTTGTCATGGTGGCCACATGACCCGGAAGCTGTATGCCGGCTTCCTCGGCCAGTAACGCGAGATGAGCGCCACAACCCCAGAGTCGGACACGACTGGACCTAATGTTCAGGGATCCCTTTACCTTTACCTTTTAAGTACTTCAAAAATAATTCCTGTCCCCTTTATTTTTTTTGTAAGTTATGAAAGCTAAAACTTGTAGAAGGTGCATTTACACTTATCTGCAATTTTTTTTATTAAAAAGTTATTACTTTGTACATCTGTGTTGTTGTACTTGCTTTCCAAACCTCAGTTTTATCAGCATGTTTCATTTCCTGTCTTTCTGTCTCATTGGTTCTCAGTAGGGGAAAATGTACAAATTTACTGTTTTCATATGGTGTACAGGACAGTTCCACATATATACAGAGATACGGTAGATAGATAGATAGATAGATAGATAGATAGATAGATAGATCTTCAAGTGAGAAGATCCCTGAGGACAAGGATGATCTAAAGAATATAATATTTTCAAGAGAAAAATTGTTACCTGTGAACTGAAATTGCTTCTGAAGCTTCACTAGAAACTATTTTACATACCTAATTTGGTGGCTAATATCCAGTGCCAAGAGGAAGGAAACGTGGAAACTTCAGAAGGTTTGCTCCATCTTGTTTGAATGCAGAGCACAATGAATTTGTATCCGCTGAGCATTCAGCACTTACATTTCAAAACCTACAGCACACTAAACGTGAAACTTTTGTTCAAATTTCAAGGATTTTGATAGCCCAAGTGAATAGACACTGCCTATTGATTTTTCCCTTACAATGACTCTTGGATAACCTATTTTCTCATTTATTTTTAACGACAGCTCATGAGATTTTACAGCAATTCTGCCCAACCTCCTAATATCAAAATCCCTCCTTGACCCTGAAAATTGTAATTCTGCTATAGATCACAGCTGCTGAATATTACCTTTTACTAAGCTGGTTAAATAAAATATGTCCAAATCACTAGATCCCACAGGCCATGACTGAAATTCTAATTATACTGGGTCGGTATTTTTATGCTGCACTACACAGGAAAAAAGCACAGCACTTATTCAAAGTCCACACCAAAGTGGGAGAATCCAGAATGTGGGTTCTAGTTTTGAATTTTAAGGGGGGGAAATTGTTATGCAGCTCTTCGGTGATCCTCCTCTCAAACCTTTCCAAGAAACTGAAATCCTTTTGATGCATTTTATATAATAAAATGCTGAGCACAGTGACTGTATTCAGGGTGCGTGGTGTATGTGTGCTTGACACACACAGAGATTTGGGATGCGTACATTTGATATGTATCAGTTTTGAAATCAAAAAGAGGCTCATACATCTGTTGGTAAAATATGCACATAGAACACAACCGCACAGGAAAACCAAAGTGGCTTTGGATGTGTGTTTGGGGATAGGGAGGACAGGAAGTGTGTGTGCGCGTGCGTGCGTGTTGGTGTTTGGTTTTTTTTTGCCTTTTGCTTCTTTGTTTGGCACCCCCCCCCCAAAATAAGCTTTTCTGTCATTCTCTTCCTCCCTCATACTTGGATACAACATGTGTCTCACCAAGAACTTGTCCATCTCATGATTTTTTTAGGTGGGGAGGGGTTTGTAAAATGCCTTCAATTCCAAAGTCACAGAGAAGCATGAGGAAAGAGTGGGTCACTTGTGCTTCCTGTTTTCCCTTATTTTGTCATTCCCAATTTGACTAAGGTTTCTTCTTCTGGATCTAGTGAAACCATATTGTGGGATTCCAGGTCACTGCTGAGCCACCTAAACTGAAATCCTACCATACTTATCTGGGAGTAAGTCCCAATGAAGTCAATGGGGTTTACTTCTGATTGCACTGTTACCCTCCCATACCTGCCTCCTTCCAAACACATGTAGATCTTAAACCTCTGTGACTGTTAGACTTCAGTTATTCTTTTATGCAGAGTTATTTTGCATTTTTATTGTGAACGATAGTTTTATGAGCTTAGAAAACTGGTGTCTAAGAAGTAAGTAGTCAGGGAGAGGAAAGTGTGCTGTCTCCCGCCCCACATACAATTACTTTCAGCTACCCTGAGACATCAGAAGTGGGAAAGATCGAAAAGGTCTTTGCACTATAACACTGAATGTACTTGGGGAGCTCTATGGACTACAGGCGACTGAGACCGAGAACCATGCAGTGGCTGGACTGGAGTAGCTTTCCCCAGCCTGGCGCCTTCCAGAAATTGTTGGCCTCCATCTCCATCTGCCACAGTCAGTAGGACTGGTGGTCAAGGGTAATGGGAGTCATAGTCCAACAACATCTATAGGGTGTCAAGTAGCAGAAGACTAGTCTAGAATGGGTTTCCCAAAGCATGGACTACAACTCCCATCAGCCCTAGCTAGCAGGACCAGCAGTCAGGGATGATGGGAACTGTAGTCCAAAAACAGATGGAGAACCAAGTTTGGAAAACCCTGTTCTAGAGTATGGATTTTGGAGATGGGAAGCAAAAGTTCAAATCCCTGGTCAGCCATAAAACTTACTGGATGGCTTTGGATGAATAACTCTCTTAGCTGTATCTCCTGAAATACCCTGTAATATTCAGCTATTAAAACTGTCCTATTTTGTATCTGGCCCTCCTGCTGCTGAACCTGCTTCTTGGGATTGTTGCTAGGTGTCACGGCAACCTTGCCTTTGGTGTTGCGGTGAGATAACAGCCGGCTCGTTTCTCGCTTTTGAAAGCATTTTATTGTCCTTACTAATTACAGAGCTATAATTCACGTCTGCATTCCATTAAAACAAACATCCTAACTGCTATCTTCCGTTGCGCGCCTTTTCCAGCACAATAACCCCCTGGTGTTCCGGAAGTGACGCGTGAATCTTTTCTTCCCGCTTTTGCTCCCCTCCCCCTGTTTATTACTGACATCAGCACTCCCCCTTTCTTCTGGCGATACCTCTAAGAGATTGCTGTCATCCTCGTCGGACGTATCTGTTGAGATTAATGGGCCCGGTTCTCGATACCTCGCCCCCTCCCCCTGCCTGTCTGTTTTGCTACTTTCCCTCACTGATCCTCCTCCCCCTCTCCTCTCCCGATCCAGGCTTGTCTCCGTGACATCCACTCCCTCCTCCAAGCCCCCTTCCTCCCCGGAGTCGCTGGACTCAAGCGGATGGTGTATGATCGTGTGAACATTCTCCACTTCCCCGTTCCCATGCTGCCACTGTTCCGTGCGCGGTGGAGTGACAAACCCCAGGAAGTCTGTGTCCTCATTTTCATCCGACTCAAACACCGTCTTCCACTGTTCCGTCGTAAAGGGTGCGAATGACACTACCTCGTCCACCTCCTCCTCTGACCAGTCTGGATGGGGTTCCTCTGCCTCCTCCCCTCCTCTGTACCCTTGGTCCCCCATGCCCTCCTCCTGATGTCCCTGCCAACATTCATACCCCGGTGGGGCTGGCTTTTGTGGGTATAACGCATGGAATTCAGCCTTGAGGTATTCCTCCTGAATATTATCGTGGCACATCCATGTGTTGTTCTCGGGGTCCTCCCCTTCCCAGGCTACCAAGTATTCCACCTGCCCCTCCCTCCACCGGGAATCGAGGATCTCAGTGGCCTCATTGCCAGCCCCCACTTCCTCCACTGAAGGCCCTGTTGTCACCCCCCCTTCCCCTTGATAAGGGTGCCCTTCCCTGTATGGTGTTAACAGCGCTCTGTGAAACACGGGGTGAATTCTCATGTCCTCAGGCAACCTCAGCTTGAAGGCTACGGGATTGACCTGGCCCACTACCTCGAAGGGTCCCAAACGCCTGTGCTCTAACTTCCTGCACCTGCTTCTGGTGGGCAGCCCCCTGGAGGACAACCACACCCTGTCCCCCACCCTGATGGCCTCCCCCTCCCTCCGATGCTGATCCGAAGCCCTCTTATAGGCTTCTTTGGCCCTGTCCAGCGTGCCCTTGAGTTGCTCGTGCAGTTGGAGCATCTCCTCCGCAAAATTTTCTGCCGCTGGCACACTCGGGCCCCGGTCCTCTCCCCTCGGGAACGACTTCGGATGTCCTCCATAGTTCGCAAGAAAGGGTGTCATCCCTGTGGAAACATTAACTGAGTTATTATAGGCAAATTCCGCTAAAGCTAGGAACTTTGGCCAGTCCGTCTGTCGTCGGCTAACGTAGCAACGTAGGTACTGCTGCAGTATAGCATTGGCCCTCTCTGCCTGTCCATTCGTTTGTGGGTGCCTGGCCGTCGACAAGTTGAGTTCCACACCCAAGAGCTCCATGAGCTTGCGCCAGAACCGCGACGTAAATTGGCGGCCTCTGTCGCTCACGACCCTCGATGGTACTCCATGCAGCTTGAAAACGTTGTCTACAAACAACCTGGCTGTCTCCTCTGCCGACACTGCCCTGGGACAAGCCACAAAATGGCACATCTTGGTGAGCATGTCCACTACGATTAGCACCGCCGTCTTGCCCTTCGACGCCGGCAGATCTGTCAGGAAGTCAATGGACACCATCTCCCATGGCCTCCCCGGGGTGGGCATGGGATGCAACAGTCCGGCAGGGGGTCTATTGTCACTTTTGACCCGTTGACACAAATCACAAGCTTGCACATAGCCTTTGACGTCCTCCTGCACCCCTGGCCACCAGAAATCCCTGGTGACCAACTGCAAGGTCTTTTGCTGTCCCGGGTGCCCTGCCGAAGGGCTATCGTGCAGTTGCTTGAGAACCTTAGCCCTCAAGTGATCCCCCGGAACATATAATGCTCCCTTGTAGAACAACAGTTCATCCTTGGCTACGAAGCCATCTTCCACCCCTGTACCTTGTTGCAGGTCTTTGAATTTCTGCTGCGCAAACGCATCTTCCCTAGTTAGACGTCGTATGAGAGACTCTTGATCCCTGGCTCCAGCGCACTGCCATCGGCTGGGTGGCATCACATGTCTCTCCTCCGGCACTCCCTCGTCCTCTAGGTACTGCGGCTTGCGAGACAAGGCGTCCGCCCTCGCATTCTTGTCCCCCGGGACATAATGGATCCTGAAATCAAAGTCGGCAAAAAATTCCGCCCATCTGAGCTGTCTCTGGTTGAGCACTCTGGCTGTTCTCCAGTACTCCAGATTCTTGTGATCCGTGTAGATCTGGATCTGATGGCGGGCTCCGATAAGGAAATGCCTCCATTTTTTGAGCGCCGCTACAATGGCCAACAGCTCCTTGTCCCAGATGGTGTAGTTGCGTTCCGATTTGCTGAGTTTTCTTGAGAAAAACGCACAAGGTCTCCAGTCGCCTGCTGCATCCTGTTGCAGCAGTACCGCTCCTACCGCCCTGTCCGACGCATCAGTTTCCATGCGTATGGGCCGCTCCGCGTCGAGGTGCAGCAGCTGTTCCTCCGAGGCGAATACCTTGCGTAACTGCTCAAACGCCTCCTGCGCCTCTGGAGTCCACTGAAACTTCTTCTTAGTACTCAACGTGTCGGTTATTGGGCTAGTGAGCTGCGCAAAATTCCTGATGAACTTGCGGTAGAAATTGCTGAACCCAATGAAGCGTTGTACATCTTTTCTGGTCTTGGGTGTTTTCCAATCCAACACTGCCTTTACCTTCTCCCCGTCCATTGCCAGACCTTTGTCCGACACCCTGTACCCCAGAAAGTCCACTTGCTGCACATGAAATTGGCATTTCTCCAGCTTCGCATACAGTTGATGCTGTTTCAACTTCTGCAACACCTGTCTCACATGCTGCTCATGCTGCTTCTCATTTTCCGAATAAATCAAGATATCGTCCAAGAAACATACACAGCTCCGGTACAACAAGGGACCCAGCACATGGTGCATAAAGGCTTGAAAGGTGTGTGAGCCCGCCTGGAGGCCAAACGGCATCACTGTGTATTCGTAGGTGCCAAACGGGGTAAACATAGCTGTTTTCCACTCATCTCCTTCTCTGATCCTTATGAGGTTGTAAGCTCCTCGTAAGTCCAACTTCGTGAAAATCTTCCCTTTTCGCACTGCCGCCAACAAGTCGTCGATCCTGGGCATCGGAAAGGCGGTCGGTTTCGTTCGCGAGTTTAAGATCCTGTAGTCGCAAATAAGGCGTTTTTGTGCCGTATTTTTCTTGTCCACGAAAAAAATCGGACTTCCTCCCACCGCTTTGGATTCTCGAATGAATCCCCTTTCCAAGTTCAGTGTGAGGAATTCCTTCAGCTCCTGCAACTCCTGCTCCGACATAGAATACAACTTTCCTGCAGGCAACTTTGCCCCCGGCAGCAACTCAATTTGACAATCATACGGCCTATGGGGGGGCAGTCTGTTGGCTTCCTTTTCACTGAACACTTCCTTGAAATCTTCATACTGTGGTGGAATTCCCCTGGAGTTTTCCAACCGTACCGTGGCGATCCTCCCCTCCGTCTCCAACGTTTCCACCTCCATCAGGCAATTCTCCGTGCAATGCGAAGATCCGAAGGTGAGCGACCTCTGGTGCCAGGCAACGACCGGATCGTGAAGATCTAACCAACTCATGCCCAATATGATTGGCGCTCCGGACAGGTGTGTGACATTGAAAGCAATCACTTCCTGATGCCTCGAGACGCTCATCCTCATGGGCGGTGTCTGATGCCTCACTTGGCCCCCCAGCAGCTCTCTCCCATCAATTGTGGTCACCACCAGGGGAAAATCCAAAGGCAGTAAATGGATCTGGTGGGCCTTGGCGAAGCTTTCGGACATGAAAGAGGCTGAGCTGCCCGAATCTAGTAGAGCTTCGACCTCTAGGGGGTACCCGTTTGGCAATTCCAGCCGTACCATCAGCACAATTCCCGGCCTGGGCTCCCTTGGAGTCACTGCACTCTGCCGTTGTGGGGGGTTTACTTGCGTGCCGCCTGGTTGGTCTTCCCCTCTCTTTTTTCCAACCAGGCGTTTGGCGTCTCCCTGCTCCTGTGCTTCCCCACTCGCCTCCTGCCCCGCAGCCGCTGCCATCCCTTGCCACACTCGCTTCTGCGAACAATTACGGGCTAGGTGTCCCGTCCTGTCACACACAAAGCATTTACGCGTCTCCTTCTCCCCCTTGCTTAGCAGCTCCCTGCGAGGTTTCTCTTTGAGGCTTTCTCTTGTGTCCAAACGACCGATTTCCATTGGCTCTTCGGGGGGCAGATGCTGCCTGTTTCCCTGAACCGGCTGAACACCCTGGGAAGGCCTCCTGTAAGCATGGAATGTCTTACTGCCCGGTACATTTCGCCCTTCCCATTCCCTTAGTTCCTGCCGAACCCCCACTTGCAGAGCCAGTTTGATATAAGCATCCGTATCCTTGGGTTTCGGTCCCCTGCTTATTTCATCCAAAATTTCCGGGTTCAGACCCTGCTGAAAGAGCGCTTCAGTTTGTGGGGCTAAAATCTCCCATCCCAGTTTATGGCAGAGAAGGGTAAATTTAGCCACATAATCTCTCACTGTCCCTTTCCCTTGTCTGAGACTCATGAGTTCCTGCTTTGTTATCTCTTGATCAATGTCACTTGTGTAATGAGCCGCCATGGCATCCAAGAAATCCTGGAGATTCCCAAGCGCTGGGTTGTTACTTGCCAAAAGTGGGCGTACCCATTCTCTCGCTGACCCCGTCATGTGTGAAATAATAAAGGCTACCTTCTCAGCATCAGTCTCAAAGTCTTTCCCTCTCACCCTCAGGGCATAATCAACCTCAGTCCTGAACCCCAAATATCCCCTGGGGTCCCCATCAAACTTACTCACTGATGCCAGCTGTTGCCTCTGAGTCACCCCTGCTGTGGCTCCTCCTCCACCGGTCTTGCGAGCCTCATCAAGCCTAATTTGAAGATCTCGTAAATCTTCCTCCAGTTTGGCAACTCGAAGCTCAGAACGCTTATTTATCTCTTCCAAATCATCAGCTCTGGCTTCTCCTTCCTGCCGAACTTTCAAAATTGCTTCCTTGGCTTGAATCTCCCAGCTGGCCCTCGCAGCTTTCAGCTTCTCTTCGACCCCTTCCATGTCTCCTTTCCAACAGTCCCACAGCAACGCAGTAGAGTTAGGATGTGTTGTCACGGCAACCTTGCCTTTGGTGTTGCGGTGAGATAACAGCCGGCTTGTTTCTCGCTTTTGAAAGCATTTTATTGTCCTTACTAATTACAGAGCTATAATTCACGTCTGCATTCCATTAAAACAAACATCCTAACTGCTATCTTCCGTTGCGCGCCTTTTCCAGCACAATAACCCCCTGGTGTTCCGGAAGTGACGCGTGAATCTTTTCTTCCCGCTTTTGCTCCCCTCCCCCTGTTTATTACTGACATCAGCACTCCCCCTTTCTTCTGGCGATACCTCTAAGAGATTGCTGTCATCCTCGTCGGACGTATCTGTTGAGATTAATGGGCCCGGTTCTCGATACCTCGCCCCCTCCCCCTGCCTGTCTGTTTTGCTACTTTCCCTCACTGATCCTCCTCCCCCTCTCCTCTCCCGATCCAGGCTTGTCTCCGTGACACTAGGCTTCAGTGCTGCAAGGTAAAAAGGTAAAAGGTAAAGGACCCTGGACAGTTAAGTCCAGTCAAAGGTGACTATGGGGTGCAGTGCTCATCTCGCTTCAGGCTGAGGGAGCCAGCATTTGTCCACAGACAGCTTCCAGGTAATGTGGCCAGAATGACTAAACTGCTACTGGTGCAACGGGACACCGTGACAAGTGCCAGAGCGCACAGAAATGCTGCTTACCTTATAGCAGGGCTGGGCCTGAGGGCATCAGGTGGCCCTTTGCCTTGTTCAAGAGCTGCTGTCCTACTGCTGGATCTGCCCAGCCACAACTTCACTGCCACTTCACCTCTCTCAGTAAGCAGCAGCAATTCTCTGCCCAACCTGGTTGTATTAGTACCATCTCCACCATCGTTTGTTATTGTGTAACAGGACTGGGGAGCCTGTGTCCCTCCAGATGTTGCTGGACTATAACTTACATCATCCAGTCATGAACACAGGCCATGCTGGTGGGAGGTTGAATCCTAGAGCATCTGGAGGGACACAGGTTTCCCACCTCTATTGTGCACATTTGTTTGCTGCCGTGGTACAGCATAAGACTTTTAATCTTTGGGTTGTGGGTTCAAGCCCCACATTAGGCAAAAGATTCCTTCCTTTGACTCTGGGGGTCCCTTCCAGCAATACCATTCTACAATTCTAAATACAAAGACAAGAAAGGAAAATGTGAGGATGAAAAGACTGATGAAGACAGAGAGAGGAGAGAAAGATTTGGGGCATATTGGGGAACAGTTAAGTGTATTCTGGGTTAGGAACATAAGGAACTGACTCATACCAAGTCAGAACTTTGGTTCATTTAGCTTTGTATTGTCTACACCAGCTTGGAATGGCTCTCCAGAATTTCAAACAGATTTCTTCCAGTCCTGCCTGGAGATGCAAAGGACTGAACCTGGGACCTTCAGAATGCAAAGCAAATGTTCTTCCACTGATGACCTACTTTACAGAGGGCGGTCTGGCACAATCCCAATTTCAAAGATAAAGAAACCTTTGGGTGTGTGCACACTATACCTTTAAACTGCATTCGACGCAACCTTTCTCTCAAATAATTCTTCGCACTGTAGTCTACACCTCACAGGGTTACAAAATTCAGCAACCCTTTTCAAGTGACAGTGCCCAGAATTCTTTGAGGGGAAGAATGTGCTTCAAATGTGGTTTAAAGTTATTGTGTGTACGTAGCCTAAAGAGAACAAGAGCTTTGAAGTTACCCATCAAGGGTTAGGATTTGCAAAGCAGGTTGAACTGGTCACAGTCTTCCTCACTATGATGAGAAATATTGTATTTAAATTCATGGTGATTATTTCTTAATATGTACCTACAGGTATAAGTTAGCATATGTGCAGATTTGAACAATATTTTGCCCTTCTCTTAGGTGCTCCAGTTCCTCCTCTTTGTGATGGGTAAGTGACCACTCTAGGTTGTTGTTAAAAGCAGATCCTGGATCTGAAACAATTCAAGGCTATGGGTGGTAGTCAATGTTAGTTCCACTCAGAGTAGACCCATAGAAGTTAATAAACATGAATAACTTCGCACCATTAATTTTAATTGGTCTACTCTGAGTAGGACTTAGTTGACTACAACCCTCTTGTACTAGCTTAAGTAACCAAAGAGAGTCCCCATTTGGACCAGAAAAAGACCTTTTAAGACAACTTTCAATTTGAAAACTTTGACTTAAAAACTCTAGCAACCTAATAACAGTTTAAGAGTAATTGGGACAATCCAACTCAGGGCTCACCCAGGCTTCCTTTTGCACTACATTTGTAGGTTGTTGTTTTTTGTCCTGGCGCTTTCCCCAGGAAAACCGATGTTTTACTGCTGAATCTGAGCAAACAGCATTCGGACACGGAGCTTTAGGCCATGGACTTGTGCCCTGGGAAGCACTGGGCAAAAGGAAGTCTGGATGAGCCCAAAGTCATGCACACCCCACCCAAAGGAAGTTAGTTGCCAGCAACAATGCTTTCTTGTCTTGTAAGAGCCTTGAGTACCTGCTTGATTCCTGATTGTGAGCCTGTTATACTTGGGTTGATATAAGGCTCATGTGCCAGGAGAGTCAATCACACTATATCCTCTCTCGCAGCAGAATGTTGAATGACCTTTGGGTTTGATCCATTTCCTTTGTGGTGTGCCAGTACCTTGCAATGATGATTGCACATAACTAAGATAGGAAGGAAGCAGGATTGGTCCGCTGACATCTTCCTTTCCTGGTTTAAGATAAAATAATAACGGATGGTGAGTGAAATAACGTTGTTACTTAATTGTGCGGTGGGGGAGTTTTCTGTGTGACACAAAGGAAATTATATGCACAATTACTGTTGTTAACAGAGCCTTGGCATGTAACTCCCAGCACCGCAGGCTGGGAAATCTTCCCCATGCATGTTTAATGGGGTTTGGGTTACTCTGGTCCTAGGGCTGTATCTCTTTTCTAATGTCTTGTGTCCTGGGTGAAACAAAGGAATAACTGAATGTATGAGCGATTATATCTGTCGCCACACAATTTTTCTTGATCAGCATTAAAAAAAAAACCCAAATCCTCACAACATTGTGTCAAATAATTTCTGTCCATTGTCAGCATTGGATACAATCAGTGTATTATTTATTTCGCGTATAATTGCCTATCCAAATACCACAATGATGGGTGCATTTAGATATGTGAATAACAATTAACATGTTTTTAAGCCTAAGTGATGCCTGCGTGGTATAGCCAAACAATCCAGAGGAAAATAAATAGTGCATAAATGTTACAATAATCTTCTCCCTTCTCCAGGGGCCGCTAAGATGATTTTAAAGTCTAGTCCAATAGGTAGGTCGGTAAATCTGCAATTGTCTCCTCCTTTCATGCTACTTATTCATTGTATGTACAGTAATTGTTTTCCTTTTCCCTTGACTAAAGAGTGTTATCTCATGCAAAGAAGATCAATTCAAAATGGACTTTAATTATCTTCAATAAAAAATAAATTACTCATCTCAACTAATGGTTTGACAAATAAAAGGAGCTTAAATTTACAGCCGCACAGTGCTATTGATTAAAGTTTTCTCCTCCATTTCTCTTTCTTTTCTTTTCTTCTTAAAAAAAAATTCTGCCCAAGGTAATGTTTCAATCTTTCTCTTGCAGGAAGATCAGTATGAATAAAATAGGGGAGTGTAAACTGAAAGGAGAAACAGCAATGCAAAAAAAAAAAAAAACCACCCTACGAAAACCACCACATCAAATGTTTAAAAGAGGGTGGAGGGAAGAGGAAAGGGAGAGCAGGAACATGCATCAAATGCATATACAAGTTTCTAAAAGGTTTCAATCATTCTAAAATTGCACAAGATTGCATTCTGGCTCCCCCAAATGCTTTCATCTGTGCTGGGGAAAATATGCAGCTTCCTCAAATTTTAAAAGCCCTGTTAGGGCATGGCTAATAGATTTTGTGCAACACTGTGGTTTGGTACATGTAGCGTGGTTGCTTGTATTATCTGTTGTAGAGATCTTGGAGTTACAAATACTTTTTATTTTTGAAATAAGCAGCCTATTTGATAAGTGCTTAATGAAGCATCATACCAGCAATATTTAATGTGCAGATGTTCAAAGTACTTCTCAGGGTCTCCTTTTGCCAAAACAGGCTTTCATTTTCAAACCTGCTCTATTTTAGAGAGAAGTAATCCCTAGGAAAATGGCACTGATGGTGAACATACTATCTTTCGTGTATTTTTTTTATGTTTAACGCTCCTTTGTTATTATCTCAGTAGCAAGGCTCTCCATACTCTCTTAGACAGCAAATCAAAATATGCCTGAAAGCAATACTATTTTAATAAGTATCAAATGTCTTCAATGAGACAAATGTGTTCTATAGTCTTTTATATCTTTCAAGCTTTAGTTAAGATTTTTTTTGCTGTTATTGTTCCTGTAATATTAATGGGGGACATACATGCTTGTACTTCATTTGAAATTGGTTAAAAGGTTTCAGCGAATAGCAATGCCCTGTGTGTCTAAACTTGCTTTTGAAAATTGGCTTTCACTTCACTTTTTTTCATCCAGATTAAAACCCTGTAGAGCACCACTTTGGATTCAGAGACTGAGTTCAATAGCATGCCTTAAAAATTAATATTGACCCTTCAGCAGGAAGGGAAAGAGAATATCAGTATAATAAAAATCTGGTATTAACATTGGGCGGGGGAACTTGACATCAGATTTTGCCAGGTCTCAAGTTGTATAAATTGTACTCTAGCATAGTGGCCATTTGACTTTACTGTTTCTTGCTTGTCATAGTCAATAATGTGGATAACCATGGTTTGGAGCTTTGTAAGCATGCCTGAAATGAAAATTTGGCTCAAATGCTCACTCTGCTGTCTCCCTCTTTACCTTTCTGGTTTTCAGCAAGCCATAGTTTATCATTATATCCAGAGTGGCAAGCTGTGGTTTGTGCTTGCCAGTACTGTAAACAAACGTTTGGTACAGGCTTGGAGGATAAGGGCAAGCCATAGTTGTTGGTTAAGAAGAGACTAAGAGCCCTGCTGGATCATCTAGTCTAGCATCCATTTTCACAGTGGCCAACCCAGCTGTCTATGGGAAGCCCACAAACAGCAGCAGCAGCAACAACAACAACAACAACAACTTAACCTTCACCCTGAGGTCCCAGAGTAGGTTACAACAATTATAAATACTTGATAAAAGCTATTTAAAGCAAATTACGTTCACAAAAATAGGATGGGTCCTAAAAACACATCTTGGGTATCAAAGGCCAGGGTAAAGAGGTGCATCTTCAGCATCCTTCAGGTATACTGGACCGAGGCCGTTTAGGGCTTTAAAGGTCAGCACCAACACTTTGAATTGTGCTTGGAAATGTACTGGGAGCCAATGTAGGTCATTCAAGACCTGTGTTATGTGGTCTCACCGGCCGCTCCCAGTCACCAGTCTAGCTGCCGCATTGTGTATTAGTTGTAGTTTTGGAGTCACTTTCAAAAGTAGCCCCAGATAGAGCGCATTGAAGTAATCCAAGCAAGAGATAACTAGAGCATGCACCACTCTGGTGAGACAGTCTGCAGGCAGGTAGGGTCTCAGCCTGCGTACCAGATGGAGCTGATAAACAGCTGCCTTGGACATAGAATTAACCTGCGCCTCCATGGACAGCTGTGAGTCCAAAATGGCTCCCAGGCTGCGCACCTGGTCCTTCAGTACTTCTGTCTTGTCAGGATTCAACCTCAATCTGTTACCTGCCATCCATCCTCCAACCGCCTCCAGACACAGATAGAACATAGTAGACGCTGATAGCCTTATCCTCCATGAATTTGTCTAATCCTCTTTTACAGAAGTTCTAGTTGGTTCCCATCACTACATCCCGTGGGAGCAAATTCCCTAGTTTAAATATGTGTTGCATGGGGGGGGGGGACTAGAACATTTTATACGTGCCTACCATGTCCCGCTTTGCTTGCCTTTTTTCTAAACAACAAAAGCCCAAGTGTTCTGTAACCTTTCCTCATAGGGGAGTTGAGCTTTCCTTTGATCATTTTGGTTGCCTTTTTCTGAACCTTTTCCACCTCAGCAACATCCTTTTTCAGGTGATACAACCAGAACTGAACACAGTGCTCCAGATATGGTCACACCATAGATTTAGAGTATATAATGGCAACATGATATTGGAAGTTTTGTTTTCAATTCCTTTCCTAATGATCCCTAGAAGGGAATTTGCCATTTTCACAGCTGCCACACACTAGGGCGACATCATCCCATAGCTATCCATTATTACAGGGGTAGGCAACCTAAGGCCCGTGGGCCGGATGCGGCCCATTCGCCTTCTCAGTCTGGCCCACGGACAGTCTGGGAATCAGCGTGTTTTAACATGAGTAGAATGTGTCCTTTTATTTAAAATGCATCTCTGGGTTATTTGTGGGGCCTGTCTGGGGTTTGTTTTTTTACATGAGTAGAATGTGTGCTTTTATTTAAAATGCATCTCTGGGTTATTTGTGGGGCATAGGAATTTGTTCATTCCCCCCCCCCAAAAAAAATAGTCCAGCCCACCACATGGTCTGAGGGACGGTGGACCGGCCCACAGCTGAAAAACGTTGCTGACCCCTGCATTATTACCTCAGTGTATTGTTCCTGGTCAGTCTCTGTTTAGGCCCGCAAAAGCATATATGTGAAATTTGAATCCCTCTCCCCTTGTACATCACTTTACACTTGCTTACATTTGCCATTTGTGTGCCCATTTACCTAGTTTGGAGCAATCCTTTCGTTGCTCCTCACAATCCCTTTTTTGTTTTAACCATCCGAAACAATTTTGTATCCCCAGCAAACCTAGCTACCTCCCTGCTCATCCCTAGCTCTAAATCATTAAAAACAAAATAAAAAATAAAAAATTCCTTCCAGTAGCACCTTAGAGGCCAACTAAGTTTGTTCTTGGTATGAGCTTTCGTGTGCATGCACACTTCTTCTGAAGTGTTTTGACTATGGCAGTGTTTTGAAGTGTTGTTTTTTTTACTATGGCAGACCAACACGGCTACCTACCTGTATCTAAATCATTAGTGGACAAGTTAAAAAAAGACAGTTCCTAATGCTGAACCTTGGGGAGCTCTACCTTCTATGTCCCTCCATTGAGTGAACTGCCCATATATTCCTACTGTTTGCTTCCAATTGCTGATCTATTAGAGAACATGCTCTTTTATCCCATGACTGCTAAAGCTTACTCAGGAGTCTTTGGTGAAAGAGCTTATCAAATACTTTTGAAATTTGAAGTACACACTGTCAAACTGGATCACTCTTATCAATAGGTTTGTTGACACTCTCAAGGAACTGTAAAAGATTGGTGAGATAGGATTTGCAGAAAACATGCTTCAGCAAGGCTTGTTCTTCTGTGCTTGGTAATTCTAACCCTAACAATGTTTTTCGTCAATTTTCACCCAGTCTCTGTGAATGTTTCATTGATCACATTCTCTAGCTCAAGATCACCCTGGGCATTTTGAATGGGGAGATGATAATATGTCCTCAGTACTAAATTACTTTTGGGGCCTAGTATTAATACTCACAGAAATCATGTGGACAAGTTAGCCCTTTTTGTGTTTTCCAACTTATTGGACGTATATCTACCTCAGTGTATATATTGACACCAAGCCCAGTACAGACTTCCCTGACCTTGCTGTAGAGTTTGTATGCAGCAATAACCATGTGCCCCTGTTACAGGTAGGTAGCTGTGTTGGTCTGCCATAGTCAAAACAAAATACAATAAAAAATTCCTTCCAGTAGCACCTTAGAAACCAACTAAGTTTGTTCTTGGTATGAGCTTCTGTGTGCCCATTCCACTGGGCTTCTCATGTATCCACAAAATCTACACTCTGCTATAAGACTAATAGTACCAGTGGAATTGGGGGTTTCTTGATTGTGCAAATGCTCTTGGTTCAAATCAAAGTATTATTACTACTGCTGCTACAACAACTACTACTGCTACTATCTTTGGCAATGAGTGTGCTCTTCCATCCACCTTATGAATAGTTGTTTTGGCTAATGATAGTTGCACTGTAAAGCTGGTAGTATTCTAGTGGTGGCATGGATATTGTAGAAATGAAGCTTTGAGGTGTGTGCCTCCACATATGTGATAGGACTAATTTGAGTTCTGAATAGATGTTGCTAAAAGATCTGCATGTTAGTGTTGCGATGAAAACACTTTGAAAGCCTTTTATGTCTCCATCTCCTGCTCATTAATTTACCTAATCCTCTGATCTTTTACTTCTTTAAAGTTGTTTTAAATAAACAAATACAAAGGTGAAATGAGAAGTTTTTATGTCATCATCTAAAAACCATTTAAAGTGGCATATGATAACAAATAATTAAGAGAATATAAGTATAACTTTAAATATTACAAATAAATGTTTTTGAAAACACATGTTCAAAATTAATCCTTCCTTATACACTACATGAATGAAACCCAGAAGCTAGAGAGCTGGAAGTCCCTGAATTATATTTGGCGCTCTGCCCCTTAGACATGGAATAATACAAAACTTACCTTTTTAAAATAGATTGACCACTTTTTTCCTAGCTCTTAACACCCCACCCCCCCTTTTTTACAGTTGATAATTTTGGTTTTAAATTTACAAAAGAGGTTGTGGATCAAGCGTCACTTGATGGTTCCACAGGGACCATGATTAGTGTATTCCTCTGCCCCTTCAGAAATTCAAATTAACACACACTGGGAGGGGGATAATGATAAAAGATGACTACAATGTCAGAATCTTGAATATATTTAAAAAGAATGAGTCTTACAGGATCTGCCGCAGTTGAAACCATGCTCAAGGAGGCTTGCAACATGGAAAAAAAATACATAGCTACAACATTAAAAAGTAGCTGAAAACAATGAATAAAAAGTATGAAACCAAACTGAACAATTGCCACATAAATCGCAAAAAAATCTAAAATAAAGATACAAAAAACCAACAACAAAAACAGCCCCCACCCAAAGAGTCTGTTCAGCAGCTTCAGCTTTTGCAGCTACAGTCAGTGATGGCCACAAACTCCCAGGCCAGGTGGGAAAAGCCCCACAAGGCAGGGAGCAGGTCTTCCAGGATCCACAGCCCAGATGTGGCCTAGTCAGAAAAACCAGCAGTGCAACGTCTCTGAACAAGGTACACTGCAAGATTTTTGGTTCAGCATTAAGTGACGTCGTAGAAATGTCCATCTTACATCCTGGAATGTATCACCTCTCTCTTGTCAGTCAGTCAGCCAGTCCTTGGACCTCACAGAAGCCTCCTTCACCCTAAGGCATTTTTGCAGCTTTGTTGTTGGCTCTCAGAAATTACCTTTCATTCCGCAACTTTTTCTGAAATAAGGTTATTAAGTTCCACTGGGCAGTTACAGTATACTCGTATACCACAACTTGTCTCCACAGATACCACAAACCCTGCATGTTCATATTCATCCTTCTTTCTGATAATTAATGTGACTCCTTCCTGCTCTATCCCCTCTCCGCTGTAATGCAGCAGTAATTTCTTCAAGGGCTTTGTACTTCAGTTATATAAATATATTACATAATTATGAAAAATAGGATTTCATTCTAATGCAGTATTTTAAATAGCTCATTTTAGACTCAAGGCCAGTCTGCACATTATGACTTTCCATGGGACATTACCTGAAACATTGTAAAGTGGCTTGCTATAATGAATCCCTCCTATCATGTGATGAGTCTTCAAGACATCACCAGCAGGAAGCTCTAGAAGTGACGTAAAGAATCTCTAAGCAGTTTTGGCAATCTGCATCCTGATACATGGGTGGTTTCTTTCTTTCTGCTGAAATGTTGCTACCATATGCACTGTTTCATAAAATTAATTAGTAACAGAATCAATGAATAAAATGCAAGTTGCACTGGGCAACCAGAATAGATACAACACAAGTCAAATCTAAAACCACAGTTTGGAATTACCTTTCTTATACCTTCCTAGTGTTTACTATGTTGTCCCTTCTTTATGTGCCTATATGTGCCCCCCCCCCTCCTCTTAAAACACAATTACAGTGACAGTCTGCCAAGTGTGGACTGGCAAAGTACTGTTGAGGCTTTTCAAGGCTCCTGTGCCTTTAATTAGAAGTTTTCTCTGTGTGGCTTATAGAAACATAGGGAGCTGCCTTATATGGAGGCAGACCCATTGGTCCATGTTGCTCAGTGTGTCTACACTGACTGGCAGCGGCTCTCTTGGGTTTCAGGCAAGCACCTGGAGATGCTGGAGATTGAACCTACGACTTCTGCAAGCAGATGCCCTACCACTGAGCTTCAGCCCTTCTTCATGCTTCTCATCTTCCCATTTGACACAGCATTATAGAACATCTTTGGTTGGTCCTTATTTAGTTCATGTCCTTCAGAAGGAGAGGATTTAATCTTAGGCATAAATTTGGGAATAAGGGGCTCGGGCCCCACTCCAGCATCAGCCAGTACTAAGCATATTGACAGGGTTCTGTGATGGACTTGATTACAACAGCAGCTGCAGTACAGGACTACTTGGTTTCTGTTTGCCAGTATTGTGTGTATGTTTGTCTAAACCAGGCATGGCCAAACTTGGCCCTCCAGCTGTTTTGGGACTACAGTTCCCATCATCCCTAGCTAACAGGACCAGTGGTCAGAGATACTGTAATGGGAATTGTATTCCCAAAACAGCTGGAGGGCCAAATTTGGCCATGCCTGTGACTTAAACCATCAGGTTTTGGGATCCAGGAATATATTGATGTCTAGAGTGGTTGCAACACTTCTGCAGAACCCCAGTATTCCCAGATAAAACTTGGGAGAGTGAAGAGTTCTTGTCCCCTTCCCCATTTTTTCTCTTTCCTCTCAGGGGATACTCCATAAAATATGTCACGCATCAAGGGTATGGAGAATTTTTCTTTTACACAAAATTGGGACAAAGGTGGGATGGTAAGTTTTTTTAAAAAAATAGAGTGTGTGACAGGGAGAGAGGGGAGGGTGGGAAAGGCCTTTAAAAGTGCAGCATAATTTATGGACAGTACTGAAAGGTAACTAGAGCTGAAATTTTAGGAAAGCTTTAAAGGTGGTTTAACAAGCTTGATCCTCAATCAGTAAAGTTACTAATATTTTTAAGGCTGCATTTTTATGCACGCTTAGTTGGAAGCTAGTCCCACTGAACAAGTGGGCCAGAGGATGCATTGGATCAAGCTGCTAAATGGAAACGGGAGAACTGCGTTTTCCGAGTTAGAATTTACTTGATGAGGCCTGACCAGGAAGGTTCAGCTGGCGCTTTCATTATACACCTTTAGGCGCCAGGTAAAGATGTTCCTCTTTAACAAGGCCTTTGGCTGATTGGCATCCGATGCTCTTTTAAATGTGTTGTGGGAGCGCGGGGTCGATAGTTTGGTTTTGTTCTTATTTTGTATTACTTATTTTGTGTTTTTAATTGTAATCTTATGTTGTGAACCACTCTGAGATCTAGGGGTATAGGGTGTCATACAAATGTAATAAATGATTTTGATGATGGCAGTGGCGATGATAAAACAAATAATGATAATGATAATAAACAATTTTAAAGCCCCCCACCCATGAAATATCAAAATATGTTATTTTAAGCTTGCCTCAGACCAAAGTTTCATGGCCATAGTCACTCTTTGAGACCACTTGTAGTAGTAGAAAGGAACTCTCTTGCTGGCCAAGAAACATACTTGGTCTCTGATGATGCTGAGTCCAGACCCTCCAAGTGTCCCTATTTTCCAGGAACGTCCCTGATTTAGAGAAGCCATCCCCATTTCTGATTTGAACCTGGAATGTCCCTCTTTTCCTTAGAATGCCCCTATTTTCATTGGAGAAATGTTTTCAACATTTTTGAATCCATGGCTCCCTGGACCAACTACATACTTTCTGTGGCACCCCTGTGGGGCTCAGGAACCCAGTTATGTCACCCCTTGCCTGCTGAGCTGGCAGGCTCTCACCCTTTTTCAGACACCCTCCCTGGTGGAGTGTTCCTTCAGCCTCCTCTCCTCTCCCCTCTCCTTGGGAGTCCTCCAGGAAGCTGCCACAAGCCACCCCCCCCTCCTGGTCCACCTCAGTTCCTGGCAACCAGCACCCCCTTGTAGCCAGGGCTGCTGCAACAAACAGCTGTGCAATCCTTTGGGATGCAGAGACTTGAGAGCGCATCAGAGGAGGGTGGGAAGGGAAGAGGGACAGAGGCCAGTGTTGCCCGCAGCATCCCTGACCATCATTCAAGGCATCCCAGGATGCCATGGCATACTGGTTGAAAACCAGTGCTGTATAAGGAAGTTTTTTTTTTAATAAGATGTGTGGGGTATAAATAGTAAAATTATCATTATGCTATGGGACATACCTATTTTTATCTCACAAATGCTGAAGGGTATCTGTTCATATATTGTCTGTGAATGCTGAGGATGGACAATTTGCATATAGACACCCACACATGGCGATTTTGAAATCCCCTTTACAGAATCACTGTGGGTGGCAATGCATTTTGCAGGTGGTGATTTCATCCCGTTGCTTCCTCACCCAAGCACATACATCCAAATGGCTGAACATAGTGATTTCTCTCATCCCGAGAAGGATTGTCACTGCAACTGTGGCAGGGTACATACTATATAGTGCTTCCAGCATTGCAGACAGTATGTTTCCGAATACCAGTAGTTGGGGAACATGAGCTTCTCAGGGGCTTATAGTGGGCCACAATGAGAACAGGATCCTGGACTAGATAGGCCTTTGGTCTGACCCAGCAGGCTTTTTATGATAATGGTTTCAAGCTTTAAAAAGAACAGACCAAAGAAATACATGCAGTCCAATTACTCAGGCAGCCATCACCAATCTAACCCTGGAAAGCAGGCTCTGCCTGTCTGCAACTGGCCCTTAGCTTCTGTCACCAAATAATATATTCAGAAGTTGCCAAGGAACCTCGGGACACTCTAGTGGTGCTAGTTTTACTTTAATCATAATGCTGACTATGCCTTTGAAAAGCCTCGCTTTTCCTCTTTTTGTGTGTTTGTGTAAATAATCTGAAAAGTAAATTTGCACATTCTCATTTAGACCACACTTGATTTGATGATGTTGTTGTTTTAATCTGAACTTTGAATGCTTTGAATTATTTGTATATACAAGGAATTTAGCATGAAGGGGGTTGGGGATAAATTACTCTCAGAATAGTACTACTCTGACCACTGTGTGAGCCTGAATAGGTATTGATTCTAAGCGAATATTCTAAAGTTTTGCATTACCCTTTTGAAAAGTGCTAATGTAGTTCTTGTCACTTTAAATTAACTTTAGATAAGAGGGACTGACAGAAACATGAAGATGTGTGAACTATATTTGACTGATATTCTGTCAAATATTGCATGGGGTTATGATCCACAACTTTTCCCATCTGCTGCTCAAACCTGAATCCTTGAATGCACAATGGATTAATTACCATATTTTGTTCTGATTTCACTTAGTAATATAAAAGACTGTGAATGTTAAATGTACCCTCAGAAATGAAAGGCAGGTAAGAGTGACTTATGAGTGTGAATATGGATAACATCTTTTGCACTGGAGAGAGAGAGAGAGAGAGAGAGTATGTATAGTGTGTGTTTAATTATTGACTATATGCAGTCCAATAAGAGTTTCCAGAAATCAATTTAAAAAACTTAAGAGCAACAAAGAAACTAGTATTTTATTAACAGATTTGTAGAAAATGTAGAACAGGAAAAATTACTGAGATTTAAACGAGGTAATAACTCTGAAGGAAAACTGATTTTCAGCATACCAGCACAAATACATATTTTTCATGCTAGTCAACTATTTTACCAGAAATAATTATGGTAATGCCAGGTTGTTGTTGTTTTAATTTCCAGTATTCAAACTTGTATAGCTGTAGTATTGATTGATGCTTTTGAATTATGGTGCTGGAGGAGACTCTTGAGAGTCCCATGGACTGCAAAAAGATCAAACTTATCCATCCTTAAAGAAATCAGCCCTGAGTGCTCACTGGAAGGACAGATCCTGAAGTTGAGGTGCCAGTACTTTGGCCACCTCATGAGAAGAGAAGACTCCCTAGAAAAGACCCTGATGTTGGGAAAGATGGAGGGCACAAGGAGAAGGGGACGACAGAGGATGAGATGGTTGGACAGCGTTCTCGAAGCGACTAGCATGTGTTTGGCCAAACTGCAGGAGGCAGTGAAAGATAGGTATGCCTGGCATGCTCTGGTCCATGGGGTCATGAAGAGTCGGACACGACTGAACAACTGAACAACAACATATCTGTAGTATAGCTGTAGTACCTATTGTCGCTACAGAATTCATCAATATCATCATATACTAATAGCAAACTCAATTCTCCAAGTGCCTGTCCTTATGTAGCCAATATGCACAAGAGGGACATTTTGTGAAGCTTGAGGAAGCTTGAGGAAGCCCCAGGGTTTACAGAAGAACAAACTTTAGAAAAATAAATATCACAATAAAGACGGCATGCTCAGAGCCACAAGTTGATTGTTGTGGGTGTGGGGGAAATAGGGGAAGAGTATGGAATTGAATGTCCTAGAAGAGAGCATGGCTGGTTTGCGGGTGCCCTAAACACAAACACACCACACTGCAACGTTTTTTAGCAGGTCCCACTGTTTATATTATCAGGAATGAAGGAAGTACTAAATCAGCAAGTGGAAGACTTGTGGTCCTCCATGTTGTTGGACTACAGCTCCCATCCAGCCTGACTGCTGGCCATGCTGGCAGGGTCTGCTGGGAATTGGAGTCCAGCAGCATCTCTAGTGGGCAACAGGTTCTCCACTCCTTTTCTAAACTGAACTGCTTACATTTATGTACACTGAAACATCTTTCCACAAGTGCCTATCACCCACATTGTCCCCCAGTGTTTGTTTTTTACTGCTTGGCTTTCAGAATAGCCCACCACAGCCATATAACACGGCCAATCTTCCTGGGAGTGGATGGTGTAAATCATGTCATATTCTGCTGGATTTTGTCCCAGAAGCACTTACATAAGATCTATGATGGGATTTCATAACACACTAATGAGCAGTGAGTGCCTCCATGCACATCTGTTAGGTGTTCTTATCCAGATTTAAGATCATCATTGCCAGCCTCCAAGTTGCAAGATACTTCTCTGTGTTCAATTAAACTTGGTATATATGCCTAGATCTCAATTTTCTCCCACTCATTCTTCATGTATTCTGTATTTTTATATTCTTTTATCTTCTTCTTCTGCGTACTGAAATTTCATGGTCCTTTCACTGGTATTTTGTTTCTTCAGAGAAGAAGGAAAATAGGAGACCTATAAATAGGATTGGTTAAATTGTCAAAACAAGCATCTCATGAGACTGGAGAGTTTGGAATAAGATTTGCTTATATATATATATATATATTCAGATTGTGGAAAGTGGATAAATGCTTGTTTACATATATAAAAAATGGCTGAGTGCAGACAGATGTTGATTTAGGTTAGGGTTTCCAGGATTTGCAACACATCAGTAGAGTAATGTTTTTATTACTGAATAGATATAGGTTAGGCCTAATATGATGCATTCTACTATCAAGCAGCATATTGTAAGGGGCGTAGAATCTCAACCTTGCTGTAATGTGTTTCACCCAGAAGCAGCATCAAACCAGTTTAAATTTGGATATAAAACCTCACAGGCAAAATCCTTATAAGCAGAATATACTGAAATGGAGGATCCAATTAGTGGAAATGATTGTGTGATGTTTTGTGACATCTCATCCTATTTTCTAGGCAGCAAACTGAAGAGCATAGGGACAGCCTTTCTGGTTACTGCTTACTGTCATACTGTATGAAAATGCTTATTGTGTGGATCAGGATCCCATCGAGAGTCTTCACAAACCCATCTGCAGCTACCTGGAATGTGAACTGAGAATTTGAACACTCATGATATAATGGCTGTGATACTTTCCAATGTTGTAAACAGGGAAGATTGTGTGGAATTTTTATGATCCATTACTTATGTGATCTACCACTGCTTGGTTCAGAAAGTGAGGAGATTCTAGGTTTGCATCTTCAAGCATGGCTGTAGGATCCCTGTTGGAGAGTGTTGAGGTCACATTATCAAATATCTCATAAAATCAACTGGGTATAGTTGTCCCTCAAAGGGAAGGCTTGTTTTCAGCAACAAATATAGCATCTGTTTTGGTCCTAACTCTGACATTCAAGGATGATGTAAGTGCTGTGGTCAGTTAAAGGTAAGCAGAAGCTAATGACTGGGGAATGAGTTCTGTGCTAGCACAAGGCACAGTTATGAGGGACAGCAGTTGAGGGCTATGGAAGAGAATCTGGTAGGTAGAAAGAGGCAAGGAATTCTCATTTTGCTGTTGACTGCTTATGGCTGGAACTGTTTGAGGTTTTCATCTCCAGGTCTAAGGATTCCAGTGTTAATGCCCCATTTCAGATGGCAAAGTTCCGCAGAGGCCTTTTCCACATGACCCATTTTTTGGGGGGTGATGCAACCTGATTTGTTTGCACAAATGTTTGTGCTGAGGTTATACAGTGTTTCCTGTTTATTGAGTATTTGTCCTGATTTGTTTGAGGGGGAAGTATGAAACGTTGTGTCAACCAAGTGTTATTCCACAATTTCCACTGCCTTTCCCCATTACTTTACTCACTGAAAAAAGTCCTGTTTGTTTGTTTGTTTGTTTGTTTGTTTGTTTGTTTGTTTGCTGGCAGTAGGTTTGTTGCTCAGGAGTACCAAACCCACTTGAATTGCACAGTCTCAATGGCAATACCTCTGAGAACCGTTTGCTGGAGATTGTGAACGAGTGAGTGCTATTGCCCTGGTTGTGGGCTTCCCAGAAATGTCTGGTGGGCCGTTGTGAGAAACAGAACTACATGAGCCCCTGGTATGATCCAGCAGGGCTCTTTTTCCTGTCATCTAAATGTGGCTGCACAGCTGCCAAGGTCATATTTTGCTTCTGTTTGGTGTGGCGATTTCACCTAGTGGCAATGGGTGGGTTTTGCATTAAAGAAAAACAACAACAGCAGCAGCAGCATTGACAACAAAACCCTGGCTTCTTTCATGCAGAGCAGTCTGGCTTGCTTCTGTTGTGCTCAGGAGATTTTTTTTTTTTTTAAAAAAAAAAACCTTACAATTTTCCATGTTGTACCTCTTTATTTTGATTGCTTCCACTAGCATGCCCTTTGGAAGGTACCCTTTTCACCCCGCTGCATCTAACTAGCATCCCGAAGTGGTTTCAACAAAGGTGCTGCAAGGAGGTGGGGAATAGAATGATGAGGACCGACTTCTTTGTTCACCTACAAATAATGCACTTGATTAAGGGATATTTTGCATGGTATATTATCTTTTCGCATCATCAGAGAGAAAAGCAAGAAATAAAGAAAAGGTGTTATTAAATGTGTGGGGTTAACATCATTATATCTAAAGATTTTTTTAAAAAAAAAACCTGCCTGAAATCACCTTTGAGAGATACTGACTGAAAGCAGCTGCCAGTTCGGACGATGGTTTAGAGGGATATTCTATTGCTAAGCTACTAAATAAATCCCCTTTTGCCCTGCACTGCCTCCAGCAAGCCCTTAGCCTTTCCCACTCTTGCTTCCCCACACAGTTCCTCTATTTTCCCTCATAATCTCAGTCCTGATTCTCTTTTTCCCGTTCTTGTGAATGTTGGAGTCATGACCTTTGTGGTTTATAGGCCACTAGAGACTGAGCTAAATATGTTAGCACAGAGTCAAAACAAGTAATAGCTGGCCAATTAAATTAATAATCCATATTGTTACAATGTTTAACCACGGCTATTTCCTCAGTGGTCTGTTTAAATCACAGCCAAGTCCTGACCTATTAAAATGAATAACTGGAATTATGAGAAACCTCCATTTAATAAACACAGCAAGGAACGCAACACAATCAAGTATGAAATATTTATTGCAGCTTTTAACCAGCAGTTATCGGAGACTGGATTAATGAAGAAGGTTTAATTCCTGGTGAAGGCTTGGCAAAATGTTAAAACCCTTTATTTCCTTGCGAAACCAGTGTGGTGTAAAAAGACAGGCAGAAACAGGAGGTTCACAATTTCTCTCACAAGGCTCTCCAGAGCACCAGGGAATCAAAGCAAGTGGAGCTCTGGGGAAATGAGGGCTACAGCCCTGGTTGTGATACAAACTGCCTCTCTTTTAACCATTACAATTTCTGCCAGTTGCCATCCTACAGCAAGCAACATTGGGCAGAATATATCAAGGGTGAGATCGAGTTTGCGTGTCAACCTACTGCATTAAACCATAACCTGGAAAACCTTGGGGGAATAACGTTTTTTTAAGTGTCTTCTTGTTTTCTCGCCATGAAAAATAATCAGGATGTGTTTATTTCATTTATGCTTCAAATACAACTTTTTAATCTGGAGCAGTTTGGAATCGGCAATGCTTGCCTTTTCTTTCATCTGAGCATTAAGAGCCACCCGATGTTCATATCTAGGTTGTTCATATCTAGGTTCAAGTCCAGCAAGCTTTACTGGTATCTCTTAATCGTCTCCAGGTTCCATGCTTTCCTTTTCTGCTTAGGACTGACTGACAGTCAGACATCTTTTTGGGTGGGGACCCTCTGCCTCTAGTAATCCCAACTATCAAGAATCAAGCCTGCTCCTCATACTGGTTCAGTTAGTCCAGAGTTTGCCAGTCTGGTGCCCTCCATATGCTTTGCACAGCAACTCTCATCAGCTCCAGGCAGTAGGACCAATGGTCTAGTAATTGTCCATAGAATCTAGATGGCATGAGGTTGGCAAAGGCTATGTCAGTCTATGCTGTTTTTAAATCCCGCATAGCAGTCTGGTGCCCATCAATAGCAGTGCCAGAGGTATGCCAGGAATCAAGGATGTGAGGAGCCATAGTCAGTGCCACAGACCAAGCTAGGAGTAAAGGCCCAGCCCAAACAGGAAGCCAGTCATAGCTGTTTTGATCTAGGAGTTCCCAATACAGTAGCTAGTCTGGAGGGGCAGAACCTCTTCAGAGCCTGAGAATATACTGGCAGGAAGATGATCCAATCCACAGTACTGATAGCTCTCATTATGTGGCATCTGTTTCCTAAACAATTAGTCTATCAGTATTGGTTTTATTATCTGCATACCTGATTTTGTTTGCATATAGACTGCAGAAACCTGAAATTAAAATCCCAAATTTTTAAGTTCCCCTGAGTCTGTTAGAGTATGTTTTCCCCTTCATAATGAAATTTTAGGAATAGCAACATGCACATGTTTTAATTTATATGCGAAACATTTCCAAGGGTTCTAGTTAGTGGCAAGATTTCTGTTTGAAGTTAATAAATTGATGTCTTTTGAAAATAGGAATGCCAGGTCATATTAACTACAGATTCCAGGCGACATGCAGAAAAGGCCAGGGAGTAAGAAAAAAAATCTTATTAAATGCTACCGAATATGTAGATACCATATATTAGTATTTTTTATTTCTTTCTGCTTTTTCATTTGCCATTCTCCTCCTTTGAGATGCAATAAAACAGATGTTGTCTTATTTTTAAAGTGTGGAAGATGATGTCCTATTTAATTTCCTCCCAAACAAGACAATATGGCTCTCCAAATACAGCTTGACAGAGAGAGCGGGGTAGGGGGTGGGGAATAGAAATTTGCAGATCAAAGATCAAAGTGTATAGAGCTCCACCTTAAATCCCTCCCACCCTATTAAGACCCCCCTTTAGATGAGGCTCAGAAACAAATTTCTCACACATCAATGATACCTCCGTAATCAATTTCAAATAGCCCTTTGCACAAGGATGCAAATCTTGGCTTTCTCTTAATAAAGCATTTTAGAAGATGGATGTACTGATCTGGTATTATTAAATGAAAAGTGGTCCCTTTTTAATCTAGAGATGCAGGGGCGTTAGTAACAGAGTGAATCAAAGGCCTGGTCTATTTCTCTTCCTAATTATCAATAGTGTTTTATAATCTTATTAATATTGATACACAGTATACTGAAGATCTGTTAACGTATAATGTATGTGGAGGATAATTAACGAGATCCGAGTCAGATCAATCGCCTATTTGACAGCAAACGGTGTGTGGCTTATAAATTATACATATCCTAGGTATGGCTAGAAATGTTTAAAGTTTCAGTCCAATCCTTCCACTTAGAGCACTGGGGGGAAAGTGATGAACTTAAAGGCACAATCCCTTGCCTGCTAGGTTTATACTGTACACTCGGAGGAATAAGTCTTATTTAAAAATCAAAAGAGCTCCATTAACTGCCAAGATCTCAAAGCAGCCCGGAAAACACACCTTCTCCTTGTGAAGTGCAGCAAAACAAAAGGCAAAACCTTGTAAGAAAACGGCTGATTAATGAAATTGAGGGGATTTCTCTCCCTCTCCCTCTTTGATTTAAGAGAGGAGGCAGCAGGCGGGATGTTCCAAATGACAGATCTCATCCCATGTCTTTCCACCGGCCTTTAACGAGGTTAGACTTTGCCAGCGCAGTAAATACAATTAATAATCCCAATTAATATTGCATGCTTTGGTAAGTCTGAGAGCATGAAAGCTTTTTTGCAGATTACTGTACATTCCCCAAAGCGCACATGTGGAGTGATGAGAGGGGAAATGGGGAAATGCAACTTCCCTTTGTGTGAGTGTGTGTGGTGGTTGCTACTAAGGTAAATGGGCTGAGATGAAAGGAAATGTCAATTTTAACAAAAATAACATTATTACTATTAATAATTTACCTAAGGGATATGACCCAATGTGTTAATAACACTTCAAGGATGTGAAGTTTCACCAAAGAGTAAGAGATGCCTCAGATTTCCTTTGCTGTTGCACATCAGACCCAAGATATGGTCCATGTATCATATACCCCATAGAATCAATGTTGTCCTTTATATAACAGCTTGATCAGACATTGCTGAAATGTAGGACAAGGCAAACAGAACCCCATTCTATAGCTGGGAGGAGGCAGATGAGGTCTGTCCTGTGGCTACCAGAATTCATTGCAAAGGGTTGAAAGCGCATGAATGAACTGGGGCATTCAGTGACAGCTAAGCAGAGCCAAGCATGGAATAGTGGGAATTAAAATCAAAATCTGCAAAGGACTGCTTTCAAACATCAAATCAAGACAATTTGCTAATGTTGGCAGGATTTATCTCCATGACCACGTTCATGATCCTGAGTTTTAAAAATCTTTTTTGTAAAATATATTAAAATATATATTAAACAACTCAATGTCATCAAGCTTAGACATGCTTATTTAATTTAAATCAATTTAGGTTAGCAATGAGCATTGCACTGGGGAATATTTATTCTTCATTAGCCCTACCAGCTAAAAAGAGCTGATAGCATGAAGTGAGTCTGCACATCTAGTTGTGACTCAACATCACATGTGCAGCACCCATTTAAATATGCAGTTCACAATTCAATTACCATTGAGCAGAAATGCATCAGACAGCCATCTTTCTCAAGAAACTTCAGGATACCTATGGACTGTGGCAATTTTATGTACAGGCACCCCCCCCCCTTTGAGCAATCGACTTGCGCGCAACCACATGTACACGTGCCACTGGGAAATAAATACCAAACTTTTCCGTGAATAAGACTATGTTTTTTTACTGAAAAATTATGTTTAAAACATGGGGTTGTCTTATACATGGGTGTTGCCTAGGGGGGAATTGGATTGGTTGATTTCGTGAGCCGGAGATGGTCTGCAGCGTGTTATTGGTGTCAGCAGCAAGAAGTGGCATTGATTGGGTGTTGCTGCATCAATTGGGTGGGCAATAGGCGGCTTCTATCAGCGAGGGGACAGACGTTAGGAGGAGTGTTAGCAACGGCCAGGCAGGTGAGTGATATTTGGCAACTTCCCCCCCCCCCCAAAAAAAATCTCAACAACTCTGGGCCACCTTCCCCCCAAAAAGCTGAACAACTCTGGGCAATCTCCCCCCATTTTCTAAATTTTTAGTCCCCCAAAATAGGGGGCATCTTATACATGGGGGTGTGTTATATACGGAAAAGTATGGTAATTAAATTCAAACCCTGACATGGTGGGAGAGAGCTGGAGAGTCCTTGTGTCTCGTCAGGAGACACCCCCCCCCAAGAGCCTGAGGACATCAGTGAGGGCAGAGGAAGCCTGGAAGAGACAGGTGGTCCAATGGAGCTTTGTTTATGCTGCTCAGCCTCCCCACCTAGCAGCTGATGTGCAGGATAGTGCAGCAGCAGCAGCCACTTTTTTGCACATCCTCAAGCCTACCGCCAGCCCCAGAGCTTCAATTCTAGTTGTGGATATCTTCTGGATACAGTATTTTGAGTATGGATTGAAGACAAAGTGGCGAAGAGGTTGCTCCCCACATGTTGTAATTTCACTTATGTGCTCAGGGGCCCAGAAAGTAACCCCTGCGAAGGTGTGTGTGGGGGGGGGGACACAGGCTTGTATTGCCTTAAAAAGCCAGCATTTTTATGTAACACATCTAAATCAGGGTTGGGGAACCTGTGGCCATCCAGATATTGTTGTTGTTGTTCAGTCGTTCAGTCGTGTCCGACTCTTCGTGACCCCATGGACCAGAGCATGCCAGGCACGCCTATCCTTCACTGCCTCCTGCAGTTTGGCCAAACTCATGTTAATAGCTTCGAGAACACTGTCCAACCATCTCATCCTCTGTCGTCCCCTTCTCCTTGTGCCCTCCATCTTTCCCAACATCAGGGTCTTTTCCAGGGAGTCTTCTCTTCTCATGAGGTGGCCAAAGTACTGGACTACAACTCCCCAAATCCCCAACAATTGGCTAGGCAACATCTGGAGTTCAATAGCGCCCAGCAGAGAGGAATCTCCAGAGGAAGAGGAATTGGCTGCACCTGAGTCGCCAAGAAGTAGGAGGCGGAGCAAGTGATTAGAACAGAGGCGGGCCAGCAGGAGGCAGGGGAGGACGTGGCGTATATCTGGCCTTGGGAGGGGTCAGAAGCCAGTCGAGTCAACTGACTCAGACGGCGAAGGATGAGTTGTGGAAGCTCTGACTGCTGAAAGCCTGTTATTGAGAAATAAACCTCTGCTACTTAAACTGCCAGCATTCTGTGTCTTGTGTGGGAGAAGCACTAAACCTGACAGCATCTGGGCATACACAAATTCCCCATCCCAGCTCTAAAGTAAGAGCAGGTTTTCTTAAAATGTATTATATTACAAAGAACTATAGACACCTGCTTTTCAAAATGCATGCTTAATATAATGTGTTTTGAGACAGAATAGAAAGATGCTAGGAAAAGTCAACTGAAAAGACATAGGTAGTAAATTATTTTTATCTTGCTAATTTAGATATTTAGAAGGGTTTTGTTTTTTTTTAAAGAAGAAACCACATAGATAATTTTAGCTCATATTTTAAAAAGAAACAAGATATTTGGAATAGAATTCGTGTTTCTGGACAATTTTTAATTATGGATTGCAATACATTTTTTTCTGAAAATATAAATTTTCATTTTGAAAAGCCTTTATATATGAGGCAATTGTGCAAATTTAGTAAAACAAACAATTATTCAGGATAATTATTAACTCACCAATTGAAAAGAAACAGATTTTAAAAGTGTGAAATCTTGGCTGAATCATGACTTTCTTCTCTTTATCTCTCTCTTGCGAAAAATGACATATTTGACTACCGGTATGTAAGTCTGTTTTTAAGCATACCGTAATCAACATGGGCTGTAATAGAAAGAATCAAATAAATATCACATTTTCCATTGTGGATTTAAAAGTTTGATATACCCCATTCTGATATATACTTTTAGATGAAGTCATAGCTTACACATACTTAAAATAAATAAATATTGTCTTCATATTAAATAATAGTACCATATTTCCACTCCACAGTAAACCAATGCAAATTAGTTTCTTTAAAAACCATTCATTTCCAGCCTTTAACTGCCCCTATAATCATGTAGCTCCCAATTTTGAAACAGTTTATATAATTATATGAGTTTTACACCATGCCCTGAAGGTTACCATGTATGTACATTTATACATCCATATCCATACAAATTTTTGCTCTGGAACTAATCTACACATCATAATTAACACAGAAAATCCAGGCATTTCTCTCTAATTCTTTAGGAAAGAATTAGGAGCCTATGTGCTGTCATAAGGTCACTAACAGTAAAGACTTCATTATCCTGAAGAAATGTACTATAGAAAACATGCTGGTCTGTTATGAATTCGAAACATAAATTTATTATAGATATTTGTCAGTCAAAATGGTGAACACAATAATTTGTATTAAAAATTCCCTTGGAAATGTATTTCTTGGCTACTGATGAATACCTACTAACAGTTGTGCTTGGTAGGCATAGCAAAATATTATAGTGATCCTATACCTGTTTACCTCTTGGTAAACCTCATTGAACTCAATGGGACTTATTTCTGAGTAGGAATGGGATTATTGTTATATATCACAACCATATCCATTTCTATATCATATTATGGGATGTATGAGGTGTTAGGGGTGGAGTGGTAGCTCTGATACATGGTGCTCCTTCTCAGGTTGTTTGTCCATCTTTAGTCCCTACCCTGCACTCGCCTATCACTGGTGGTTCCTAGAGCAGGGTGGTTCAACACATGACCCGAGGGCCATATGTAGCCCTCAAGGTCTTTTTTGGTGTCCCCTGGCAACATTTAATGCCTCCCTCAGCCTTTACACTGTCTTCCCAAAGCCTGGTAAGGGACGTGTTTTACTTCCCAGAGTCCTCCCGCCTCCTTCCCAAAGCCTAGTTAGTATTTTCCCAGCTTTGGAGAGGAGGTGGAAAAGGGAGGGGCAAATGGAAATATGGGTGAGCTCTGAGTATCAGTGCATTGAGTGCAGTTCTATGTCATGGAGTGTGATGTATATTGTTTTGATGTTTTCCATACTGCAGGTTATTTTTTGGTATTTTACTTTTTTTGCTTTCACTTTGTAAACCCCTTTGTGGGCTTTTGTGATGCAAAGTAGTATATTATTATTTCTATTAGTGACTTACTAAATCACTTTCTAATCCACTGTATCAAGGTGATACAGAACATACCGGTAATTAAAAACAGTTTAAAACACAAAAGCAACAAATACACTTAAAACTAACTGAAACCTTAACAATTAATCACACACACACATATTTACACACACACACACACACACACACACACACACACATATTGCACAAAATGTTATAGCTATACTAATACCACAGTACTAAATTGCTCATCATTGTGGTGCTCCACCTAGTCATGTGGCAAAAATATTAGTTGTTCCCACACTTGATAATGTATATCTTATCTGTATATGCACCTGATATCTGTAGCTGCAATTCTGAACCGACTCATTGTGTGATTCATTTGATTTCAGCAGGGATACTGTACTTGCGTGTAACAATTTCAGAACTGTGGTTGCTGGAGTCCAAGAGATGTTGTTGTTGAGGCATGATTGCTAAATTATAATTAGTAGTACAGTTTAGGAGGCACTGCAGTTCAGCAGTTTATCCACCTTTGATTTATACACAGCCAGTCCCACTTATCTATCTTCTTCTGAATGCTTTTGAATAAGTTTCCTTCCATACTGTCTACTTGCTTGCTTAATGCAAACACTAAAGTATTCAGAAGTGAAGTTAGTTAGATGAGGAACGGACTTCCACATCTGCAATAGGAAGCCTTGACCTCATCCACATGAACCCTTCAATTTCAGTGGGGGACAGTTAAGCACATCTTTAATGTTCCCACTGAAATATGTGAGATTTAGATTATCCCGAACGTCTGGATTGAGTCTAGATTTGTTCTTGAGATGACTCCTCTGGACTGTGAAGGGCTACCCAAGCTAACTGAGCCAAAATGAAGCTACATCTAAAAGTTGGTTCTTTTAGGGATGGGTCAAAGCTCAGCGGCAGAGCACATAAATACATGCAGAAGGTGCCAGTCCCACTCCATGGTGTCTCCAGGTAAAATGGAACTGGTAGCAGATTGTGGGAAAGTCTCTAGAGACTACAATGCTCTGAAGAAGCAGGGAAACACAAAGCAGACAATAGTGGATCAGATGAGGGAGAGGGGAGTCTGATCTGGTGTAAAGCGGCTTCTTCCTCTCCTGTCTCCAAACTAGTTTGAGGTTTGGGTGAAGGAGAGACATGATAGAACATTTCCCCTCATCTAAATTTATATAAACCACTATGCACTCATCTGGGAGGGAAAATGTTCCTGTCACAAGCAATCACATCTTCTAAATTATTGAGGTTAGTGTTGTGGCAACTTTAACTGGAACAACTTTCAGTGTGTAGCTTGGCTCCTTCGCAGAACTCATTCTCAGCTATTTGCAAGAGCCTTCCTGCAATGCTTTCTCTCCCTGCTTGGTCCACATCGCAGACTAGAAGGATTTGCTAGTCTACTCTTAAAACAGCAGGTTAGATAGCCCTTTTATTCTTTTCAGCTGGTTCTATGATGCACAGTTCCTTTTATTGAGATTCATAGTCCACCCTAGTCTAAAAGCAAAGACCAGTGACACCAACTGGACTTAAAACAGATATTGAACTGATTTTTATTTTCTTCAAGAGTCTCTATGGGTGGGAGATAATAAAAATGACTGTCCTTACAGCAGGAAGGGGGAATCTGCGGCCCTCCAAATGTTGTTAGACTACAGTTCCCATCATCCCTGACCATTGGCTGTGCTGCCTGGGGCTGATAGGAGGTGGAGTCCAACAATATACAGAGGGTTAGAACATTCCCCGCCCCTGCCTTACAGGGTTGTTGGAAGGATTATAACTACCGGTAGTTAATGCATGAGATGCCCTCAAAGTATTACGGTAGCTGAAGAGCAGTAATGCCGGGGGTTTTTTTTAGTCCTAACATTTGAGAAAAGTTTTTTTTTAGACACTAGCTTATTGGTGTTGACCCATTTATGATTTTACCATTTGTGGAGAAAAATGTCCATTTGGGTCTATGCCACAACAGAAATATTATGTATTCCTTCAGGTATTGCATTCTCTATAGGCACAATCTTGCAAACTACCAATTACTGTGGACTCAGTTGAGCAAATTAGTTATCTCGGTAACTCCATTAGGGTGTTTGTGTTCTCTTACAGCTCTGCTGATTCAGCAAGAGTGCTCAGACTCAGCTGCTTCTAGGACTGAGGTTTATAATCCACCATCTAGGGAAGGGTGGGGGCGTGTGCACACACAAAATCTTGCAATGCAAGTACAGAATGTGCATTAGAAAACAACCACATTCATGCACAGGTAACTTTTAAGAGTGCTATATAAGCTGTACATCATTTATTAAGACATATCATAAACGAAAATAACAATTTAAGTGGGGAGGAAAGTTCTAGTAATGCCTCAAACCATTTTTTCCTGTACAAATTGTTCTCTGTATTAATATCATATCTCTTATATTCTCTAGAGAAGTTTGGAAGAATCTCTGTTCCCACCCACTCCCAAATGTCTAGGTAAAAGTTCACACTGATATTGGTATTGGGAGAGTTCTGAAATGGCCTTGAAAGGAAGGTCATATTGTGTTTTAATAGCAGTCTGAAGATAAGTTCAGACAATAGGAGAAGCAAAGAGGCAGCTATACTTGTGGTCTAGTGCCTGGGTTAACCTCAACAGACCGTGCTTTGGGTTGAGGCAGGGAGTCTAGTCAGATCTGAATCCAGCAATTAACAAAAGCTAGAGTTAACTCCACACACACACACACACACACACACACACTGCTTGCACTGCACTAATGGACAACTAGAGCAAGCTTCCTCAGGCTAGCATAGTTGCATTTATATTTGAATGGCAAAAGCCGTTTAGACCTCAGGCACAATCCTGCAGATCAAATCTGTACGCATAATTGGAACTTCCTTCTTGCTATTTAGAATCAGCAAAAGACTGAGTCCCAATTGCTAGGAGAACTGTACCTAACATATCTGGCTCACAGTGGGCTCTGTTTTGTGGCCTTTGCCTACGCAAAGTGCCTATTTGAGGCATGCCTGATTGACAACCCACAAACACTTGTGTGCCCTGTAAATGTCTGGAAGACTCATTTGGTTCAGAGTTGCCTTGCTGTCAATTATTCTTGCCTAGAATTATGCTTGCCTAGAATCAGCCCTGAGTGCTCACTAGAAGGACAGATCCTCAAGTTGAGGCTCCAGTACTTTGGCCACCTCATGAGAAGAGAAGACTCCCTAGAAAATACCCTGATGTTGGGAAGGATGGAGGGCACAAGGAGAAGGGGACGACAGAGGATGAGATGGTTGGACAGTGTTCTCGAAGCTACTAACATGAGTTTGGCCAAACTGTGAGAGGCAGTGAAGGATAGGCGTGCCTGGCGTGCTCTGGTCCATGGGGTCACGAAAAGTCAGACACGACTGAACGACTGAACAACAACAACAGAATGGGACAAATTTCCTTGCTTTAGTTAACTATGGTTTTAAAAGGTGTGTGCGCATAGATAGATCATAGGAACACAGGAAGCTGCTGCGAGTCAGACCAGCACAGTGTTGCCCACACTGAATTGCAGTGTCTGTCCAGGATTTTGGTCTGGAGGTCTCTCCAAATCCTACATGGAGAAGCCGATGATTGGACTGAGATCTTTTGTGTGCATAGCAGCTAATCTGCCATGGAGCTTGGGCCCCGTTGCCTTGCTTTCCCCCAAAGTTTTGTCTGCTGCCACTGGCTCAAGAGGCGAGGTTTCAAAGTGGTAGACTATATTTTATTCCCTGCTTTATCCTTGAAGTAGCCCGCAAAAATATCTGTTAATATTTAAAAATAATGAAAAGAGACAACCACATATACCAGTTGCTGAGACTCACAGATGGGGGCAGTGCTTTTGCACTCAGCTCCTGTTCACAGGATTCCCATAGGTTGACCACTGTAAGAATAAGTTGCTTCCTGGACAGGACGGCCCTAAGTAGATTGCTTTTGTTCTCTTCTTGTGTTCTTAATTTCTATTTATGAAAGGCAGACACAACCTTTCTGTAGCCCTCCATTTTTGGCTAATGGCCAAATGCCCATCCCCTCACCTTTACAATCACAGGGCAACTGATCAACTAGCACAGCCAAGTTCATTCTGGAAGCAAAGGGGAGCATGCTCCTAGCAGCTGCTGTTCCTCTGCCTTGTGGCTGGGGCAAGCTAATCTTGCTGGGATTTTGAATTAGTTTCTCCACGGTGGGAAAATAATCCTCTTTTCAAAAGATACCTATAAACAATGGTGGTCATGATGAATGAATATTTACAATCCTATTGGTTGTGTTTCTTTACTCCCCTTTGATTTTGGCTGCAAAATCAGATAGCAGAAGTGTTGTGGGTGCAGCAGGAACAGTAAACAAAGCCATGATAGTGCAGCAAACTGCAATGAAGATGCATAACATGGAGACAAACAAATCACTGATTTGGATGCCTCTGAAGATATCATCACCCAGTTTGGTGTGGCATTGCCCAATTGGCAATTGGCTCAGTTTTTAAAGTGCACCAACATCGATGCTTCTGAAGATACCATTGCCCAATTTGACATGACCATTCCTGAGACCGAGGAGCAGGTTTTGGTCTATGCTTGGGAATGTTTGTGGGTGGCAACAAGTGGGGCCTGAACCACACTAAGCCAGGACACACTGGAGACAACAAGGGGGGGGGCATGAACCGACGTGATTGGCCAGTTAGTTAAGTATTTCTATTGTTTTACTTGATCGGGGTGGTGGTGTGAAGAATGAGGAGGCTAAGCTGGTCTGACACAGCAGCCAGGCACGTACAGTGGCACTGCAGTACCTCCCGCAAATTGGGCCAGAATCAGGTCAGGTTAGGAACCCAAGTGGGAGGGACTGTGCAGAGCCCTAAAGCCAACAAATTACATTTTCCATTCGTGTGTGTGTGTGTGTGTGTGTGTGTGTGAACAACAACAACACTTTATTATGGCTGTAGACCAGCATAAGGAGGGAGGGGTACAATCATTTAAAATCTTTTAAAATAAAATAAAAAACACTTAAAAAAATTAAAACTAAAAAGTGTTAAAACAGTGTGTGTATATATATATATATATATAGAGAGAGAGAGAGAGAGAGAGAGAGAGAGAGAGTCCAAAAAAAAGTCTAAAAGAAGGGTTAGGAACATCAGACGAGTGAAAGAGCACAAAAGGCTAGAATATATAAGACCACAGCTATAAGTCTACAGAGCACACCAATACAAGTGTATTTTAACCAAATTTTACATGGTGGGTCCTGAGATCAAGGAGCAGGTTTTTCTCCATTTGAATACAGTTGGGTGCCATTTTGAACCAAGATGGTGGGCTGAATCTTTCAAAAGTGTACTGATTTCAAAATTGATTTCTAGGTTTCTTAGAATTCCCATATGTTTATGCTTTGATTAGGCCCTATACAAACGGAAGAGAAATATTTAAATCTGCACAGCAAAATGTTGTTGTTGTTGTTCAGTCGTTCAGTCGTGTCCGACTCTTCGTGACCCCATGGACCAGAGTACGCCAGGCACGCCTATCCTTCACTGCCTCTCGCAGTTTGGCCAAACTATTTGGCACAGCAAAATACAGCAGTGCAAAATGTCCTATTAGTTTATGAGTGTTTATTCAAAATTCTAAGATCTCACTTAATAAGGGCACTATTTAAGACAGTTAAGTAATAATTATTGGATCTGCTCCAGTCAAAATTGAGACATTTTAAGTCCACTTTATTTCAGTGGTTTCATTGCATATATACTTAACTTTCATCAATTTATTTTGTTGGAAAAAGAGTTCAGCTGATGTCGATTAACCCTTCTATGAGTTTAACTCCCTTCTGCTTGAATCAGTGGGACTTTAAAGTGCTTAATTGTGACTGGATCTAGCTCTAAGTACCGGTATATTGTTGCTCCTGAAAATATCATGTGACTATATGAGAATTTGTATTCCACAAATTGTTCCCTCTTAATGGGCATTCTTTCTTTCTTGACTGCTTGTCTTTTGCTTGAATGGTCCTGATGAGACCATGTAGAAAGCACCTCTTGTTCTTTCGAGTGTACCAGGTACGGCCTGTCCAATTGCTTCAGTGGAATGTTAATAGATGCCAACATCAGAGCAGGTGTAGTGAAACAGCAGTGAAAGAGTCTATTCAAAAGGGATTTGGGGTTTTTAAAGTTTCCTTTGTGCATCCTGCCTCGTAGATGCAGTATGGTTTAGACAGGGTGCTCACAATCATAGTATCTATCTGTTCTAGGTTGTATGTGAAATATCTACAAGATGGAGTGAGATGCCTTTCAGATACCTCCAAACTCCAACCCTTACAGGCAGTCCAGAAGGAAGATATAGTCCATGGTATCAAAAACCACTCTGTTAGCAGCATCCAGGTAACAGAGCTGTTGGAATCTGTCTGTGGTGAACCACTAAAAACATAAGAAGAGATTGGTGTTCAGAATCATACTGCCCCTGACAGGGGCAGTAGAACATAGCCATCAGGGTTAGTAGAACAGGTGGTGGCTATCCTCATTTGGAAGAGCCTTTTTTTTTTTTTAGTGAAGACCCTTTTGAACTGATTCCACACACCCAGGCTGAATCTTTCTAAGAAAGGAGGAGCATAAGGGGCTTCCTTTTTCTGGATGAGCTTTGCTTGAGCAACAAGGTCTTCTTTAGGTCTGGTGTGTTACTGTATCCTAGCATGTTCTTTATGCTATCTGGTTTGTTCTCCAGTCCTGACTTTTCATTTCATTCTGATTTGTTGCTTATTTCTACCTCTTGGTTTGTTCTTCCTATGTGGCAGGGGTGGTGAACCCGTGGCCTTCTAGATGTTATTGGACTCCAAGTACCATCAGTCCCAACAACTATGTCCAATGGAAAGGGATGATTGGAGTTGTAGTTGTAGTCTAGTAGTATTTGAGGGTATTCAACCTATGTTGTATATTGGATTATAAGGTGTGTGTGTGTGTGTGTGATTCTGTATTTATTATTCATTCATTTATTATCCTTATATACCAATTTTCTCCAAGAAGCTCTCCCCAGAAAAAAACCTGTGAGGTAGGTTAGATTGAGAGATGGCAACTGGCCCAAGATCACCCAGTGAGCTTGATAGCTCCATGGGGATTTGAACCCTGGTGTCCCAGGTCCTGGTCCAATGCTCTAACCATTACACCACACCAGCTCCGTTAGGTAATGTACACATAGATCATCCTATATAAAAATATTTAAGCAATCATTAGAGGAAAATTTAATAAATATAAAGATCCAATCTTTTTGGAACATGTCATTGTTTACAAACTTTACAAATAAAATTTATACTTGGGTTTCATGGATACTACTTTCAGAAAGCCAAGACTAAAGATTTGGAAATGAAATTGCAGACCTTTTCTCTCTGTTGAAGTTATTTCTTGTTCCTCAAATTGCACTTTTCTTAATGAGGTAAAGCAAGATTATGGAGATCATTTTTAATGAGAATTCAGGGACATTACTGGGTTAGCTGAGAAGTATGAAAATACTTAACCTCAGTTCCATGAGCTGCCCTTTATTAACATTTTCCTGCTACAGACTTTCATATAATTGCAGTTTCCAGAAGTCCCATCTCAACTGTTTGGTCCATATATTTGGTGTTAGCCAAAACATGCAAAACAACCATAGAATACAAATCAATTTCAATCATCATTTCTTCTGACTAAAAGATTCTGCAGAATGTGCCCTTGTCATTTCTGAGTAAAGGGCTTTGATGAGCTTAAATACCAAAACTTCTATTGACATCGCTGTAAAGACCTTGGAGTTGGAGAAGAAAAAGTTAAGACAACAGCAGTAATTGGAGGCAGCAGTTTGGAGGCAAAGTGAAACAAAATGGTAGTTTGAGAAGGAGGATAGACCAAAATGTTGGGAGCCATGTCACAGCTGGTTGCAATTGGGCAATGGTGAGGAACAGTAGTGGCAGCTGCCCATTTAGATTGGTAGGTGAAACTGCAGGGAGCCCAGCAGTAGGTAAAGGCATAGCCAATGGCAGGCTGGACTAACTAATTCTACTTTTGTCCCCATCTTCTTCCTTTATGAGTTCTATGAAGGCAACATTGAAACTAAGGAAGAGTAACTTGACAGGCAGTGTTGCCTCTTGCCTCTGGACATTGTAAATAAGAAGGCAGACAGTTTGGGGCAGACTGAGGGCAATGCCCAAGTGGGTGGGAAATCTGTGTCTCTCCAGGTGTTGGATTCAAACCATTTGGTTCCATTTCATTTACTACATTGTCATAACAATGCAAGGACAGGATGGAAATAATACTGATATTTCATTCCCCTGGCTCCTGATCTCATTTCCCCTGTTCCCTCCATCCTTATCCACCAGGCAGTTTGTTAATCAAAGGAACTCAGCACAAAAATTGATTCATCTGTATTCTCAGCTGTTCTTCACAAACTTCCTTATTCCCAGGGAAGGAAAAGACAACATGTCTTCTTTAGCCTTTTTTATGATCTGGCAGGTTTTCCTTAGCTTTTAATAATCCCTTCTCCAAACACTTTACAGCTGATTGCTACAGCTGTTGTCCTCAGACTTGTAGAGCCTGATGACCCCAGATGTGTAGTGCCATTCCTGTTCCATGCCACTTTCCCCTTCCTTCACAGTTTATGGCTAGTATTCAAAGTCCTATGCAGCAACCTAACTGGGCGATGGAGCTTCTATTCCTTCTAATTGCCACCGCTGCCCAACAACCTGTGTCCAAAACGATAAGGGAGGATATTCAGGAGTCAACTCTCTGATGTAGTGTTAGCAGCTGTGGTCAGAAAACTCATCTTCACAAGCCTTTGTTGTTAAATGTTTCTTTCAAATATGGCCAAATCCACTTGATAAGATAGATTTCATAGATTAATATTCCTCAGCACAAGGAGCCATATATCAGTTATGAGCTGAGTGTTGAAAGACGTGAGAACTATTTATCAAAAGGTGTTAATGTTAGTGTAATTGTTTTATTACTGCTTCCCTCATTGGTAGATAACCTCATCAGCTACAAGATATATTATGGTCCAGAATAAAATTCATCAGTTAGGGTGCTTCTGTACATTTTGATAGGAAAAGTGCAGAACAGCTCTGAAGTCCCTTGTGATAACTTGATTACATTCTAGTCTATTAATAATTGTCCAAAGTTAGGCTCTTCAGTATCTATTTAAGCACTCAAATAAATGCTCTATCTTCAATGCTGTTGTTGAGCTTCAGCTAGTTCTTAGTCACATTCTTTTACTCCTTTAAAGGAATTGGTCTGATAGCTGAAGATCGACATCTCTATTTATGCATCTAATTTTGAGGTCATATTCATTTAAAGGAATAACACTTTGCAAACAGTGCCAACAAAGAGATTTCAGAATGGTAATCTCCAGCGATTGGCTCCTGTTTCCCAAAGAGCTGACAGTCTGGCTAGAGTGGAGAAATTAACAAATGCTGAGGAGGGGACATGAAAAATTATCTGAGGGAAAAAGCTTTACAAAACAAGTATTTTCTGTCAGAAGTACATCCATTGTGCTGGAGTTACATAGATTCAGTTCCTCTTCCTTTGTTCCAAAAATCAGCAAAATATATGAAATTAGGTTGCAGTGATTCTCTTGATCTGTTATTTTTCCCCCTTTGCCAAGAATAAAATACCGAACAAAAGAACTTGTAAACAGTATTCTACACTGATCATAGTGTACGAATTACCATCCATTAGCATATTCTTTGCTAATATTTTTTTCCTGCTATGCATATCATGCTACAGGAAAGAGATTTGCTATCTGGATATAAATCCTACACTTCATGTGAAAGATCCATCCATGGCATGGCCTGATAATATAATTCTGTGTTTCTTCCTTTCCATGTAGCCAGACTGAAAGCAGGTCTAAAAGTGGTTTCTTCTCCTTCTCCTCCTCCTCCTCCTCCTCCTCCTCCTCCTCCTCCTCCTCCTTCCAACTAAGATAGATAATTTTGAATTCACACATCAGAGCATAACTGTAAAGACCAGGTGGGCCAGCCTTGCTATTCCACCAAGACATCTTTAGCTAGAACTGGGATACTGCACAGGGATATCTCTGTTGAGTGTTGAGTACATTTTAGGGTGCGTTCTCAGATTATATGGAGCTACAATGAGTTTCAGAACACCTGAACAGTGAACGAAGTGTGGATTCTACCAGCTGTTTCATAATTATTTGTAATGCCCAGGGGATACATAGTAGATAAGGGATTATGGAAGTTGTAGCCCAAAACATCTTGAGGGTACCACATTGACAACCCCTGCTGTAAATGATTGACTTGCTGGGTATATTAGCCGAAGCCATTGTTGGAAGTTATGTAAACATGAACACTTCCTAGTAGTTAATTCAACTCTTATTTATTTCTCTTTTAGCACACAGTTTAATGACCACTGTCAACCCTGCTACATCAATAAATGAAGGCAAGTTTGACAAATAAGCATCAATAAAGAAGACCAATCTAGGAATTAAAGTATTATTGAGGAAAGGCACAAAAATCTAAGCCATCCTGACTAGTGTTCTCTTTGTGTTTCTGTTTATTTGTGCCTTATTGCTTTATTTGAGATTAATTAGACATTTTCCCTAAGTATCGCAGCAAAACCTGCTATCATAACCACATTATCTGGATGCCGAAAAGTAAAGAGAGTCATCATTCAAGCCCTTAACAAATGAATCCAAAACTGGATCTTTCACAAGTAGGTTCACTACCAAGGCTCAGGCAGGGGGTGACTTAATATGCTCCCCAAAGTCCATGATGTTATCCTTGTCCAGGAAGATATTTGTGCCCAGACTTTCTTGAATCAAAGCAAAGCCTGCCATTCCTTGACTGCAAGCCTGCTGTTATAGCTTTTCTCCCCTCCCCTCCACAGTTCCTGGCAAAGAGATATCTGGCTCAACTACATGCCAGATTGATGCTCTTTGCGACAGATCCCTTAATAATATTCAGGTCTCCTAGGCCCGGAACAGAAAAGCTCAGCAACAGCAGAGATTTCTATCTCCAGTATTTTGCTGATATATGAGAACACTGTTATTTCTCTCCCTCCCCCACTTTCCCAATGAACACACTCACAAAAAAACATTCACACACCCAAGCCCTCAGGCCCTACGATAAGATTATTTCTGCCTTTACGCAGGACAAGCAACAAAGTGATTTATTTTTAGTTTTATCGAATTTACAGTCAGTGAGAGAAAGTTTACACTTGGGGCTAAATTACATCAGTGCAATATTTTTTAATACATGTATTCAGGTGTTAAACATGTCTATAGTGACAACTGGAGCTACTTCTCCAGGTTCAGCATATTGTGTAAAACCGGCTTTCGGTTTTGAATTTGGGTATCATGGGCACAATTCATAAAAGAAGTTCACAGGAATATGCTGCAAAGCCCATAAAATACTCCTTGCTAGCTGAAAGCCTAGAAGAAGAGAACAACAATGGGAATGTCAGTGGGACAAACTTGACTAACCACTTCTCACTTCATATACAAACAATGTTTGCACAGGAAGGATTGCCTATCACATTGCCTAATGTTCCACTGAAACATTCTTCGTACAAAGATTACCATAATAAAGGACAAAAGTGGAAAGCACCTAACAGAAGCAGAAGACATCAAGAAGAGGTGGCAAGAATACACAGAGGAATTATACCCGAAAGATATGGAGGTCTCGTACACCCTGGGTAGTGTGGTTGCTGACCTTGAGCCAGACATCTTGGAGAGTGAAGTCAAATGGGCCTTAGAAAGCACTGCTAATAACAAGGCTAGTGGAAGTGATGATATTCCAGCTGAACTATTTAAAATTTTAAAAGATGATGCTGTTAAGGTGCTACACTCAATATGCCAGCAAGTTTGGAAAATTCAGCAGTGGCCAGAGGACTGGAGAAGATCAGTCTACATCCCAATCCCAAAGAAGGGCAGTGCCAAAGAATGTTCCAACTATCGCACAATTGCGCTCATTTCACACGCTAGCAAAGTTATGCTTAAAATTCTAGAAGGCAGGCTTAAGCAGTATGTGGACCGAGAACTCCCAGAAGTTCAAGCTGGATTTTGAAGGGGCAGAGAAACCAGAGACCAAATTGCAAACATGCACTGGATTATGGAGAAAGCTAGAGAGTTCCAGAAAAAAATCTACTTCTGCCTCATTGACGACGCAAAAGCATTTGACTGTGTTGATCACAGCAAACTATGGCAAGTTCTTAAAGAAATGGGAGTGCCTGATCACCTCATCTGTCTCCTGAGAAATTTGTATGTGGGACAAGAAGCTACAGTTAGAACTGGATATGGAATAACTGATTGGTTCAAAACTGGGAAAGGAGTATGACAAGGCTGTCTTATTTAACTTATATGTCTCCCTGCTTATCTAACTTACATGCAGAATTCATCATGCAAAAGGCTGGACTGGATGAATCCCAAACCGGAATTAAGATTGCCGGAAGAAATATCAACTACATCAGATATGCTGATGACACAACCTTGATGGCAGAAAGTGAGGAGGAATTAAAGAACCTTTTAATGAGGGTGAAAGAGGAGAGCGCAAAATATGGTCTGAAGCTCAATATCAAAAAAACTAAGATCATGGCCACTGGTCCCATCACCTCCTGGCAAATAGAAGGGGAAGAAATGGAGGCAGTGAGAGATTTTACTTACTTGGGTTCCATGATCACTGCAGATGGTGACAGCAGTCATGAAATTAAAAGACGCCTGCTTCTTGGGAGAAAAGCTATGACAAACCTAGACAGCATCTTAAAAAGCAGAGACATCACCTTGCCGACAAAGGTCCGCATAGTTAAAGCTATGGTTTTCCAAGTAGTGATGTATGGAAGTGAGAGCTGGACCATAAAGAAGACTGATCGCCAAAGAATTGATGCTTTTGAATTATGGTGCTGGAGGAGACTCATGAGAGTCCCATGGACCGCAAAAAGATCAAACCTATCCATTCTTAACAAAATCAGCCCTGAGTGCTCACTGGAAGGACAGATCCTGAAGCTGAGGCTCCAATACTTTGGGCACCTCATGAGAAGAGAAGACTCCCTGGAAAAGACCCTGATGTTGGGAAAGATGGAGGGCACAAGGAGAAGGGGACGACAGAGGATGAGATGGTTGGACAGTGTTCTCAAAGCTACCAACATGAGTCTGACCAAACTGCGGGAGGCAGTGGAAGACAGGAGTGCCTGGTGTGTTCTGGTCCATGGGGTAACGAAGAGTCGGACACGACTAAATGACTAAACAACAACAACAACAACAACAACAACAACAACAACAATGTTCCATTGTATGGGCCAATAACACAACAACCTTTTTTAAAAAAGGGGGTTTTTTTTGTCTGTATTGCTATTGATCAGTACACTAAAAAGTATGAAGCAAGAAACTGCAATCCTTCTCTTCTTCCCACCAATTTGCACAAGTTGTACCACAGTTTAACCCCACCACACAGCACCCCGTATAAAAGTCAAATTCTGCCCACTATTTAGTCTTTATGGAATCTAGAATAATATCTGAGAACCTACGAAATCCAAACAAATTCTGTACCACAACAGCTTTCTTTATTTGTGATGTTCCACATTCTGAAGTTCCTCTTCTAGTGCAAACATGTGCTTTGAGTGGAACTTCATACCATTTAAAATACTCATTGTGAGCTTTTGCCACAACCATATAGAGAAGTGACCTTGCACGATCATGAGTGCCATGAGATCCCACAGAAGCTCAGGCCGCAGCTTTACTAGCATAAATATAGGCAAGAGAAGATTATGGCAACTTCAGACATATATGAATATATTTGTATCCCAAATTCAGAAAGTGTTTCAAGCAATCCTGAGAAGTATTAAATGAGAAATCTTTTGTATTTTTAAATCTTGTAGATCAACAGTTTTAGCATTCTGTGGCTTAGCCTAAAGTACACTTACTTGGGAATATGCCCTGTTGAACTCAATTGGATTGACTTCTGAGTAGATGTGTCTTGCACTGTTAGTTTGCCATCATCCTAATGGAATCATCACACCTATTAAAATACCATTTTAGTCATGCTTAGTTGCAAATGAGATCTTTGTATAAGTTTTAAGAGCCTCGCCTTTAATTTACTATGCACATTTAGTAATATGTCTAGACAAGACTTCCCCCCACTTAAAGCATATTACTTAAAATATTCTAATTAACATATCCCAGGCCTTAAAATCAAATGTTTTCTAAAAGCACACTGTTTCTTTTCAACCTTCACTGCAGGGCAACAATGCAAAACCTGATTGTTTTATTTACATTTTCCCCCCTTATGTGGTGCACCTTTAACAGACTGTGCCAGCAAATAATTTCTGAGGGTGTATGTGGTTTATGTGTTCTTACTTGGTCTGCAGTTCCACATATCGCAGAAGAACAATGGGGTTTTGTGCATCACATTTTGTGCAATGTGTTATACAACACATTTCATATAAATACAGTCATGGACTGGAAAAGCTTACGTCTCATGGAGCCATTATACTTCATAATTTTCAAATTGCTATTGTCTGGTGAGTGTCTCATCCTTGCTTTACTAGCCAAGAAAACCACAGAGATTGTAGCCTAACAGTGCAATCCTATGCAGGTTTACTCAGAAGTTAGTCCCATAGTATTCAGTCAGACTTACTCCTTAATAAGTGTGTTCAGGAGTGCAACCTAAAGAATCACACTTCAACAATATTGCCCTTAAAGAGTGGAAGTGTTATTAGTGGCTAATCAATCACTTTAGGCCTATTCAGAAGTTCACATACAGGCACAAACTGTGTTGGGGGACACAGGGCTGGCAGAATGTGAATATTTTAAAATAGATGAAAGACACCCAACCAGCTTCACTGCATATAGCAACAAAATCCCACACTTCCTGACTGCACACATCCTCACTGAGAAGTGCCCAAGACCTGGCACCAAGAGGGTACAGGTAGCTGTTAATTTCCCCATGCCTCATGCCACTTTTATTCTCATTAATTATTATACAGTGGAACCTCGGTTGTCAAACGTAATACATTCTGGAAGACTGTTGGACTTCCGAAACGTTCGACAACCGAGGCACAATGGGCGGTTGGCAATTTCAATGGAGAAAATGGAGAAATGTGCCTCAAAAGCCGCTTGACTTCTGAGGCGCATTCGAAAACGGAAGCATTCACTTCTGGGTTTTTTGGTGTTTGGGTTCCGAATAGTTCAGCTTCCGAGACGCTTGAAAACCAATGTTCCGTTGTATAATAATAATAATAATAATAATAATAATAATAATAATAATAATAATAATTATTATTATTATTATATGCCATCCATCTGACTGGGCTGCCTCAGCCACCCTGAGCGGCTCCCGACAAAATATTAGACACAATAAAACGTTAAATATTAAAATTACAACAGTGTTTACAGATTGGTGCTCTGGGGTCATCATTTTCTTCGATTCAAGCTGGATGGACAGCAGCTCAATCCTAGCCATGACTGCTTAGAAGTAAATCCTATTGAATTCAATGGACCTTATTCGCAGGTAAGTGGGTTTAGAATTGCAGCCTAAATGTATATAGTTTGTAGCTTTTCTGACATAGGGACTTTGTTTTCTTTATGATAGGGTCTATATAGCCTAGTGAATGACAATCAGAGAACTGCTTCTGATTCAGGCTTCTGTATTCTCCCAAGATAGATAAATATAAAATAATAGAAATTCTCAAAGGTACTCTTGATATTGATCTCTCTGGGAATACTCTAGATGTTGTTACTGTACATATTACTTGGATAGCAGATTGACACTTAACTGTACTACAGGAAGGCCTGTCCATTCTATCTCCTCTGCTTACTTATGCCCTTAGGCTACACACATACTGAATGTGCCTGAGACAACAGCCGAAACCAGAAACGTCTCCCTTGCCACTTCTTTTTTGTATGCAGGAGCTTCATTTCTCAGCTGCAAAGAGAATCATGTATCTGAGCATACTAGTGACAGTCTGCTTTAAAAAAGCAAGAAGCTGCTCATTTGACTTGTGTCCGTGGATGCACTAAAATAGCAGATGATGCACACACACACACACACACACACACACACACTATATTTTATTTTTTATTTTATTTTTAAGCAGTATAGGGGGAAAGGGTGGGTAGCTTAGGCATTAATCACTTTCATGATAATGGATCTGGTCAGACATTAAACATTTAGAGAGAGAGATTCAGTTGTGCAAAATGATCTTTGCTCGCACAGTGGGACATCTGGTGGTTCCCAAGCTCTCTAGAGAAGATTTTTAGAGGGAACATGGTGGAGTGGGGAAGAGGAGGATAGACAAGCCCTGTGGCACTAGTGAACATCTGCTGTGACTGCACTGTATCTCATCCTTATGCCTCTGTCCAAGTATAGTAAGTTGTGAATGAGTCCCACTGAAAACAACGGGTGGAGTTCAACTTTATATTCTTCCCAACAGTCCATTTGTTGCAAGTATTTCAGCTTCTCAGATGGAATCATCCTCACTTTCTTCCTGCTGCATGCTGTTCTGGGTTTTCTCCTGGCTCTAAGGGGCCAATTTCAGTGGGCGCACAGGAGGAGGAGGAGAGGAGAAAAGCGCTGTTCCACAAATGGAAGTCCTTGTGCAGGGCTGCCGATGAAAGGGTGCTATAGGTGAATCCAACACAATGGGACTTAACTAGAGTAGTGGTTCACTTGTTTCATTCATTTCAACGTGCTGCACCCCTACTAGACATACCTCCCTTTATTATATTGCATTTTTATTATTTTAGTCAGTGCTTTTTGCTGGGGGGGGGCGGCACAGGGGTACGCAGACCCCTAAACATTTTGTGAATCTAAGTTTGGACTCATTGAGGGGCAGTATTTCAATATGAGTAGGAAAATGAGAGTACCCCTAAACATTTTTTTAGGGGGGGAAAGCACTGGGTGTAGTTAAGTGTGGTGACCATTTTAGGGCTGGTAAGTGCCCCAGTCTTCGAATGCAAAGGACATAATCTAATGGAAGTCGCTCATGTTTAAGACCCATTGAAACATTTAGCTGCACACTAATTTAACTGATAGAATGCTAATATTTGCTACATTGCATCCAGCAGAAGGAAATCCTTGACACCCCCTTTTTTCTCCTCTTATCCATTGTGGTGGTAAACATGAGATTGAAAGCACCTACATCTGTTTTAAATGAACTGGAACACTTTGCTGCCAACTGAGACACATGGCACCTCATCTTTACATGTTTTCTCTCTGGTTCTTTTCTAAGTATCTCCTGCTTGCTGATAATAGAGGCTCCTTTTGTTTATCTATGGGGAATTTTACCTGGCTCTGTTACTACTCTCTTAGATGTTACTGGGTTTTCAGTAAGGGTTTTTTGTTTTGTTTTTGTTTTTTAGATTTCTGTTTTGTCACATTTTTTATTGTTTTGTTGTGGTTATGCACTGCTTCAGGCACCATTTTCATTGGTAGGGAATGTGGCACATAAATTCAAGAACTGTATCTAAATAAGATAAATATATGGAAACCTTAGAGTTGTCCTGTGAAACTGGATGTCAGAATGCATGCAAACTATATATCAGTATAGTACAAATAAATCAAACTAAAGGAGCCCAATGCTTATAGACGGGCATTAGGATAAGTATATCTTAAGAAAGTTCTTATTCAGACTTGGCTTCAGGCAATGAAACGTCATAGATGTAGAACTCTAGTGAGTGAAATTTCTAGGGAGCAAATTAGGCTAAAAACATCTTCTAGAGACAGCTAGAAAGGAATCACACACCACTTGAAAATAAGGCAAGTTATTCAGTAAATGTTTCATTTATTGGTCTTCTTCCATTGCTGTTTAGGGTTAAAAGACACGCTGTCAATAAAAATGGTAAATTTATGGATGGTTTGGTTTTTCAGAGCCTCGGTCCTTGTTACATAGCTTGATATTGCCTCATGATAGTGTGAGATTGCGGGTATATTTCGATCACTGCCCCTTTCTTTCAGACTAATTATATTTTTGTTGTCTGGTGAAACTTACTAATAAACCTTGGAATTATAGCATAATATAGGTTCAAAGAATTTAGTGGTCTACATAGGCATGGCTAGTAAAAAGAAGCTTGGCTTTTAAGAAATTAAGTACCAAAAAGGCTGGGATTTGTTTTTTGTTTTAAAAAATTTGATTCCTTTTAATAGCTTCTTACAGAAACACTCCAGTGTTCAATCTTATAAAAGAAAAACAAACAGAGAATGCTTTTGATGCATACTCTTGGGAGTATTTATCCATCCATACCCAATTCTCAGATTTCACACGAAAATTTTAAAATGCATAAAACGTAGGGAAACACGATTGCAATGTAATTTCTGTTTGCTCTAATAGGGACACATCCAATTGCAAGCAATCAGGTTTAAACTAACATGGTTGCAGATAGACACTGTAGCATGGTGGATAAGGTGAGGACTTAGAACTGGGTTGTCATCAGAAGCTCTTCTCCTAGCACCCTTCCTTTTTCTGAGGGAAGGCCTGAGGCCCCAGCAAGGCTTGTTATTTGATGTCCTGCCGCCAGTGTAATCTTACTTCTGAAAATGGTGTCATCTTGAGTGGGCTAAGATGAGAGAACAAGTCCAGTTTCTGGGGAGGGGACAGCGTGGATTTTCTTCCTTTCGTTCCCTGAAGCTGCTGTGAATTCTCCCACTGCCAAGATGCCCGCGGAACCACAGTTAATGTGCAATGCAGCTTCACCAAGTCAGGCCAAGTGGAGCTGAGAGGCCAGGAGATAGGAACCTAGCCTAAATAATACCAAAATTGGAGACAGGATAGCCAAACACCAGCAGCTGTTATAAAGACTGTGCTAATGGTGTCGCTGTGGGTTAAACCACAGAGCCTAGGGCTTGCTGATCAGAAGGTCGGCGGTTCGAATCCCCATGACGGGGTGAGCTCCCGTTGCTCGGTCTCAGCTCCTGCCCACCTAGCAGTTCGAAAGCACGTCAAAGTGCAAGTACCGCTCCGGTGGGAAGGTAAATGGTGTTCCCATGCGCTGCTCTGGTTCGTGCTGGCCACATGACCCGGAAGCTGTACGCCGGCTCCCTCGGCCAGTAATGCGAGATGAGTGCCGCAACCCCAGAGTTGGACACGACTGGACCTAATGGTCAGGGATCCATTTACCTTTACCTTAATGGTGTGAGGGATTGCATTTGCACAGTAGCCAAACCCTTTCCATGTCAGTTGTATTGCTCATATGTGCCTGTATGAAAGCATTAATAATAATAATAATAATAATAATAATAAATAAATAAAAAATAATAATAATTCAGATGAAGGTGACATAAATAAAACAAATCTGTTGAAGGGTCCCCAAAACTGGCTGTTCTAGTCAAGAACCAACTGGCTATTTTAATATGAGAAGACCTGAAAACATGACATCAGTCTGGCGAACAGAAATTGGAACATTTGGAAACTGGAACAGCAGTATTTGATAGGAACTCTGTTGTATTGGGTGGTGTTTTGGTTTGTTCAGTGGCATACCTAAACGGACTCATTTCTGAAAACGTATTACTCATTGATCATATATTTTTGAAGACTGGTATCTTCAAGACACATGGCTCATAATTGGAATGCACTTGCTGAAATCCCACTACAGACAATGGGGCTACTCTTGAATGAATGATTCAGACAGCTAAAGAAGTTCTATTGACTTCAGCCACCTTACTTTGGATAAGATCGCTTGAAGTCTAAAGCATATGTTGTCTAGCTCAGTGAGGGTATGACCTTAAACTCATTTATGCAAAAGTAGGTTGACAGAAAATATGGCTTATTTCTATGTAAAATAGTAAGTGACTGATCATGGGTTTACAAAACACCTTACAACAAGTTACAGGATCAGCTCAGGGCTCCTTATCTTGCTGAGATAGTTAGCTTGTGTGCATTTTCCCAAGCAGTTCTGCAAAAAGCAAAGGTCAGGTATGCTAGGGGATCCAAAGCAAATTTAGTAGACCATTTTAAGCATACATAAAGAATTCTGGCAGAAATCCCAGTTATCTTGAGGTCAGTGGCAAAACTCCAAGCTATTTCATAGAAGACAAGATTTACCTGCAATATTACTTTTCATAGGATTTGGAGTGAGCTTAAACTGGTACCATTGTTCAAACGTCCTTGCTTGGCTCCTTCTTATAATACAGTCCAATCTAAATTATAGGTGTAGATGCTTTTAATACAAAATACATTTATCTCAGATCATTTATTATTATCTGTGTAGCCACCTTTCCTGCAAGGAACTCAGGGGCACAAATATTGAATCCACCTTTTAAGCCTCTCAGTAACTTGTAAGGTAGGTTAGGCTGAGTGGTCAAGGGTCACAGACTGAAATCCTACCCATGTCTACTCAGAAGTAAGTCCTGATGAATTCAGTGTGGCTGAATTGCAGCCTAAGTGAGTTTCACGGGTGGACTTGAACCTAAGTCTTCTGGATCCTAGTCCAGCACTCTGTCCACTAATCCACACTGGGTCCATATGAGTAGCTTAAGTCATGACTTTGCTTTTAGAGACAGGTGAGCTGAGGCTCCAATACTTTGGCCACCTCATGAGAAGAGAAGACTCCCTGGAAAAAAGACCCTGATGTTGGGAAAGATTGAGGGCACAAGGAGAAGGGGACGACAGAGGACAAGATGGTTGGAAACAGTGTTCTCAAAGCTACCAACATGAGTCTGACCAAACTGCAGGAGACAGTGGAAGACAGGAGTGCCTGGCGTGCTCTGGTCCATGGGGTCATGAAGAGTCGGACACGACTAAACAACTAAACAACAACAACAACAACAAAGTGGGATCCATTCCTTTTCCAGTTTCTGCTTGTGTGCTGAAGTGAAATTAATTATACTTAAAAATGTATATTGTTCTAATTTAAAGTGATCCATGTGCTTAACATATACCTTAAAACATGGGCTCCTAAACTGTGGTCCATGGAACGGCAGTGGTCCACAAACTTCATTCAGGTGAGCCGTGGTAAATCTGCATTATATCATCATATTGATTTTTAATTGCTGTTTTAGTTTCTTGTATTGTATTATATAGTATCACAGTCTGAATTCTGTGGAGGTGTGCAAACTGCAACACAATATGAGAAATAAAAGAAGCAACAAAAATAAAATTAGAAATCATACAGCACCTAGTACAATTGCTACAACCGGATTTTTAAGAAGAGAAGAAGAAGAGTTTGGATTTGATATCCCACTTTATCACTACCCTAAGGAGTCTCAAAGCGGCTAACAATCTCCTTTCCCTTCCTCCCCCACAACAAACACTCTGTGAAGTGAGTGCAGCTGAGAGACTTCAAAGAAGTCTGACTAGCCCATGGTCACCCAGCAGCTGCATGTGGAGGAGCAGGGAATCGAACCCAGTTCACCAGATTACGAGTCTACTGCTCTTAACCACTACACCACACTGGTGGTGTAGGTCCAGGGGGGGGGGAGTTTGGAAACCACTGTCTTATGGAAAGTATTCACATCACTTGATTTTTTAGCATTTCATAATACGTGGATGAAGCTGTAGATAGAAGATACTTTATAAAGTTGCCTTTTAGAAAAATAGCACTGCAGGAAGGAGGTTAGCATAAAACATTACTCCCTGTCATGAAATTGTAAAGGTAAAGGTAAAGGGACCCCTGACCATCAGGTCCAGTCGTGTCCGACTCTGGGGTTGCGGCGCTCATCTCGCTCTATAGGCCGAGGGAGCCGGCGTTTGTCCGCAGACAGCTACCGGGTCATGTGGCCAGCATGACAAAGCCGCTTTCTGGCGAACCAGAGCAGCGCACGGAAACGCCGTTTACCTTCCTGCTGGAGCGGTACCTATTTATCTACTTGCACTTTGATGTGCTTTCGAACTGCTAGGTGGGCAGGAGCTGGGACCAAGCAACGGGAGCTCACCCCGTGGCAGGGATTCGAACCGCCGACCTTCTGATCAGCAAGCCCTAGACTCTGTGGTTTAACCCACAGCGCCACCTGGGTTAAACCTGTTTGTATTTTCATAGAATGGTAGAGATGGAAGTGTCCCCAAGGGTCAACTAGTCTAACCCCCTGCAGGAATCTTAACATGTGGTCCCCCATCCAATGTGAAACGATACTGGACCCTGCTTAGGTAATATATAGCCTCACCACTTTTAAAATCGTTGTATTATGTCACATGTAGCTTCAGCTACGACTTCAAGTGGCAGACTGTGAGTAGAAGAAGTTTACAAAGAACTAAACAAATGCACAAATAAATAAATAGTGCTAGATTCCTTCTGACTGGAAGTATGTTTTTACAGGGAAGAGCATTTAAAAATGGCATTCCTCCAACAGTAATCTAACAGGTACAGTCCTCTATGAGGACTTTGCCTCTCGGTTGTGCTGCTTGTGTCAGCATTGACACTGCCAGACATCATTTCAAACTTCAGTAATTGTGATTCCTGTGGGGAAATTAGCTCTTAGTAAGCCTTAACATAGCCCAATAATGCAGGGCATCATTAGTGGCCCCACGGGTTACAGATTTGCTGGGTTTATGCTGAGTCCTCTTCAGCCTGACAGCCATGTTCACTTCTGAGCATGCCAATGAACTGCATGCCACTGTGGTAGAGGCAAAAACAAGGGGTGTGGGTGGGCAAAATGACTAATGTGTGACATAACATTCCATTGTATGCAGGCTCTCTAGATGATGCTGTCTAGATGACGCTCTAGACACTCTCTAGACGCCTTCTCTCTTCATCCTCCATCCAGGCAGGCAAGAAGCATTATTATAGTCTATGTGCTGCCAAAGTGAGCATGGCAAGAAGCATTATCACAGCTGAATAACATAGTCCAGCCAGGCAAAGGATGTGGGAAAGGACCAATGAGAAGGGAAGTCTCAAAGTGGGAGGGGAGAGTCCAGGAGGGCCACGTTTGGCTTATGGCCACGTTTGGCCCCTGAACCAAAATTTGCTCCTAAGACTTCCCGTTTCAGAATTTGTGCAATTAAACAGCATACTGCATATCAGTTTGTGTCATGCAGGTTTTTTGGGGGGCCTGGCACTGTACCTTTAGAAAATCCTTCCCAGAGATATCTGATTGGCACTCTACTTGCTGTCTTTAAGGTGCCAGCTGAATGCTGTTTCATTCTCTCATGTGCTTTTTGTTAATGTTTGTAAATAGCTGTTTTGCTTCTACCTTTGAGTATGTGTTGTTCAATATTTTATTGTTTTTTAAATCTTGGTTTTATGATCTATTTGAAGATTGTAAGCTGCTTCAAGCATTGCAAGGAAAGCAATATATTAATGCTTTAAATCAATCAGTTCATTCATAATCACAGATGCAATGCTTCAATATGTCTATGTTTGGGCCTGGAAGGAACAGAAGTTCCAGCTGATGCAGAAGGCAGAATCCAGACTGTTGATGGAACTGCCTGGCCAGCAACATGTGACACCATTGTTAATACAGCTGCCTTGGCTACCCATCTACTACTGAGCTACACAAAGGTGCAACAATCATGCCACCTGGACTTCAGGCTGCTATATTTATTGACTATGAAAGCACTTTGGTGGTCCAGACAGGGTCACTTCATCAGTTTTAAAAGCCAGCAGTCTACCATATATAGGAAGAAGTTGTTGAAGTCCATGCCCCAAGCACTTGGGTTTGACATAGCAGCTGCTGGTTAGAATGTGCTTTTCAAATCATATATCACATTGCTCACAAAATGGATTAGTCTGAATTTCCCCTTGAATATTGTATTACTTTGGCTATAGCAAGTTATGCATTTGTTTTCATCTAGGATACAACCTGAGAACTTTGAGCAAACAGGTGTTTCTGATCTTGGTAAGTTTTTGTTTCCTTGTATAAAAAAAAGTGCTGTAAACCTAAGTGCATTTAATTGGAAGTAAGTCCTACTGAAACCCGTGGCATTTACTTCCAAGTAAATGTGGTTAGATAAGAGTTGTGAAACTGTCAGATATGTGCATATATACATAGTACTAAATATTTGGTTGCTTCTATAAACTTGTCCCCATTGCAGACTTTAATATGTAAGGATTATTTCCTTAGGATTATTTTCAAAATATGTTTACAAAAGTCATTCTTATCCCACAGTGGTAGCCACAACCACAATGTAAACATGTCTGAAGAATACTGAAAACCATTTCACTTGATGGAATATATATTTTTTAAAACACATGTGTTGGTTTTTCCCAAGTTTCCTTCTGTCCTGTCCTGTAGTGACCCTGACATCACAAAATGCTTGCGTATGCTTTTATTACACTTTCCCTTCTATTAGGTTAGGCACACCCAATGAGCATAGTGCAATGTGTGTATATGCACAGACTATTCTGATCTTTTGTTAGTAACCTTTGGAGAATGCAGTGTGCATTTGGAGATGCCATTGTGTGATTCTCGTGTGAGCGAGGAAGCTCTTCAATAATAAGCCACAATGATAAAACTTCAGGAGAGCAGAAGCTTGTCAGTCAGTTGTAGTAAAAACAAAAAGTCCTGTGGCAATTGCAGAAATGTAAGCCCTACATGCATTACCATGCCATACCGGCAGCATGGTTGCCGCTCCTTTGGAAGATGCTTGAAATATTTGTTGGGATAGCTCTGCCCCCATCTTCCCTGGGCTACACAAGGCTTAAGTGCCCTGAGGCAAGGCAGAAGCCAGGGTGCCCAGGCCAACTCCTGAAGGGACTATCAATGGCCTGAGAGAATCCTGGGGTAGCCCCACTTCCATCTTCCTACATCTTAAGGCAAAGAGGAGAAGCCCAGGCTTCAGAGATAGCACCATCAGCTTCTGAGTCAGACTGCAGGCATTTGTATATTTTCGTTGTGTTAATAATTGGGAATTCCCTTGGGTGCCTTCACAGAAAGGCAGCCTATAAAGGCAATAGCCAAATAAATAATGTATATAATAATACTGTAAATGGGTGACCACATGGCATTCAAAGAGCACATTGGAGACACTCACACCTCTACCACTGATCCTTGGGGCAACTTAGGGGAATGATGGCATCTACTTTCGGTCAGGATTATGTGCACTCAGAAGCCCTGAATTGATACCATTATGTTTAGGATCGAAATGCCATATGAAAAGTGCTGGGTTGTGTGTCTAGTGCTATCCTACCCTACTAGCTGTGTAATAACAATGACATCCGTTCGCCATATTCACACCTAGGAGCATGCCCCTTTCAAAGAAACAAGGCCATTCTATTGAGGATGCTATGTCTACTCAGAGGTAAGTGACACTGGAGTCTATAGGACTTACGACAAAGTATTAATGTGTATAGGGTTGAAGCCCCAGGCAGGTTTTTAGGATTATGGTGGTTATAATGAATGCTTCCTCTTGGGGATTTTTCAATGGTTTTAAGTTAGTCATGTTCATTAACTCCAATGAGTTTGCTCTGAGTAGGACATTTCCTACCAGCTGTTGTAAATACCGGCTCCATACAGCAAATGAAATACATGGCTCCATACAGTCAATGAAATATTCAGCATTTGATTATTTTTCTTGGGGTTAAAAGGTATTTAAAAATAAAACAAAACAAAAAGCAACATTGTGAGAAACACTGTCAGTTAAACCCACTTGTTAATATATCAGGTTCATTATACTGATCAGGGGCAATTGACTAGTATGTATCCCAAACATAGTATTTTTCAGAATGTCTGAAAGCAAGTTGGTCAAAAACCCAGAAGAAAAAGAAACTGTTAAATCCATTTGTACATTGATTTAACAGAGAAGTATTTCATTCTTCTTGTGTTTTTCTTTTTTCTCTGGGTGTCTTGAAATAATCCTTTTTCTGTCTCCATCCTCCCACTTAGACATTGTTCACAGACTTACTTATTTATGAAGTCTGAAGGTTAGTTCCTACCTGCTGAGAGTAATTAGCCCTGTTCTTTGTGTCCTATGCAATCCTGTCTGATTAAATGTACACATTTGTTTTACTTCTTTTCATGTCCCTTTTCTCTTTACTCCTGTTTTCCTGATTGTAAGTTGCTGTGATTCTTTTTTTATTAAAAAAATCTATTTTGCCATCATCTTTCCTTTAGTATGCAAATTTCTATGTGAACTTATGGTATATATATGCCGCGTCAATTGCTGTTTTATTATTTTTCATTCATGTTCCCCAGAGCAGACAGTTTTAGGGAATATCTCCCGCCCTCTAAACTCTCTAAATATTGCATGACAGATTGGCTTTGTTTTGGAAGCCCTTTAAGATCCAGTGGCTGTTAGTAAGAGCAGCAGGTTATGCTTCTTTTTCTTGTTGTTGTTGTTGTTGTGTGTGGAATGCTTGGATTTAATACAGCCTATACTTTTTTCTTTTTCTTTTTGACACCATTTCTATTAGGCAATTTACTAATTCCCCTTGAATTTACTCCGTGTGTGTCTTTCTCTCCCGCTCCCCCCTCCTTTCCGTCTCCTCTTTTGTTCCTTGGCCCATGTTAAAGTTTCCAATTGACTCCTCCATTGTTACAATTTGTCACTGCTGGAAGATCAATTTGTTTTACTCCCCTCATCAGCACAGTAGAATCGGGTGCCAGATGTCTTTCTTTCTTTTCTTTTCTTTTTTTCTTTTTTTTTTTTAAAAAAGCAGCCACATTATTCTTCTGCTCCCAGTTTGCGCCTTTTTGGAGCCTGATCGCTGGCTGGTAACTGGAAAAGAATGTTCTGTTGCGCATTCCTGAACTGCATCCCCACCCTCCTCCTCCTCCGCCCACCCTCCCCCAATAATCTATATTTGGCAATTCATTTACTAGCCTGCTTTGGGGACCACACAGCTGGATCACACACACAGAGAAACAAGCGATATTTTCTGTCCCCTAGAGCCAGTGCGTGTTTTTTTGTTTTGTTTTGCTTGTTGGTTTGTTTTCTTTTTCCTGGAGGAGCGAGCGAGCGAGGGGAGCCGGGTGGCGGGACGCACAACCAAGAGCGGCCAACGGAGGCTTCGCACCTCAAGTCTCGCAGCCCTTGATTCTCCCGCGCCACAATTAACTTCTTCCCATTCAACCGCTCTCTGCCAATCTCCACCAGCCCCAGTCGGGAGGGAGGGGGGGGGCAGCGGCGGATGGTGCTGAACCATCCCTCCCTCACGTTGTTTGGGGAGGCGACGCCTAATCCCTCCATGAAAAGGTCTCTCTGGCACACTTTGCCCCGGCGCTCGTAAGGCTCCGAGCCCCGCGGAACCCGGCCGATATCTTCCTTCCGAGGAGGAGAGACCTACGGAGGAGGGCGCCGGGCGGCTCCTACCCAAGGCCTGAGGAGGAAAGCCCTCCGGAGCCAGGGACACTTTCTTGCCGAGAAGCTCGCCTTCCAAAGCCGCGCTCCTCCAGGAGCAGATTTCAAGTTCCAGGCAAACTCTGCTCAGAAGGGGGGGGGGGCGCCCTCTTCCTCGGTTTCTGCCCTCGCTCAGCTGTACTCACGAGGTTTATCTCCAATAAACTTCATAGCTGCTCAGGACACCAACATACATAGATATATTTGAGTGCAGCCATGTAAATATCGCAAGGACGAACAGTTCCGTCCTAGAGCCTGCTTACTGGGACGGAAATCGCAACGGGGCTTACTTTCAAGTAAACGCGCAGTGGTTAGCAGCCCCAATTGCGGTGCTCCGCGTGTGAAAGTTGACGGCTCAACAAATTGCACTGCTGCTTCTGGCCTATTTTTGTGTGCAAATGCACTACTGAGGCACAGTGCCATTTTCTTTCAATTGTGTGTGTGTGTGTGTTTAGCCTGTGTTTTCTTTCCTCTGGGTCATTTCTCTCTACGCCCCTCTCTCCTATTTTCGCATTGTCTGCACTGGACCATTCCCTTCTTTCTTCCTTCCTTCCTCCCTCGTCTACCCCGCTCCTGGCTCTCGCTCCCTCTCCCTCTCCAAAAAGGATCATTGTTAGTTTCTCCGCTTCCCCCCCTCCTCCTGTTTATTTATGCACACGTCATTGGGGAGCCCCGCCCCCTCCTGCATCTCATTAAGTGCCTAGTGTGTTTCTTTTTCCCTGTCAATAATCCTGGATCCCAGACTTCTCCGTTCCTCCGGATTTCGATCCCCCTTTTTCTATCTGTCAATCAGCGCCGCCTTTGAACTGAAAAGCTCTCAGTCTAACTTCAACTCACTCAAATCCGAGCGGCACAGGCTCCCTATATCTGCGGCTTCTACCCCCCCCTTTTTTACAGCTGACTTGTTGTTTGGTTTGTTTGCTGCAATTTTTTTATAGTTCCCCCCTCCCCCGTCTCTCCCTCCCTCCCTCCTTATATAATTTTTTTATTATTAATTTTGTGTGTGTCTACCCGCGTGTGTCTGTGCGCGCGCTTTACACGCTGATCTGATCTTCGGAAGAAAAGAGAGAGAGAGAGAAAATCCAGAAGAAGGAAAAGAAGAAACCCAAAGTCACTGGTGCAAAAGGAAAGGAGAAGGGACACTGCCCTCCCCTCCTCCTCCTCCTCCCTCTTTTCCCCTCCCCAGGAGGAAAGAAAAGGAAAAGGAAAAAACTTTCACCTTGGACTTTTTTTAAAAAAAACAAAAAATTGCAAACTTCCCCCTTTTCTTTCTTTCTTTTTTTAATCCTTCCCCCTTTTTCCTTCCCCCCCTTTCCCCTTCTTCTCTCCCTCCCCTCCCCTCTGTCCTTGCAAAATTGCTGCTGGTGGGGTAAGTCAGGAGGAAAATGCCGCAACTAAATGGCGGTGGAGGGGACGATTTGGGGGCGAACGATGAATTGATCTCTTTTAAAGACGAAGGGGAGCAAGAAGAGAAGATCTCGGAGAACTCGTCGGCAGAGAGGGATTTAGCCGATGTCAAATCGTCGCTAGTCAATGAAACAGAAACGAATCAAAACAGCTCTTCAGACTCGGAGGTAAGGAGACCCCCCCCTCGCCCCGCCGCAGCAGCTCTTTCCAGCACACCTGCCTTACCTCCACCTTGGGGGTTCCCGGGGAGATGGGATACAAGAAGTTTGGGGTGGGGGTGGGGAGAGAAGAGAAGAGAAGAGAAAAATGCCATGGAGGGGGTGGGGGAACTGAGCTTTCGCCCTGAGTTGCAACTCTGTTTCTTATAGTATGGTCGGCGACTGCCCTGTTGCTTCTCTGGTGGGTTCAGTTATCTCTGTATTTTCCGTATCAAGTTTTGCACAAACTTCTAACTTGTTCTCTCCCCCTTCTCTCTTTCTCTCTCCTCCCTGCTTCTTTTTCCCCCCTTCACCAACCTGCCTCATTCATCTACTCTCCCGGTGCCTTTTTTTTTAAAAACCAATTTTTCACCCTCTTTTGATCCAAGGCGGAGAGGCGGCCCCCGCCTAGGTCCGAAAGTTTCAGAGATAAATCCAGAGAAAGTTTAGAGGAAGGTAAGTTGTGCTTGATGGCTCCATCCCACCCACCCCCTTCCCGTTTCGAGGGTGGTGGAGGGGGGGGGAAGAGAGAGAGTGGATCTGGAGCACCCCCAAAACCGTGCTCTCCGTGGGCGCAAACAAATGCTCTTCCAAGTTTCGAGAAGCACTTTTTCTAACCGTGATTTCCTCCCTGCTTTCTGTTTTTTTTCCCCCTCCTTGTGCCTCGTTCTCCCGCCATGTTAGCTGCGAAAAGGCAAGATGGAGGGTTGTTTAAGGGCCCACCATATCCCGGGTATCCCTTTATAATGATCCCCGACCTGACCGGCCCCTACCTCCCCAATGGCTCCCTCTCGCCCACGGCAAGAACGGTAAGTCAAACGTGTGTATATGTATAAGATATATGTAAAGACGAGCTATGTTTTCCGCGCATTTGTGTCCCACACCCGCCAAGGTCCCCCTGCTGCCTGTTCCGCCCGCCCCCTCCGCTCCCGGCCGCCGCGGCGCTGCCTGAAACTTTCCAAAACTTTTGCGCCTTCCGCTGACTGCGCGCCGAGGGGGCGGGGGGGGTGGGCAGAGAAAGGGGCTGTTTACACTTCGCCATGTTGATTCCTTTACTTTCAGTTTTGGGGCTTGGGCCCTGGGACTTGGCAATGCGAAGAGCACCCGGAGTCCCAGCTCCCGCTTTTTAATTTTTTTTTTCCGCGCCCAGCGTCCGAGCCTCCTCCGCTCTCCTTTCCACAAAACTCTTTTTTGCGATTTCTATCGCGCTCTGTTTTCCTTCTCCCCTCTCGAGTGGCGACTGGGTTTCCTTTCTCTCCCCTCCCCCTTTCCTTGCCTCCCCCTTTTAACCCTTTGCTCACTTGCTGAAACCTTCCCGAGTTACTAATTTACTGGCAGCGTTGCCACCGAGTGATTAATTGGTGTAAAATCTTATCCGGGGTTTGTTTTTTTTTAAAACTTTAGGACTCTGTGTGTTTAAAAGATTTTAAGGGTGGCAGTTAACAGTAGACGGCTCTCCTCCCCCCCCCCCTAGTTTTCCTCTCCTGCTATTCTATGTTTGTAAGAATTTTTTGGCATCTGTTTTTGGAAGGGGCGAGAAATTTTTATTTTCATTCCTTGACACACTGGCTTTCCTTAAAGTCACCAGCTTTCACTTAAATAGATCACATGTATGAGTTCCATAAGAAGATAGTGGATGTGGCCACCACGTTTATTGTGTAGGAAAAAAAATATCGAAGCTATATATATATATGAGAAGTTGTGCTTGGCTCAGCTGAGTCAGGACATAGTATAGAAGAGGAAAATGCAATCCTGCAAACAGACACTGCCTTCCCATTAACAAACAAAAGTTATAAGCATTATATAAAGAAACAAGCCTTCACTTGAAAGGACTATATATATGTATTCCAAAAACAACAAAACAACTGGGCTCCTCTGGAGGGATATGTGTACTTCAGGGCCTCTGGGTGTGGCAGGAGGTTCCGTAGGTGTGGCATCATGAATGGAGGGAATAAGTTTCTTGTAGCCCTCAGACTGGTTTTGTTAAAACTTTTGGGAGGTGTGAAGTGTTGGTCTCTGCCCTCCTCACACATCCTCATGGATTTTTGCCAGCTCTACTTCCTCTGCCCAACCATAATACAATCTTCATTAACATTGTTTAAAATACAACTTGTTACTTTTTTATTTATAAATATAAGCCAGTTCCCTCAGGGAATGCAGTATTTGTGTACACTTTATCTGTTACCTCATTTTCTATTGCATCTTTTAACTGAAGTGATTCTTTCCCAGCCTATCCACTTAATTCTCTCTCCTCCAAACTACTGTTTGAATGCTCACCTCTTTTCTTTCAACTTGGTCATTTGAGGCAGCTATTTGAAATACAAGTTCCACTGATAGGTAGTTGCTGAATCCACGGTAGTGTGTTTCTAGACCATGGGATGTTTTCAATGTGTCCAGTCTACAATTGTTTTTTCAAATGTCAGATCAGGCTTGTTTTTACTTAAAGTCCAAATTCAGATTACAAATTACAGGGGGGAAAGATGACAAAATAGTGTTTACTTGTGTATTTTTAAATGTTTTCAAGGATGAGGTTAACCCAGTCAAGATATTTTATAATTTACTTTTATTTTGGGGCTATGGTCATAGCAAGGAGACATTTTGGTAACCGCAGTTTTAGCATAATGGAAAGGAAAGGTGACTGGATTTTGTAATTGGAGAGTTGATGGGACAGGTAAAGCATCTTATATGTTGGTAGGGATAGAGTGTTTGTTTTGTGGTTATTTTAATTATGTACTATGAAAGCATAACCTTTTAAAATTATTCCTCATAGTGGTTTCTGTTCAAAATAGAAATAATTTTGCAAATTTAAATTAGTGGGACTGATGAGCATTAGAAAAAAAAATTCCTCTGGAAAAAAAGAATTTTATATTTATTTACATCTTTATCTAGCAGCACTTAGGATTTAATATTGACGCAGTCCATTACCTTTTGAAATGAGTGGGAACTATTTGTATAGAGGTTTTGAATAGATGTTTGATCAGGGCCCCAGAGTAGTTATTAGTTAATGGAGAAAAATCTTCTTGGCCATATTTAAACATTCTCTCTCTATTAGCAACAATTCATTTCATTGTATAAAAATATATTATTTTGTTGATATAACAGGTGACCTTGTTCCTTAGCATCATATGGATTCAAAAGAAATTTTTCCATATTCAGTAAGCAATTTGCACATAAGCCAACAGCATATTTTGGGCCCTTTCTTCTACTCCCAATGATTTGTAGAGTTTGCATTTGTGAAAGCAAGATAAATTGTGGTTTAAAGAGAACCCATTATTCGTTTATGTCACAAACCAGAATGATTAAATATTACAAAGGATTTATTCAGTTTATACTGTTCAAGGTGTATTCCTATAATTTGGCTGTTCTTTTTAACTCAAACGTGTAAGTGAATAAATAATATTGAGTCTTGCACATAGGTAGAATTATCACACAGGATTATCAGCTCATGAACCGTATTTTTCACTGAAGGTTAAACAAGTTGTTTTGCAATATTGTTTCCTTTTTGGTTTTTGTTCTTTTATTTTTATTTAGAGAAATATTTGTTGTTCTCGTATGCAACCTTCAGTTCTTGTAAATACATAAGCTGATTGTAGTTAACACTGATTTCTGCTTTTCTGCTTTAAGAAATGTAAAGAATTATGAAGTATCATTAAATCTGCTTATGATGAATAATACATTACTTTAGGAATAATGCTTTAATTGCCAAAGAGTCCATAAAGCTTGTTAGCAATAATTTTATTTTAAAATGACAAAAGATTATTCTACATAATGCTAGTTTTGCTTTTGCTAAAGTAATATGCCTGGCTCTTCAGAGGACTAATATGCAGTAAGGAGAGCTGTTAGAAATGAAATAATGAATTAAAGAATACACTTGTGTAGGCAATGTGGTAGTGGTTGCAATAGGGGTAATTTCAGAATTTAAAAGAAGAACAATTAAGTAGTTAGATGTAATTCTGATTATGAAAATACTGTTAATTTGCTTTTTGTGGGGGAGATTTCTTTCACGGTGCTGAGTTGTTTCACAGTGCTCATCTTTCATTTGAACCTGAATATAAAATGGTTAGTGTAGGAAAATATGGAAGTGATATGGCTTGTGATCTGGTAAATGCCCATTAATGGAAATATTTTAAAATAATGCATTGGAAAATGTATTTTCTCCCTTTTATTTCCTGAAGCACATAATCTTCTGCACAAGAATGTAGATCCTGGTGCACGAAGAGTTAATGGTATTCCCCCCCCCCTTGTTCCCCTGTCTTGAATTGTTTTGACAACACTTTTCAAAAGTGTGACATTAGGAGCCCCTGCAATACAATGTAATATTACTGTAATTACACAGGTCATTACATTTTAAATAGAGAACAATGAAATGCTTATCATGCTGAAAAACAAAGAACAGGTGTTCCTGCCCTTCTTTGGTATTTATGCTAATTTGTTTTTCATCTTCCTTAGAAATATTTATTGCTTGGCACTGTGAAGATTTCTGCTTCCAGTATGATGGTTTGATTCCTTACTAATCTTTAAGGTGGAGGGCTTAGTTGATTTTTGAAATAAGGGTTATGGTGTTAAACTAGTTGGATGTTCACAATGTACATACAGTTTTCATATGTCAGTGTGTTTGCGCTTCATGGCAGAGATAAGCTATTCATTGAATTGTACCATTCACCTTCTTGATGGCTTTAAAACAACAATGAAGTTTTTTTTCTGTAACTGTGTAGAAACAAGCTATTCTCAGCCGATGATCTTCTGACACCAATCAAATGAAGCACAGTCTGAAAACCTCTCAGTTCTTAGCACAGTTAGAACGCTGTTTCTGCTTCACAAGTGGCTTGCAAAATATATAATAGCATTAGCTTTGCAAAATATATAATAGCATTAGCTTTGTTAACTTCTTCTTCTTCTTCTTCTTCTTCTTTTTCTTCTTCTTCTTAAAAAAAGACATTTAAACTTCTCCAGCATGATTTCAAGGTTGCAGGACACAGAGAGAGAATCAGTGAATTTTAAGAGCCAGATCCTCCTTTGCAAGGGCAATGCAAGCTTGTGAGCCCAGAGAAGTAAAAGTTTGATGCTTCTGATTTATGGCAAAATTTGCAGCACCTTTTTGTGTGAGGGTCCCAAATATTGCTTTTTGTTGTAAGGCAACACTAAGATATAGTATTTTAAATAAGTATACTAAGATTTGTCTCTTGATTTAAAAGTTCCAGTTTTCATGGATTCATAAGAAAATGCTACCCCTCCCCTTTTTAAAAAGCAGAATAGAGAAAGGACAGCTGTAGGTTTCTTTTTCTCCCTTTCTTTTTTGCTTGCTTGTATGTGTTTCCACACTGCACCATGACTAAAACTGTAAGGCCCCCCATTTCCAGCTGTCTGGTAGTTATGTGGAAGTTGGATTATTGGCTGTTAAGCATGAGACAACCTGGATTTAGCAAATGCTTTCCTGAACAGGGGAGTAGGTGACTTGTTTGGGGGGTGGGGTTGAGGGGAGAAAACATTTGTGAGGCACTTTGTGGTTGCTCTTGAAACATACATACTGCCACAATAAAATGAAGAAGAGATGCACTCTTTGGGTCAAAGTGCATCTAGTTTCCAACAAAAGAGCACTTGCAGATAAGAGGGCATGGATGTGTGTTTTTCTTAGTGCATTCAGGGATGTAGGTGGAATTAAAATGTTCTCCTTCCCACACCTTACCTGTTGTGGGAACTTTTTGTTTCTTGCTTGCTACAGACTTTTAACTGCTGCAGCTGCAGCTGCTAGATTGTTTGCATAGTAAGAGAGTTTGTACTCACCCAAGCCTTTGTGTGTGTGTGTGTGTGTGTCTATTCGTATTCTCTTTGTACTGAGCTATGGCAAATATGCAGGCAGAGCCTTGCCCGCTGACTCGTAATTGGGCATGTTTGTGAAGGAAATGGTTAATTTTACAACCAAAGGCAAACTTGCACCTCAACAGGTCTGCTGAAAGAAATGTGCCACAGTCATTTGCTGGCAGGCAGCGAAGGGTCATAAATCTACAGGGTTTATTTACAGCCTATAACACTTATGAATGTTAAGATATTTGACGCCACGCTGGCCTTATAATATCCAAGGTCCACAGACACTGGCAGTGGGTCAGGTTTCTTTCACTAATTATAAGCAATGAGAGATGGGGAAATTGGGGAAATAAACCCATGAAAAGCTTAGATTGTTTTTTGGGGAGGGGGGCTGGTGGGAGTTTGGTGCTTGTTCTCCTAACTGCAGGACTGGCCTTTTCATATGATTCAGAATTAACTCTTGAAATACTGAGGGGCAATGTAGTGGCTTAAGCAAACCTTTAGCACAGCCTGCATTCTTTATTAACCCGCTCGCAGTCCTTGTGTAGGATATCTAGAGAGGAACCCTGCAAAATATTTCCCAGAATACTTTCAAAGAAACCTGATATAACCCTGAATATATTTGTTGTAGCCGAGGGGCGGGGGAATTGCCTTGACTGAATTAATAAACAAGTTACATTAGGCTATATTTAACAGATGTATGTTTATGATTGATCTCTGTCTTTCTTTCTTGAAATAAAGCAAGAAAGTGGCACTTCAATAAGAATATCTAGATAGCAGACAGATAATACATTTTTCATTTCAAAGTCTGGTTTTAAATTACGTGACTACCTCCCCACCCATTATTTTATAGAACTGAATAAAATCTGGGTTTCTAGAGGGGACAGATCAGGAGAGAAAACACATTAGGGAAAAAAAAATGTGTATCTGGGAAAAAGAATGTGGTAAAATCCAGAGGCCAGGAGCAAATGAGGAAGAATGCTAGTGTGTAGGGGTGCTTGAAAAAAATATATTGTTGAGATCAGCTGCTGAAGAGGAAGCTGGGCATCTTGGGAATGATTGGCTCATGTGTCAGGAAAGTCTTTGGGGCCAAGGGGAAGCATACTTGAGGGGCCCCCTCTCTGGTTCTCCCTGGATTAAACAAGTGCATTGTTTAAATGCTTTTAAATGCAAGAGTGCTTTTCTCTTAATCTGTATGCTGATGCTTCTTCTTTTTTAAAAAAAAGCCAAACCCTGCCAAAGGATAAATCAGGTTTTTTTTTAATAAGTCCTAGGAATATATTTCCCCACCTCAGCAGTCTCCTTAGGTGCATTATCACATTCAACTTAGAGATACCAATTTGGGCAAGGGAGTATGGGAAGAAAATATATATTGGTTTCCTCCCATATGTTTTTACCCCTTCCATTTAAAATACTGAGTCATTTCCCCCCGCAAAATATAAAAATGTATTTTTTTTAAAAAAAAACCCCAATAACTTTCCACTAGTAAATGTTCAAGAAGCCTAGGACAGAATGTTTTATGAATTTTCCTAACCGGTAGAGTTCTGTAACTTATTAGCCCCTAGGGATAAAACCTGAATCCCTTAACACCACATTACAGAGGTGATGTGGTAGGACCTTTTAGCAGGTTATCAACAGTGGTGTTTGTCTGTTTCCCAAGAGAATTCATTCATTTGCAACTCCCTGTTTAATTCCAGGTTGGCACTTGGTCTGTTCTTTTGTGTGTTTTTGTTCAAGTACTCCAAAACCCTGATCCTCATTATTCTTGAAGCTGTACACAGTCAAGCAGGCAGCCATGAATGAGTTAAGTTGCTAGCTAAACTTTGGCTTGGGGAGGAGAAATTTGGGGGCCTGGTTGGCATTAACAGGGTACAGCGCATTTTACAGAGCTTAATTAGTACGAACTGTAATTGTTTGTGGTCTGCCAGGAGGAGTAATGTGCAGGAAAAGTAGAGTCGTTCTTTTGCAGTCTTCAGTTTTAAAACGATAAATCACTTGCATATTTGTGCAATGATTCAAATGGAGCTGAGACCTCTCCATCTCAACATGTGGTAAATTGTAAAGTCAATGAATTGCAGATGTAGGCTACAGTCTCTCTCTCTCTCTCTCTCTCTCTCTCTCTCTCTCTGTGTGTGTGTGTGTGTGTGTAATGCAGAATGAATGGGAAAGAATGACAGTATAAATATTTACTGAGAAGATAACTGAGCTTTAACTTGCTAGGCCAATTATGAAGTGCTAGCCAGTCGTTTTGTTTTTAGCCATTTGTTTTAGCTTTAAATAAATTAAATCAAGGATAGGGGCACTATTAGCCTTGATGAACATTGCTGATCCTCGAGAAACAATGGCTTTTTGCATAGGACCATGAAACAATTGGATTTAGTAGAAATTGGTTCACTGCTATCACTTGCAGCTAAGTAAAATAACAAGGGAAGGGGCACCTCAAATGCTTCTGCAACAAAGCCTTTAACGAGTGATGTAGACAAGTTTGTGTCTCAGAGAATATACTACCAGTTTGTAAGAGATCTGTTTCTACATTCCTTGCACACCCAGAAGTCTCATCAACTTCACTGAGACTTCCTGCTTGAATAAGGAAGGCATAAAGACCATGTCTTTCATTTTTAGCATGTTTGAAATGCTCAATGACCCCATTGTTTGCATCTCAGTTATCCAGAGCTACTTGTTAGCTTGATTTAGGCCCCATTTACACAGCCAAATAGCGCCAGTGTTTCTCCCTCCACCCCTTGTGTTGGTTAGTTAGAAAGGTATCCAGATAATTTAAATCAGGACAACTTTTATGGACACACAGTAGCAATATCTTTACTGGTAGCAGGCTAGTCATAATCACAGATACTGTTGTTCATTGTCTTTCTCAATGGTAATTGAGTTTTGCTTTTCTCTTATACCTGATGGTATTTGTTTATCTTTGGAAATGTAAACATTCTTCTGTGAAGTAAACAAGTTACAAGCACAATGAGTAATTACCCTTAGGCTTAACTGCATGTACCCTCCAATGATGACTTAACTATTTCCAGATCGAAAATTCTTTCTAGTAGCACCTTAGAGACCAACTGAGTTTATTTCCAGATGTCACATTTGCTTGTCTTCAACCTAGGGGCTGTGATTTAATCTCCTCCCCTTTCTCTTTTGGATTTCCCACATCCCCTTAATGGTTTGCTGTAACCGTAGCCTGACATGACTTTTTTTTTTTTAAATGTACAAATGGTTTGAGCTCCCAAGTCTGATTTATAGATCAGTGGACTCTACTGGTTAAATGGTGCAAAACACTAATGGGAACTGATTTTACCTTTGGATCCATACTCATTTGAAACTGAATGTGCACATTCACATGCTGCCCAGCTTAGCATTTGTCTTCCTTCTTGCATCCCATTGTGTTTGTAAACCTGATGTCACTGTTACTAGCAAAATCTCATGTGTTTGATTTGTGGATTGGTGCTACAGCGGTGAGCCCAGTGCCTAAGCACTTTCCCTCCTGTCGTGTTTTAGGCACATAAACTGCCTTTTTATTGAGTCAGACCATTGTTCCATCTGGCTCAATATTGTCTGCACTCACTGGCAGTGGCTCTCCAGGATTTGAGAAAGGATTCTCCCCCAGCCCCATCTGGAGTTTCTGGGGATTGAACCTGGGATCTTCGGCATGCAATGTAGATGTTCTACCACTGACCTATGGCTAAACCCTCTATAACCCTTAGGTGTATGTGTGAAGGGGGTTCTAACATAGAAGGGGAAGCAGGGCCCCACCATGGCTGCTACATGTTGAATAGGGCCGTATGAAAAAGCAACACCCTTGTACATAAAGCTCTATGCTTGTAGTCTAGATTGGGGTTTCAGATCATCCAGAGGCTTAGGTGCATAGTGTTGTACACAAATGCTTTTCCTTATCCATGTCCATGCCCAAAATGTTGACAACAGGGGTGGGATCAGCAGCATGCCCCCATTTCACCTTCTATGTGTTATGGGGGATCATTGATATGTGTTAATACCACTTTGGCAGAAACCATTGTTTGCTGCTGCATCCAAACCAGTTGCACTTGCAATCTGAAAAAAAAAGAAGACTTGAAACTAGAATTTGGAACTGTTGTCTTATTCAGCTTGTGTGATAAGCGTCAATTATTGCTTACTGTTCTGAAGAAAGTAGTTAGTCAACTGAGTGTACAGGAGCTGGGAGCACATGACTGCAAGTTTGGTTCATGTAGCCCTGAACAATGCTTTGCTGTCAGTTTGATTATAGTGGTCCAAGTAGGGTATAAAATGTAGCAGATAGTTTATTTTCTTCTTGTATAAATAGCTATTCTGAATTTGCCAAAATATACATTTGGTCCGCAGAAACAAATGGTAGGCATGGGTTGTTAAAGGAGCAATTGAGCTGGTGAAATTTACCAAGATTAATAGTTTCCTAGCTTTCTGTCAGTCACAGACATGATTTCTTAAGTTGGTTCAGCTGGCATTTAAGATTTAACACAGTTTCAGGGATGTCCTTACATTAAGAGGTTGAAGCTACAGCATTTTCCAACTGATCAAATTAAAACAAATGATACTTTTCTTGCAGAGAGCTGGTTGTGTGGATAATTCCATTCAGAGATGGTTGCATTAGTGTTGACAAATTGCTGCAGAGTATATATTATGTATATAAATTAATATTCAGTGGTACAAGCAATCTCATGAGAGGATATGACCTTGAATGAAATATCAAAAGAATATGATGGCAGCCCGCTGGCTCGTTGTTGTTTTTTTAAAATGTATTTTTTCCCCTTGCCACACCTTTTTAGAAAAGATGTATGTCTTATTGTGCCTTCCATAGATGTAAAATGTTTAAAAATATTAGGTCCCTTTGTCTGTCTTCTCTTCACCTTGAGAGATGTATAACTAAGTATGAAGGCATCATTTTAAAAATATGCTTCTCTGCTTCTCAGTTACTGGATGAATTGTGTCTGAGGGACTCATCAGTAACATCCCACCCCCCCCACCCCTTCCCGCTTTGCAATAATCAGAAAGCAACATAAAGAGAAACACCTCTCCCACTGAGAATATTCCCTTGCATCTCTGCATTACCTGTAGATCACCCAATAGCACAAGTAGCTTCAATGTGTGGGTGTACCCATGCATAATGAAATGCGTTTTTGCATTCTAGTTCAAATTTACTCACTTTTTAAAATTCTTCTGGTGTCTTAATTTCATTGCTCTCAAAACATTTCTGTGATGCTCAAAGAAATATGTGAAGTGATCAACACATCAGTTTCATTAATAAACATAAAGTGTATCTGTATTATGTTTATACTTTTGATACGTATACTTTAGTTATCAGGTGCTATTCAGTATAAACGGGACAATATGAAATTCCTTGGTTACAATGTGTTCCAATTGACCAGGGACTCTATGGGGTTCGTGGAAAGAAAAGGCTGGGCAAGTTTTCATTAAGGTTTAAATCTGGCAATTGGAAAAAGAGGAGAATAAAGGAAGCTCAAAAGAGGGACAAGTGGTTAATGTAGCATTCTGTGCTCCAAAGGGAAACCTCTTTTAGACAAGAGTGGTTCACAGGCCAAGAATTTCAAACTTGCAGGGAAACCTGTCCAGAACACACAAGTCGCTGGAATGGTTGCAGAATTGTCACAGCAATTAGAGCAATCTCTGCTAACTGAGTGGCAGTTTTTATAAAGGACAGAAGATAAAGGGTTCAGATTCATTTCTCCCTCTCTCTGTGTCCCCCTCTGTGATTCACTCCTGATCAACCATTGTCTCTTTGGGTATGTACAAGTGACACGGGGGGGGGGATGGGGTGAAAGAGGGCAGGCATGTTTTGAGCTGCTTATTTGTCATTAGCTTTCCTTATTTTTGATGAACCTAGAGTTGCATTGGCCTCCTCCCCCTTCAGTGAAGTCCAGCTATTTTGGCATTTCCTACTCCCATTTATGTGTACTAATTGTTGACACTTTAGACAGCCGGCTTGTGTGTTAATTTAGCTCTGTTCCTTGTTTAAAAAATGTGCTTATGGAAAGATACATGGTCTTTGATTTGGTATAAGGATTGCATATAGTAATAAAAAAAAAATCCTTCCAGTAGCACCATAGAGACCAACCAAGTTTGTTATTGGTATGAGCTTTTGTGTGCATGCACACATCTTCAGATCTGATTCTGAAGAAGTGTGCATGCACACGAAAGCTCATACCAATAACAAACTTAGTTGGTCTCTAAGGTGCTACTGGAAGGAATATTTTTATTTTGTTTGAACTATGGCAGACTGACACGGCTACCTACCTGCATATAGAAACGTAAGCCTTAGGTTTTACTGCCCCCTTACCTTAAGGCTTCTGGTGTAATAGATTTAGTTTTGTGGTGCTGGAATGCATTGGAAAGACATGCATTTCTGCAAAACGATAACTTTCTTTACAAAATTTCAAATTTAGGAGGGTGACCTTTTTCTGGCAGCGTTCTGTGCATTGATCAGTTTGCATGACAAATAGAAATTCGACACACAAAGCTTTCCCCAGTCAGCATGATGCATCAATTGGAACAACTTTTATCTGCTTAATTTCTGCTCATGATATAGCTGTTAAAGGCACAGGAGCCTTGTCAGGTACAAAAGTGTTGGCACTTGCCACCCACTCACCTGTGATTCATTTGAAGTACTGTCATTTAAAATATCCTAAGATAAATGAAGTTGAGAAAGTTTATTGAAAGTTCTACCTTTCAAATACCCCACTCCGACCCCTAAAGACCCATCTCATCCGATATTCTGTTCTCACAGTAGCAATAGCACTCTCTCACTTATGATGCCATCATGACTCTGTAGCTATTGATATCTTTATCCGGATTGATGATGCATCCTATGTTCCTGATATACGTGTGCCTATGTCCTACTCTTTCTATTGGAGTTTCCTCAGCAGTCTGAAAGAGTCATTACGGGAGTGTTTTAGCTACTTACCTTGTATAGTTGGAAGGCTTTTCAGGGATCGCAGATAAGAAACCTCTTTTGTTAAACCTGCCCACGTCTTGTGAGTAATCTGATTGGTCGTTGGAAGGATTATTTAGATAAGCCTGAGCTGATAGAAATGGCCCCATGAATCATATGCTTATTACATTCCAGGGTTGAGACACACCTTCAAGTAGAGGTGTGTGAAGTACTTGTAACAATGTTCAGGACTACCTCAAATGAAACACATGAAATTATACGTTGGTGTGCTTTTTAAATGTCTAGCTAATTTTCTCATTAGATACATTTTTGTTTCCATTTTTCTCCTGTCCTTAACAAACTCAACAAACGAAACTAATTTGTAAAAATGGTACATGGAAAAAATACGAAAGAGACATTACACATACCTTTGTAAATCAAGAAAATCTTTAAGAAAAAATATTTAAAACAAACAAACATGTATTTGAAAGTTTAGGATCTAAACATACACTGGCTATTTTGGTTTGAAACATCGGTGATTTCTGGGGCAAATGTAGGCCTGTATCTTGGAAAGATTCAACTCCTTCAAGGCAAAAAGAACCTGATAAGGCAAATAAAAATCGCTCATTATGTTAATTAAGTTGGAAATTAATTTGCAAAACACACCCTATAGAGTCAGCTCGACTCAATTTCAGCTTAGTAATTATCTTGTGTTGAGAGCAAAAGGTGTTGAAATACCCACTCCTTGCAAATGTAGGGTACATGGATGTTGGTTTTTCCTGCCTAAACACTGGAACTTCTGTGGCAGACTAGAGTCTATTTTATCAGATTGACTAGGCAATTTCCTATGGAAGTTCATGCCAAATAAACTAGTTGTTGTCTCGTGATTTTTTTTTAACTTAGTAGCTATGGATATGGTAACCATGAAACCCACTTACTATAAAATTCTTTGTATGGTAAAAATCCCATACATTTCTGTTGATCCCCAGAATGAGGAGCATGTATGTAGTCATGAGATCTCTTATCTGCAACACTTGCGGCAGTTTTTGTAAAACTGTTTTTGGCAAGTTTTCATAGTACCAACCGACGTCTGACTAATAAGAAAGTGTCAGTCAAGTAATACCAGGCTTATTTTCCTAAAACAACTCCCCCACCAAGATACGTGAGATGTTTCTTGTTGGAACTGCTAGCTATTTTCTGCAAATATTTCAGCACATGTAGATAAAGATGTTGTTGTCGCTGTTGCTGTTGCAATTTAATTACAATGTTTGGTGGGAGAATGTTTATTCAATCCTTACAGTATGTTTCCATCTTTTTACAACACACGCGAGGATATGCAACCGGATGGACTGCATGTGTCAAATAATATTAGTGGCAATCTTGATAACATTTGATCCTATGATTGAGATGGATATGTTTTTATGCAAGTGTTTAATATGCATGTGACTCTTTGGAAAACAATGTTACTTTATTTAAAAGCAGTTTACATTTTTATGTACTGATATTTCTTTATTTGTATACAACTTTATATTTTTAAAAGAGATCTAAAGCAGTGAACAACAATATCAAAATCACTTGATAAAACCCCCACCATAAATGAAGTAACACCAAATAATACAATATTAATGGCCAGGGAATTTATTTGTTTTCAAAAATTAGTGGGATGGGATCAGGCAACACAGGATCATAACGTGACCTAACAGCCCAGCAGAACATACATTGGCAAAATGGTCAGACTCTGTTTGAAAGGCTTGCTTCCCCCCTCCCCCATGCCAGGCCTATTCCAAATCAGCAAGCAGTAGCCACACTCCTGAACAGAGTTGGGATCAAGTGTACTTTACACTGTGGGATTGCTGCTAAAGTAAATAGTTCCGTTTTCTTCCGTGCAAGAAATCTTACATTGGTTGTTCTGATTCTTGGTATTTCTTCCTGCACTCAGGATTATGCACAGTAATATGGGATACATGACATATGAAGGATATTGCCTTTGGCATGACACAGGTTTTTCAGGTCCCTTTTAGTCCTATGGTTGCAGGAGGAATTTCTTCCAGAGATTTTGTCTGCAGTGATTGCACGAATAGTTCCTACCCTAGTTAAATTACTTAGAGCCATTGTGCCTTCACATTATTAGCAACACTGGGGTATTTGCACCTCAGTGATCAAAATAGTCAGTAGCTTTATGCTACATCAGTGCCCCACAATTTCAGACTACTCTGGTAGCCCACCCTACCCTGTGGTTTACAGGGCTCTGTGTCAGCCCCAGTGTGTGAGAGGTGAGATCTTGTTTCTGACATAGTGTTGGATTCAAGTGCAGCACAAAGTTAGAAACAATCCCCTGTTATTCTCCTCAGGTCCAAGCTCATGAGTGTTTGGTATCATCCATGTGCTTCTCAAATTGTCTGGAACTTCTGCATGTCATGAACCTAACCCTAGCTATCATCAAGCACCTTAAAGCTCTGTACAACTGTGGGGATGGTTCCTCTTCCACCCTTCCCATCTCCATTCTCAATGAGAGGTTTGGAGCTCATTACACTCACAAAAGGAAGACTTGTAATGAAAAGTCAATTCTGTGGACCTCTCATAATTAGAATAATTTGGATGCTGCAGTCTCCCCAGGACTATTCAGAGCAGTGAAGTAAAATATCACAAGGTGGAAAATGTGTTACCTAGGTTTGCAACATTTGTTCATCTGCATTGTCTACTTGTATTATTGCATTATCCTTTTGTCTACCAGAATAATCCCTGCTTTAAAAATATTTTTTTTTTCTGAGCTTCATGATGAATAAAATCAACCACTTTTGCATGTGGTTACCGGACACAATATTTGGTCAAGTGGTGTTTTTGTGTTTCAAGTTAAGCAAATTATCTTTGCAGGAAGTGGCACCTATAGGATCCTATTTCTGAAAAGCGGCAATGTAAATGTATGTTCCAAGCTACCTTATTCAGAAAGTTGGGTTCCGTACAAGAATAGAGATAGTACACATGATCAAATGTTTTGACTTATGCACCACTGAACACCATTTTGTGTTAAGGTTTCAATTTCATGATATATCATCCATGCATGGCTTTGTCATTCTGTACTGATAAAACCAGTGTGTGTGGTTTATGCATCATGAAGTAGACATTCTCTGCGAACTTGGCTCTCACACAAAATATTTTTTTTAAAAACCATTTTTTAACTGAAGCTTAACTTCATGCAACCTTTTGCTCTGTCTTAAATTGCTTAAATTGTAGACTGCATGACAATACTGGGATTTTGTAATAGTAATAGTAATTAGTATCTAATGGAGCAATCCTACACATGTCTATTCAGAAGTAAGTTCAAATGTGTTCAGGGAGACTTACTTTCAGGTAAGGGTCTATATAATTGCAGCCTTAATTTTGCTAGAGTTGTTAAACCGTATCAGGCATGTCACCTAATCACTTGTTTGTCCAAGAACTAAGGAAAAGGAAGTCTTAAAGATTTATTCTCAACTTACTTGCCACTATTCATAGTGAATGTTTTCTCATTTAAATGGTTAATGATTGTGTCCCCTCTTAACATAGCTGAAGCTCTTTCTCTCTTAGAAAAAGCTCCTCTTTTGTGCACAATGCATTTGTTTGCATGCAAATATAGGGTATTCATATAGTGAAAAATAGTGGGGCACGGGTGGCGCTGTGGGTTAAACCACACCTAGGGCTTGCCGATCAGAAGACCGGCGGTTCGAATCCCTGTGACGGGGTGAGCTCCTGTTGCTTGGTCCCAGCACCTGCCAACCTAGCAGTTCGAAAGCACGTCAAAGTGCAAGTAGATAAATAGGTACAGCTCTGGCGGGAAGGTAAACGGCGTTTCCGTGTGCTGCTCTGGTTCACTAGAAGCGGCTTAGTCATGCTGGCCACATGACCTGGAAGCTGTACGCCGGCTCCCTCGGTCAATAAAGCGAGATGAGCGCTGCAACCCCAGAGTCGTCTGCAACTGGACCTAATGGTCAGGGGTCCCTTTACCTTTACCTATGGGGTATTCACAGGAAGAAAGTCTCCCAAACTTTCATGCAAACCCCGTAAATGATAAAGGTAGAGCATTTCTGAATCTGATAGACCAGTGTATGATCTGGGTTTATAAGGCATTCATTGTTTGTTTCTAATAGTTATAACCCATCTTCTAACAAGGGTTCCTGAAGTAGCTTAACAATTCATTTAATACGCAATAAACAGGAATGCAAAGTTAAAATATAACAAAAGATAAGCACTAAAAAAAATAAAAACAGCACTACAGTTAGTGGCACAGCTTATAACTTTAAAAGTACTAAATGCCTGCCTAAACAACAACTTCCTTGCAGTTAGGCACCAGGTCATGTGACATGGACAGAGAGAGAGTTCCCATTAGTAAGGTACCACCAGGGAGAAGGCTCCCCACCCACCAGCTTAATTCAAGATATGGAATGAAGATCTTAGCAGTTCAACGGGTGTATATAGGAGCAGCTGATCCTTTCAAGTAGCCTAGTCCCAGACTGTTTAGGGCAGACTTCTTAGTCTTGAGTCCCCAAATGCTGTTTGATTACAGCTCCCACCATCCCCAGTTAGTGTAGGCAATAGTCTGGGTGATGCAAGTTGTAGTCCAGTAACGTATGGGACCCCAAGGTTGGGGTTAGGACTTTCAAACCCTCTGAATTGTAGCTGGAAATAAACTGGAAGCTAGTGAAACCCTTTAAATGCTGGCAAAAGTATGTTCCTTCCAGCCTTCGAGCTATATTACAAACCATTTGAGGTTTCAGAACCTTCTCATCTAATTTAAAGAATATTCTAAGTCTGATCTCTGATAAACAAATCTTAAATTTGGGAGAAACCATTGCTGGTAGTGGTGAGTTTGGGTTTGGATGCAGTTTTTTGATTAATATTTCAAAGTTAAACAGATGAAAGCCAAAATCCAACACATACGTTAAGTGCATTTGCTGAAATATGTGGCTGTAAGCACACTAGCAGAACAATCCTTCTTCCTGGCTGAGAGCAGCAGGGCAGAATGAAAGCAGTAGAGTCACTGCTGCATCCAAAGCCTGTGTCCTACTAGCCAAGAGGGAAAGTGTGAGGTGGTTTTCTTCCCTTTTTTGTTGTGGCAGTCTAGGCTTGGGTGGTTCAGACTGGGGCCTTGATAATGGGCCAGGCTAGGATCCATTGCCATCTCTGCTTCACCTCTGCCCTCAACCTGTCCTGCATGCCCTGTTTTGTGGACTTATGTTCATGACTGTCAATGGGAGCTTCCTGAATGTCTTGTGTTTTTGGTGGGCGCAGTTTGGCAGAACCAGGCGCAGGCATAACTCCACCCAGTCGCATCTCCTTCCAGATTGGGGTTTAGGATTGCTCTCTACTTGTGCTGGATTGTGGCCAATGTGTTTCATAAGGTTCTAAACACTTCAGCACAAAGCAGAGCCTAAAGAGAGATTATGTGGTTATTAAACCATATTACTATTTATTATTTATAGGCTGCTTAAAGCTATGTGTACATGTCTGCATTTACCTTTTCCCAGCGGTATTTTGTTCTCATCTGATACTACGTTTGTAATAGCTACATTGCTTTCTATCTGTGTCCTGTAACATGGTTGTTTAATTAATTCCAGTTTGCACAATGTCTTCTTACTCAAAGGAGTACCACTGTTTTCCTGGAGCAGGTAGGAAGTTGTCAGGGACTCACACAATAGGTTATCTTGGTATGAGCTTTCCTGTGCATGCACACTTCTGAAGAAGTGTGCATGCACACGAAAGCTCATACCAAGAACAAACTTAGTTGGTCTCTAAAGTGCTGCTGGAAGGAATTTTTTTATTTTTTATTTTGTTTTGACTATGGCAGACCAACACGGCTGCCTACCTGTAATAGGTTATCTGTTTGCTACAAAACCATCCATGTAGTCTTTTAACACTGACTTAACTTAGAGTATTCAGAACAATTGCTGGATTTTCCAATAGTGACTACATTAGCATTGCATTCAAATACTACTGAGGAAATGCAAACTTTATAGTGATTATTTCATCAGGAAAGGGCTAGTGCAGCCATCAATATTTCAAGTAGCTTACAAATGAGCGTCCAACTACAGAAAAACGTGTAAAGTTAAAATAGAATTAGTTGGTACTCTGGCACCAGCCATGTGGGAATTCTGACAACTCCATTGTTGACTGCCTTCCTGGTGTTGCAGGATGAACTTTTCATCTGTATAACCCTTGCTACTTCAGCTCTGCATTTTCATGTTGGAAGAGTTACATGTCACTTCCTGTAGTGGGACAAACCCACTGTCCATATATGCCCAGGACAGCCAACTATGGCACACCCCAGAGCTTAAAAGAGGGAAATGAACAAGCTTTCTTTTAGATTATCCAAAGTTTCTCTGCTTGAACTCCTGCAGTTTTATTGGGAGAAGTCATAATTTAAACTGTTAGGTTGACCAAATTGCTACTTATGTTTTTGCTACAAGTAAGCGGAGCTCAAGTGGTACCAAATTGAATTTATCATTAACTATCCTCGCAAATAGCAGGGAGGAAGTTTAAAATCAGAACAATTCTCTTTGTTAGCAATAGAAGACTCAAGGCTTTGAGTTGTACAGCCAAGCTGTAAGGGAGCACCTGAAATGCCCCCAAAAGGCTTTTGCAAAGGACTCTGTATGGTGGTGCACACTGAAGACCTGGTTGCCGTGTCCTTTCCTAAAGACCTCTGCGAAACATACAGTGGACTTGCTCTCTTTGCAATATGGACATCCCAATCGGCATCTTCCAGGTTGCAACCCTGGCACCTCTGATGCCAGAAGAGTAAGATTCCAACCAGGTCCTGCTGGCAGCCTGCAGTGAATTCTTCCAGTGTTGATTCCTAAATCTGGCCATGACTCTACCTTACTAGAACTTGCAGCAAGTCTAAATTGTTTTGTAATATTTTACCATCTTAAAACTCTTTTAAAATTCATATTTGTATAACTAAAGCTTTCTTATGTATATAATGTGAAATATATACCATAAGCGACTTCAGGTAAATTCCCTCCTGTATTGCAAGTGTGTGTGAGAGATTCATAGGATTGTGTGGACTAGCCCCACACCCAACGTACCCATTGGGTGACAAGGGGCTTTTGGCATATATTGATGTATGTGCGTAGAGTTCTTCAATGAGAAAACAGATCCTGCTTGGCCTAGGAACACTCCACAGGTGGAGGAGCCCTACACTCAAATGCCACGGCATGTGTAGGACCTCTTCCAAATGTTGCTGCACTTGTAGTCAGCAGGAATAGCAATGCCCAGGTATTCAGTGGAGGTGGGGCTTTTGTCTTTAAATGCAATGTGTACATACAATGTCTCAGGAAAAATAACCATTTTTTACTGTCTCAGCTGTCAAGCAGCTGTTTGCTACCCCTGACTTTGATGGTGGGTTTTGACGCGGGTGGCGCTGTGGGTTAAACCACAGAGCCTAGGGCTTGCCGATCAGAAGGTTGGTGGTTCGAATCCCAGCGACGGGGTGAGCTCCCGTTGCTCGGTCCCGGCTCCTGCCAATCTAACAGTTCGAAAGCATGTCAAAGTGCAAGTAGATAAATGGGTACTGCTCCAGCGGGAAGGTAAACGGCGTTTCCATGCACTGCTCTGGTTCGCCAGAAGCGGCTTAGTCATGCTGGCCACATGACCCGGAAGCTGTACGCCAGCTCCCTCAGCCAGTAAAGTGAGATGAGCACCGCAACTCCAGAGTCCCAGAGGGGTCTCGTTACCTGTACCTTTGCTCTGAAAATCTCCACCTTCATCCTCTCAAAGTTTGTGTGTGTGTGTGTGTGTGTGTGTGTGTGTTTTGTTCTGTTCTGATGCTGACTGAAGGGAGAATGATGTTTTCTGCTTAATATCAACAGTATATGTATGAATTGATTCTCTTGCTGTAGATGGTGAAAAAACAGTTTTAACGCAATTGAGAACCTGGTGTGTGTTCTGCTGTTCCAAATAGCCATCTTTTCATTTATTATTTTCCTCCTCCTCCTCCTCCTCCTAATTTGAACTGGATTGATGGCTCCAGATCTGTAAACTGCAAGTTGAGCTTTGGTTCTAGTTTTAGTGGAGCCCCATCCCAGGGATCACAGTGTCAGTCTGTCTGACAGAAAAGTCATGCCAGTTTCATGATTTTGTGGTTGAAGATTGTTATCTTAAACCCGCTTGGTCCTGAACTGGCCATTTGAAGACAGATAACTTCACTGGAAGGTAGGGCACACTACAATGCACATCACTGAGAAATCTTACCCCGTTAATATTTGTCTGAGAACAGACAGCATTGTTCTCTTGGCCTGTGTTTGTTAAAGCCCATGTGGGCAAACAGAAGCATGCAAAGAACTTGAATGCTTTTAGTATGTATTGATCTGCTTTGAATCCCCGATACACCACATTGTGTCTTGCTTCGGAAAGCTTATTGTCCTCCCACTCTCATCTAGCTTTAGCATTCAAGGTGAATGTGCTAGAAAGGGTTGGGAGGAGAAATATTAAGGATAGTGGAACAATATATTTATTGTCTTTTTTTAAAATCCCTCGAAACAATTTGTGAAATGCTTTCTTTTTTTACTTTTGCATACATTTTAGTAAAGGAGAGCTTCCATCAATCATACATACTTTAGCACAGTGCCACCCTGGGTTTTATTTTCGTATCCTGAATTTTGGATTTGGTTGAGTCATTTATGTGGCAGATTATTGTGCCTTCATAGGTTTGTTAATCCACTCACCACTTGTGGCAAATGGGTTTTGCTCTTGGTTTTGGCTGCAATAGGGCGTGTTCCTCCACATAAGAATATGATGTTGGGGGATGGGGATGTTTGTTCAGTTTAGACAGCTGTAATGCACTTTACTTCTTCACCATGTCATTATTTTATTTTATTTTCAAGCTAATGTTTAACAAGGCTGCACCTAGTTGTTTTATAATAAGTAGCCTTAGGAATTCATTATGTAAAAGCTTTTGGCAGTGGTTTTATAGATGAGCCCATCTGTTTGCAGGTGGAGGCGAAGTCTGGCTTTCTGTCCAGACTGGTGAGGAGCCATTGTTGCTGGAACTAGAATGACAGTGGTGACAGCCAAGGGCTGCTCTCTTTACTTTTGAGAATTTACTGCATTGAAAACCTGCTAAAACATTGCAAAAGCTTTACTTCTCCTCCCTTTGGGCTTCCACAAACTTTTACTTTGTGGCAATGCTGACTGTGTGTGCTTAAATCACATTTCTATGGTATATTTAATCAGTGGAGAAATGTCATGCTCTGTCCTCACATTTAACCAAGTATTTCACAACTTGACACATGGAACTGTAAGCAGTCCACCAGTGGTGTGGTATGTGGCCTTACTGCTCTATGGCTACCCCATCTCCTGATTTTGTTCTGTCCCAGATACAATAAATTGAATTTTATTTGGTCTCTGATAGGCTTCCTTATACGGCTGATGGTACGCCTTCACACATGGCATTTTACCTGCATGGAAAAATGTGTGAGAGCTGTCACGGGTGATGTACAGCACACTTGACATTTCCCTGCAAATATACAGCTCGGGCAGCTGATGCGTGCAAGGGAGCCAGCTTGGAGGGAGGGCAAGACATGCACAAACAAGAGAAAGGAATTCTTATTTCTTTGGTGCATGGTGTTCTCTTCTCACCTTCTTTCGAAGGAGGTTGGGAGGGGAGGGAGATTACAGTAGGTTTTGCTAAGACTTCAAGGGAAAAATAAGATTTAAATCAGGGGTCAGCAAACTTTTTCAGCCATGGGCCGGTCCACACTGTCCCTCAGACCTTGTGGGGGGCTGGACTATATTTTGAGGAAAAAATGAACGAATTCTTATGCCCCACAAATAACCCAGAGATGCATTTTAAATAAAAGGACACATTCTACTCATGTAAAAACACGCTGATTCCCGGACCGTCTGCGGGCCGCATTTAGAAGGTGATTGGGCCGCATCCAGCCCCCAGGCCTTAGTTTGGGGATCCCTGATTTAAATCATGCTTTCCCAGGGAAGAAGATTGAGATTAAGACTGGGATCCACCAGGGAAGGAAAAAAGGATGTTAAAACTTGACTTTGCAGGGGAAAGCAAAATCTTCCCAGCTCATCCTAACCCTTCCCACCTGACTTGTCTTCATGGAAACTGGTTGGGAAATGAGATTTGAGACTGGACTGCGTGGGTGGCCTTCCTGTCGTTCTTCCTGGATGATTTCAGAAACCTGGGTGCCAGATGCCAGTAATAAATTTAAAGAGGGCAGTAGCAACTCAGTTTTTGCAACCTTGTGGAAGGCATTTCTGTGTGTATGTTGCATGGGTGTTTTCTAGCCAGGCTGGCTATAGACCTTCCTCCCACCAGCTGCAGCTTATGATACATTGCACAGCATGCAGCAGAGCACACTGCCAAAGGCAGTTATTCATATCCATCTAACTGGAAAACCCACACACAAAACAAGTAGAGCAAGTATTCCCATGTCAAATTTGGAAGATTGATCAAAATGTAGCCTAACAATTCTTTACCTAGTTGTCTCACAGGGTCAACTTGCATGAGCTGCTTGACACATATGGAAGTGTAGGATGAGACGTTGTATTCTCAGGCTGTGTAGCAAAAGTGATCATTGTCTGAGTAATTAAAGAACAACACTAGTTCCATAAGGCAGACTAAACAAATTTTGGGCTGTTTTTTTGTTTAAAAAAGGTTGCTTGTATTTTTTTTCCCATTTTGGCAACAATGAAGAGACTTCCCCCCCGTTTTGTATGAAATATTTTGCATAAATGGGGATGATTCATCCAGCAGTAGACAAATATGTCCCTCCATCATAGTGGTCTTGACAGCACCCTAGCCTATAAACATTTTTATTGTGTCTACCTGGCTTCAAGAGACTTTATGTTCCTATCTTTATCTTAAACTTGTCATTAATTAATCAATCATCCTGGCCCAGGATTCCTGGGTTCATGTAATTTATGTAGTTTTATTTTCACTCCCCTTATTTGAATGTGGAAAAATCTGTTCTTTAGTTGTGCACTGGAAAAGCATGACTTTATTTTGTAAGCTCAGTCGTAGTATTTGACCAGTCTAGTTTGGCTTTCCAGGTTGGGGGGGGCATATGTTCCGGTAGTGCAAAGAAAGTGGAAACTCTGTCTATGAAAGTATTTTTCCTTACTCTTGAAAGGAAATGTAAGGCTGCAATCCAATTCACATTAACCTAGGAGTAATACCTATTAAACTCTGTGGGACTTTTGAGTGCACATGAATAGGATTATGTTATACATTTCTTTAAAAGAGTTTGAAGAGAATCCTTTAGGTCAAGATTGAGTAACCTGTGTCCCTACAGATACAGTTTGACTCCAAACTCCAATCAGCCCCAGACAGTAGGACCAATGGTAAGCAATGATGGGAGTTATGGTCAATTAAAATCTAGAGGCCCACTGGTCCCCATCCTTCCTCTATAGTCTAGCCTGTCTTTACTACTGAGCAATGTTAATGACTCTTTTTCTCGGAAAACACCACTAAATGCTTTTTCAGAAGAGAAACGCTGTGTTTCTTCAGGAAAGAGTGGCATTAGAAATATTTTTATCCTTTACCTCTTCCTTAAAAAGAAAAAAGAAAACCAGCAGGTACCTAGTGTCTCACTAGAGCTCACTTGAAAGCTAGTTTTATTTATTTTAATGTATTTATATAAAATTTCTATCCTGTCCTACCTTAAGGGCTTATCTTCACAACAGCTCTATGAGGTAAGTTAGATTGAGAGATAGAGAGCTACTGTTTCAGTTAGTCCCTGAGTTTCCTGATTGAGAAGACTTGGGATCTGGGTCTTGTTCATAAGTCCAGGACCATAATCATTATATCATACTGGTTCAATATTCAGTTTGGCTAATGTAATATATCCTGAAGCAATTTCTGCGTTTGTGAGACATTTGTGGGTATACTTCTCATGCTACATTTTGCAAGTTTGTGTTTGGTTTTGGAATTATTCTGGTGGATGTATGTTTAAACATGAAAATATTTTATTAATGCATCACCTGTGTTAATGATTTGCCCCATCCAGGGTGCCTTTTTGCAGTAATCTGGGATCCAGCTCACACAGGTTTTCATTTGAACTTTTCCCCAAAATGCCCTGTGGCTGCAGACCAATTTTACTGGAAGCGTTTTAGAGTTGTGGCACCTAGGAAAAATTATATAGCATAAAGGAGTGACAGGGTGTTTTATTCAGAATGAGGGAAAGGATATATTTCTTTAATGCCACCAAATATTTAAATAGATGGATGGCATGCAGCTGTTTGTCAATAAGTTCCTTTGAGAACCGTCTGCTGAAAAGACAGGACATTTCTGTGTCAACAGAGCTGAAGTTGTTTCTGCAAGTGTTGTTGATGATTGAAAATGAAGAATTGTAAGCACAATTCATCTTAGCGAACACAGGGTGTGAGTAATGCCGACTGGGGCCAGACATTGACATACGGGCCGTCATCAAACTAATTGTTGTTTGAATTACCTGTTATGATCCGATGACAAATCTCCTTCACTCCTGCCACTGGAGCAGAAAATGTAGCTTGAATTGTCGTGATGTTAGCAAGTGTAAACTGTACTTCAACAAGATGGATAAACCCAATTATGGGGCAGACCTGTAGAGAGAAAATCCATTTAAATCTCGTAATGTTAAGCAGAGCTGTGTTTAATTCATTTGGGCCAATTTGGGAATGATGTATGAGTCTTGGTGAACATTAGTCAAAGGAGGAAACAACATAGGAAAGAGATGCTCTATAAGCTTCAACAGAGTGGCAGGCGAGTGCTGTGCCGTTTCAGTGCCTAATACTAATGACTCTGGAAAGCTGAAATGACAAAAAGATGTACTAACAGCTATTCTGAGAGCACTACTGTGTAAATAAACCAACTGGAGAAACATGGAGAACTGGTTTGTGGTTATTGGTATGATGTGGGTTCTTATTTTTTCTTGAAACTATTGATTTTCAAATGAAGAAGGAAATATTAATTTATTGTTACAACCTATGCTTACCATAATGCAGTAGATTGAAAAATGTCAGACTTTTAAAAAAGAAGAACTAGACATGTCGAGAAATCTTATCAGTTGGAGAAGACAAACAGAATTCTGAAACAATTCACCATTGTGTTGAATTCTCATTTTTAGGTAACATGAACATTATTCCTTTAATCACCATAATAAGCACTAAGTTGATGGACTTAAAGATTGCACCCTGATTCTTCCCATTAGTAGTGGGGTGGGTGGGTTGGCCGTAAGTTATGTTTCACAATAGCAGTCCTGCAGGCTCAGTGTTTGCCAAGCACTGAAAACAAGATGGTTCTCTGTCCTGTGTACTCTATGCTAGTAAGCATTTTTTTGTGTGTGATGTGCTTATCTTAGCCTGACCTCATTGTCTAGTTTCTTGAGTGAAGGTCCCCAAAACCTCTTGTGGAGTGTACTTATTTGTCTCAGTTATCTTTGTTAGCCAGTTGAAAGATCTGTTGATTTTTTTTCTCCAAGGTTTTATAAGCACAAAAATCATCTGTGAACAGTTAAACTGTGTTGTTACAGTAGTATTAATGTCCTTTACAGCATGTTCCCCTTAGTAATGGCTCACTTTCCCCCAAAGCATTTGTCACCTTCAGTTTTAGATAGCACGCCTAGCATTTCATAGGGTTTTCGTATATGATTCTTTACCAGGCCCAAACCGAAGCAGTTTTTGCAAATCTTTCAAAGATTTCCCAAAGTAAGCCCACGCTATTTATTATGCAACATTGTCTTTTGTTTCTAAACAAGCCAAGCTTTCCTTGTTCCTTTATTTCCCTTTGTTTGTCATAGTAAGTTTCTTTTAATTAAAGGCATGAATAATCTAGTATGGTTTCATTTGCATTTGTGATTGAGGTCTTTTTCACACTTTGTGAATTACTCCTGAGGTCTCCACTCAGGGTTTGCCATTCAGTCTTAACCTGCAGTGTGAACGGAGGGCAATTGACACAGAAGCCTTCCGATTTTGAATGATGTTATCAGACATGGAGTGCCATTGTTTTTATTTCCATGTTGATGTTGAATTTTAAAGGATTGTTGACACTTAACAGTTGTGCCTGAACAATATTTCAATCATTGTGCAATTTACACGTCAAGGCCCATTTTACCTGGCAAGAAATATATTTTAAAAATTAATTGTAACATAACACAACAACAATAGCCTGCTATGAGGCTAAGTCAACCTATCAATTGATCCTTCTTCTATAGAGCACCACCTTTCAGAAGCTTAATCTTTTGCCATTTGAACTCTGAAAAGCTGATGCTTTTTTTAAAAAAAAAATGCAGCAACTTGGAACTAAAAGTATTGTGCAAAACACTTCTGGGTTTATTTAGCATCACAGACAACAAATCTATTCTCCATTCAAGTAAAGACTTGTAATGAATCCCCATGTTCCCTTATATAATATTTTTGTATCAAGGGTTGTGCGTACATAGCAATTGCACCACAGAAGCACAGAGCTCGGGGCTGACTGAACATACGATTCAGCCTGCAAATCATGTTGTGTTGTTATCCCAGGCATTTTTACTCAGAATTGAGTCACGCTGATGAGTTGCTGTTTAGTGAGGGCACACGGGATTACAGTTGTAGCATCTAAAACACACACACACACACACACTGTCTCCATTTGCTCCAGGTCTTAGCAACCTTCTTTTGAGTGCTGATGCAGCAGTACCCACAAGCTAACGTAGCACAATCATTAGATTTTGGTTGCATCTATAAGCATTGGATAAAGGTTGTGAGTTTTTCCTCTTGCAGAGGTTGGAAACCTGCTGCCTAGTCAACCATAGACACTCTGATGTTTGGCAACGTAAATTGCCACTATTTCTGTCTCCAGACCACCAGCCCTCTGACTTCTCAGTGGGACTTTTAGCTAACTGTTTACCTTCATACTCCAATTACTCTGGTCTCCAAGTATGTATAAATCTACAGCTTTAGGGAATAACCAAAGTCAGAATTGATGATGGAAACTTGGGTTGCTCAAAATATTGATTTAAAACAAGGATTTGAACTGGCTTATCTTTTAAAGGATTCTAGAAATGTGTTGTTTAGACTCTCTTAAAAATCCCCTCCTAAAAGTAAATGGCACTTTAGCCCATAACCCATTTTGAAGGTTTAACCCTCAGTCTGTTGATAATACAGTCTATTTATGTTGTCATTTTTCCTCAAGAGCTACACACAGAATTATTATTTAAGAATCTGCATGTGAGCCAAATTAGTGGTATTGCTTTTCAACAAACCACATGCAAAATGTACCGTATATGGTTTTGATTTCTGCTTTAGTGGTTCACTTATCATTCTCATTTATAGAGTGGCTTTTTATCTCTGTGTTTTGTGCTCTTTCAAAGCTAGTTTTCACTGAAGTTTGTCACTCGTGGTTTTTACTTGCAACACACCTACAGAGTACAGTATATCTAAGACTATGTTTAATATGTCTTACATACATATTTTAGATTAGCTGTAACATTACAATTTTCTTATTCTCTTTCATGGACCCTCCTAGTGAGGTTGGACTCCAACTCCCAGACACAATGGCCAAAAGTCAGGGATTATGGGAGTTGTAGTTCAGCAACACCTGGACAGTCAAGATTCACTATCCGCATTTGATTTGTTCATTTAGCTCTTCTTCAACAGCGTGAGAAAGCTGTTACAAGTGAAGTTGTTGTGCAGAAATGACTACCTCAATATATTATGACAACATTTGCAATAATATGCATAGTTACAAAACACTTTAAAATTATCAATTGTTTGGAACCAGTCCACACATCTAGGGAAAATTGTTTCTTTCTGATGTTGCATGTGGCATGATTTTGCGCCCCTTTGGTTTCAGTGACAAAATTTTTTATTGATATGAACTGAGGCTTTAGCCTCAGTGTCAACAGATGTATTATATCCAGCAATACCAGCTAGCCCTTATAGCAAGGTGGAGAAACTGAAAATCCTCCTATTGCCCTGCCAAAAGTGTTAAATTATGTTAACAGGTACCATAGCATTTAGGAGTTCATCTTGCATTGATGTGGCCTGGTGTGTGCATCACATTAAACCAGGCACAGCCAAACCTGGCCCTCCAGATGTTTTGGGACCACAACTCCCATCATCCCTCGCTAACAGGACCAGTGGTCAGGGATGATGGTAATTGTAGTCCCAAAACACCTGGAGATTAAACTACAGTGCTTTTTATTACCAAGAACTATGGTTTAATGTGAACACACAGTGTGCTGGTGCACCTGCTGAAAAGTTCTTGCTCCACTTCTGCCCTGTTCTTGGTACTGCTGCTCTGATGGAAAACATAGCGTGTTGTGATGTCCAAGCCTGGCCTCATGGTTGGTACCTGGATTATAGTTCATGATTTGCTTGTTTCTTTGACCACCACTTGAGTGTGGAGGCTGGATCCAGAGTCAATGATGTAGATTGAGCTGGAGCATACATGAGACCCATAGAGAGCTAATAGCAATGTAAAGAACAAAATGAGACCGAGGAATTTATATAGTGTTTGTCTCTACCTGGTCTTCTCTTGGGTCAATGCTTGCAGCTGGGTGTTCTGCTTCCTCCTGAGTAGACCCTTCAGAGCAGATGCTTCCTCCCAAATTAGATCCCTGCTGGTAGAACTGTCTGGCAGCTAAACAGGCATCCCTTCTGCGACTATGGCATTTCTGTCTAGTCTGCTGCCACCTTTACTCACACAACTCAAGGGATAATGGGGAAGAATAAGGAATCAAGACAGTGCTTGGGATGGGGTCATTAGGTGGCTCAGGCAAGGCATTGTTGAAATGAGTCTCTTCAGACTGCTTTTAAGACTCGAATGTTGTCCTGCATGGGCCTCCAGCCACTTCTCCCAAAGAGGGTTCTTGCATCTAAATAAAAATGCTTAGGATTGCTTTGCACACGTATTTTAGAAATGAGATGGTATAATTCATAGTTCCATGCCCATTATCATTTTCCCCCATCCTGCTATTTAAGTCAACCCTTTTCCTCCTTGCCACCCTAGGGAGAATGTCATGCTAGAAAGGCATTATTTCAACTATGTCTCTTTAATTTCTTCAGATCCCAGCACCATTGTTGTTTTAATTAAACCTAAAGCTATAAAAGTGCTGATGAGCTTTGCTAGACACTAATCATGTTTACTCTTTGCTGTTCAGCCGCCATATGCAACAGTAAAAATCATCCTCTTAAATCATCTCTACTTGTGTTTTGCTCTTAATTGTGACCCCCCCTTAAAACATTTGCCCTTCATGCATTTTATAGCGTTATTGAACTTTTTTGTATTTTAAAAGTTTTAGATAATTTATTTTTCCATGAAATGAAAGCAGAATCTAACCTAATTCTCCCTCCCCCTTCAAATAATGGTCAGCGTATGCTTTCGGTATTGGCTGGTGTGATCCATGTGGCCAATATTTGGTTAACAAGAGCTGGGAGGGAAAAGGGCATAACATATGACCTAATTTATCTTCCTGGGGTGCTTGGACAAAAGGTTCCAGAGGGGAAGGATCTTGGAATTCTCCAGCTCATTGATAGGCATGAAATTAGTGGCAGTCAGATGAGGAATCTGTTGCCAGTTGCGCTGTTTTGCTCCATGTCAGCTTCTTTTATGTACAAGAAATTCCTGTCACGGAAGACTTTATTTCCATTTTACAGCCTTCAGCCTACTTGTTAGAATGTTAGACTTTGGCCTTTCAGGGCTAGAAGGTTTCCTTCATTAACTGCAGGAGCATGTTTTTATAGGCTCAATAAACATCTGAAAATTATCTGTCCCAATTAATAAGTATGTGTGATACCCATCCCACTTGTCTGGTTTGCTTACAGAAGTTGATTAAAATAAAACTGCCATGCCATTATTGCCGAGAAATCTTGTGCTCTTTTTATATACAACCAAGTTATGAGTTTTCAAAGCCATCTGTATGAAAAGATACGCAAAACACTTTGCACTGTTATCGCTTCATCTGCTTGTCTTTCGTTTTCACATTCTGCACACTTATTGCAAGTCCTTCGGACTGCTCCATTTTAACAAATAAATAAAGGAAATCCCCCCCCCCATGATTGAATTTCACATTTGGGCCTAGGCCAGTTCCTGAGCTTTGGTTTAGAATGTTAAAGTATTTTATGACTATTGAGTAGTTAGAAATTCTACACTTCTCCCATGTGGAAGGCCATGGTACTTTGCCCTCCTGAAAGAAGAGACTGGATGTGTTAGTGCCAGTGGGTGGCTTGAGAAGTGCAATTCAGGCTCCTGTGTCAGTTCTCAGCGGCAGTGGATTGCACCTAAGTGTGCCTGCAGGAGTAGACTAAGCAACGAGGAAGGTTTGCAGCTCAGTTGCAGAGCATCCGCCATGCATGCAGAAGGTCCCTGATTCAATCTCAAGCATCTACATGTAGGGCTGGGAGAGAACCCTGTCTTGAAACCCTGTAGAGCTGCTACCAGTTCAGACAATGCTGACCTAGATGAAGGGAAGCTTGCCTGTATAGGGAGGTTTTTTAAGGTTTAATGTTTTATTATGTTTTTATATATGTTGGAAGCTGCCCAAAGTGGCTGGGGCGACGCAGTCAGATGGACGGGGTACACATGTATTACTATTACTATTATTATTGTTATTATTTGTTAACTTCCTATGTTCCTATACAAAATAACATTATTAGCAACCCTAAATAAATACTTGGACTACTAAGCCTTCTAAGAACTTACTGTGGCCCTTAGGAACTCTACTCAAGACTCCTCAGATGGTTCTTGTATAACAGAAGAAACATTGTAGGAATCTGATTTCCATTCTAAAACAAATAATTTGGCCTCTTGTAATTTGCTCACAGTCATCATTGTCTGCATGCTGGCAAATGTGGAAGCTTTCCTGTTTATGGTGGACTGTGGTCGTGGGTCAAAGCATACAGCTTGTAGGTGTAACAGGCGTTTTGGAATGTGAGGCAAAACCAGATAGGCAGTTGTTTGCGGAAAACCCAAATTGTGCTGCTGTTCTGATTCAGTGTTAAACAGTGGGTTTATGTGGGAGAAGCCCTAAAGGGGGGGGAGAACTTGGACATAGCACTTTAAAGTGCACACCTGTGCCTAGAAAGCACAGGGCCAAAGGTAAAACGCATGAGCCCCGAGTTTCTTGCCTATTGTGAAACATCTTCGTACTCATGAGGGATGAACGTTGTTTCATTTGAAATGAGATTGAGGGGTGGGGAAGCTGTGGCCCATCAGATATTGCAGGACAGAGTTGTATCCTGTGCTGTGCCAGTGGAAGTTCCTCTCCACCCCAGCCCCTCAAAGAAAGCCACAACCCTGCTCTGGAGAGCCAGTTTTCTTTTACCTTTAAAGGTTATGATTGTTTTGAGGTAGCCCATATCTTGTTTGAATCTGCAATCTCTTCCCCTCCTTTTTATTCACAACTTGAGGAAGTGTAAATTAAAACACGGGCACAATTCTTAAGAAGCTCTTGTTTGTCTTTCCTTGTGTTACAGAGGCCTACTGTTAAAAGAACCCAGTTGTAACTTGAGAAACTGAAAAGCATTCTTAATCAATGGGCTCTTAACTCTGAAGACTTGAGTAACATGTATTTATTGTTTAGTCGGATAAATAATTGATTAGGTTGGGATGACAGCTTTTGTCCATTATTTATTACATATATATTTTTACCCTGCTTCCCAGCTGCACAAGGACCCCAGGACACTTACAACAGGCTAAAGTAGTGTACATACCTGTATAATGAATATAGTAACATTAAATCAAAGCACAGGATAAAACAATGGTGTGAAAGGCAGGAAAGAGACCCATCTGTTAAAATAATTTAGGGTATTAGATCCTTCCTAAAACTTTCTTATTCTGTCTCCTAAGTGCAGGGAGTGAGGGAGTCAGTTGAGTATCTCTTGAGATGGTCTTCCATGCTTTACATAACAGAAGTACAGAGGTATAGTTAGCAGGGAGTATCTTGCTAAGAGGTGGAGTGTATGGGAGGAATATGTTGCGGAGCTTGCTACCATTATTTTAAGTCTGGCCCAGTTTGAGGGGAAGAGTTACTGATATGTCCTCTGTGTTTAATACCAGTCAGCAATCTTGACACAGCATTCTGGGTGAGCTTAGCTCCACATTGATTGGATTGCAGTGCTTTGTTTTATCAAAACTAGCTCTATATTAACAATTGTTTTTAGATCCAGATTTCCCAGTTGCTGTGCCTGCAAAGCTGTTGTACCAACCCAAACTTGGAGCAAGTATCTTCCAGGCTGTAGCTGCTTTCAGCAAAGCAGAACCCAGGAGTGGCCCAATCTTGATCCTTCAGGATGAGTTTAATCCCATCATCTAGAACAGGATGACAACCTACCGAAGGACAATGTGGCCACCCATTACCCATGACTCAATCATATTTCACTTGAGCTTCAGTTTATTGGATCCTGTCAACCCATTATTGACTCCAAGAACCAGTTCAAGGAGTCTACCACTTCACTGGAATTCAAAGAAAAGGAAGCGATATCTACTAGCAGTTGTTCTTAACTGTGCATTTTATGGAGGCCCCATAAAACCACTATATGCATCTAAACGGGGCAGAGTAGAGGTAGGAAGCAGGTGGGGCCATCTTCAGCCTGGAGAATATGATTAGTAGGGGAAACTGACACCACCTTTGTCCCTATTATTCATCTTTTATGAGCCCTTTTATGAGCCTTTTAAGCTCTTATTTGTCCATGGAACTTTTTGGGCAGTATGGAAATGTTGCAAATAAATGCCAACTGTTGCTAATATGAAGGGTGAAAGAAGGATTTTATCTGACAAATATGTCAAAGATAGACTATGCTCTACTTACTAGCAATTGAATTTGATTTTACTAACTGTGGCTGTGCAGTGACTGGTTTGACTGCTACAATGATAGAGACTTTATAGAGCTGGGCAGTAAGAATGACCAATCCCTTATTTACATAGGGCCCAGCTACCTATCCAGATCTACTCAGTGTTGACCCCCCCAAAAGCGTATCTCCTTACATGTATAAACATAAAAAATATATGGCCTCAAATGGAAATGAAGCAAACTAACCCCCGACTTGGCCTGTTTAAATGTTGACATATTTTGTGTGTGAAAAAGCCAACTCAGTGACAATTTTTTTCAGCAAATTGTAAATCAAAGTCATAGGCACTCTTGGCTATTGAGTTTTAACTATTGAGACTATTAAGTTCTTTTTCAATACTCCCCCCTCCCCTTTACATACATGGTTGTATAATTATTATTACAGCGCTCAGTTTCTGCTGGCTTTCTTCCAGTAACAACATCCCTGTCTTTTTTCATCACTGAGCAAAAGCAATCTGAAGGCTCCATAATTCCTTAAATTGGATTTTAATTCTGATCCCCTTACATTCTGTAAACAGAGTGTTTTATGAAACCTCATTGCTTTATGAATAACAAACCAATGATAGTTCTTTATTTAAAAAAATTAAGCGCAAATATATGTTCATGAAAGGTGCACTTGTTTTCTGAGTTGTGGGCCTGGTGGCCAGTGCAACTGGGATAGTCAGAGCACGCTTTCCTCTTCAGATGGTTGTTCTGACAGATAATTCTGTGACCTTGGAAGAAGGAGTGCAGTACACGTGTGTGGGAAAGGTGATGTGCAAATAACCACTCAGTGCTCCACTCTAAAATAATGGGCTATGAGTTTTAAGCATGCTTGAACATTTGGCGGGTCTGAATGTATCATAGCCTGGAAATAAAGTGCGGAGGAAGAAAGACCAATGAGAAGAGGATATTTTATCTCACTACTGTACAAGTGCATTTGCTTTGCATCTTTTGCTTCCTCCACACCAGCTCATAATTTTTTTAAAATAAATAAATAAACAGAAACAAACAATTTCCCTTTAATACTTAGTGCTCTGCAAACAAGGCAATGGGCCTTTGATGTTATGTTTATCTCTTGCTACAAGGGATAGAGACTGAAGACTAGAGCAATTTCCTCTCTTGAGATTATAACCTAAGATTTAGACATAAATTAACCCTGAAAAGACACCATTTGCACAACTGGACCTGTCACAGTCATTAGGGTGGAGCATAGGGGAAGTATTCAACCAAATAATGGGGCAAGTGGAATAATGTCTGCTTGCGTAACAGGACTTTCCCCATCTCTCTTTCCCTGCATGTGTCCCGTGTCATTCCCAAATTTGCTACAGAAGGCAAATTCCCTCACAAAAAACATATTTGGACAGCTCACAGAGGGGAAGGGGGACATCCAGTTGTGCAAGCGGAAGTCACTGAATACAACCCCTGCTTGCTTTTTTTATATAAAAAAGGTAATTGTAATGCAATTAATTGTGGCATATAGGGATATCCTGTGTTCAAATTTAAAGCTTTAAATATTTAGGATTGGAACAAAAATAAGAAAACTCTTAGTATGAATGTATTGGTGTGAAAGCTAATTTTCTGACATACATACATGGTAAAAAAGAAAGAAAGAAAAAATAAGTACTGGTAGGTGTATGATTACAATACTAAATGAAAAGACTTTTTCCACATACCGAAGAAGAGTAACCAGATGGAAAGTAATGGTAGACCTACTTAGAAACATGAATACATGGGATGTCTTCAATGTAAAGAAATATATTCCCCTGCAGTTAAGTTTGTTATAAAGAGCAAAATAGTTAGGATTCCTGCATTGCAGGGGCTTAGACTAGATGACCCTTGTAGTCCTTTCCAACTCTACAATTCTGTGATTCTATTGACCAATGAAAGATAATGTAATCAGCAGAAAATCAAAAGAAGGCACTTTGTGTCTTAAGCACTTTATCTTGGCACTTTAAAATAAAGGGACACACCGATTGTTTATGACCACTGAGTGCTAGTTTACTTTTATGGAAAATTTCCAGGTACTCCTATTTATTAGAATGCATTTGCCAGTTTTGCAGAATCATAGAGTAGAAGGGGGTTGTTTGTTATTTGGAGGACCAGGAGTGGGAGTGCAGCTGTAACCTATGCAGATAAACTTGTTGCTGGTAAATATCAAGAGGGTTGAAAGGAATGTGACAGAACCAGCTAGCATTTCTTGGGTGTACTCTGAGAAACATAGTGGGTGAGACATATTTCATTGTGATTGCTGTCACCATCACGGAGTCCACATGAAATATGAAGAAACAGTGCTTGAAAGCTTTGGTAAATGATTGTTTTCTAGGAAGTATCTACTTAAGTTACGCAAATTTAAATACCTTTTCGTACTTGCTTATAAATATTTAGGTATGCTTTTTAATTTGGATTTTCAGCCTATGCAGCCTTGATGTCTTAAGGCAGATCTTGTCTGTTGGCTTTATCAAATTTTGATTTTAGTGTTGCAAAATTTAAGTTAGAAAACTGAAGTGCAAAATAATTTTGAGTTAGAATTACCTCCGTAATGACTTGAAGCCTAGGCATTACTTTCAAATCCAGCATAATAATCACAGATGTAAGGATATAATTAAAAAATGTTCAGATAGATGGAGGCTTTTGCAAGACTCCAAAGCATGAGAGTACCTAAGCCTGAGAATGCATGTATTAAGTGTCCTTGTGTTACAGAGTTGGTACGCTAGAACAATCTGAGGGCTGCATTCTGTTATAAGCACCCTTCCAAAGGCTGCTTGTCATTACTGGGTGTGGCCAGAGGCAAAGTGGGAGGAGCAATGGATGTGACTTTTACCTTTCTACAGTAGAGAATGTTCTAGCCATGCAACATACACCTCCCCAGTCAGGCAAGCGAGATGTATCATCACACTTCAACAATATGTTCCAGCCAGGCAAAAACTCTCAAGGAGCATGTGGAGGGGGGGGGGGGGAGAAAGCCAGCGAGTGGTGTGGGCAGGGAGAATGCCATGGGCCAGGAAAAGAGGCCCTGAGTCCCACATTTGGCTCCTGAGCCTGAGATTCCACGCTCCTGATATAAAAGGTGCTCTTTTCTGAAGAATTTTATTTTGCCTACTTGCTTGTATGTAGAGCACCATCATTGTGCTTTCGGTGGCACAAGACATATCTGCAGTAATGTTAGGGGGAAGGACCACAGCTCAGCAGTAGAGCATCTGCTTTGAATGCAGAAGGTCCCTGGTTCAACCCCCTGGTGTCCCCAGGAGGGTTGGGTGGGAGAAACTCCTGTCTGAAACCCTGAGGAGCTGCTGCCAGTCAGCACTGAGCTAGATGGACCAATGGTCTGCTTCAGTTTAGTGTAGCTTCCTGTGTTCCTAATGGGCAGCGGAGAGGAAAGAGAAGATGAGGTAAACAGGAAAAGGATGTGCTATTTCAGCTGCAGGTACCTGGCCTTAGTTCCAGTAGGGCATGGGGAAACCAATCCAGTGATTTAAAACATTCTGATCGAAAGGAAAGCTGAGAAGCCTGTATATTATGATTCTTAAGGAAAAAAATGTCCTATAAAATGTGGTTTCCATTTCTCCTCCACACACCCAAGTTCCCTCATAGACATCACACTAGAACTTTCTGGTTAGTTCCTAAAAGGTTACCAAGTTAGCTGCAATCTGAATGTTTTCCTGCACCTATTTAGGTGTCATGGCTTCTCCAGTGCAAAGCATCTTAGGAGCGGGGGAATCTGAAGAAGAACCAGGAGGGAAGGAAGTGTTTTAAGCTTCCCTTGACTACTTACTTTCCACCGATTCCATACATACACCCCACCTGACCTGAACCCTCGTCCTCCTTCTGTTCTGGCTCCATGTTTACCAACAGGGTCTGGAATGCTGGGGGAGAAGAGTTGGGATGGGGGGAGTTTTAAGAGAAAGTTGTTGGCATCGGAGGTGTTAGACTTTCATTCTGTTACTTTTCTAATGCTACTCTGCCCTTTCCAAGGGCACTAGACAACAGAGAAGAGGCCAGCTGTGCACAACTGCAATGTGTATGTACAGTTTGCCCCTTTCAGTGATGATGTCAGCTGCTGTTCTTAGGTACGAGGGGGTGGATTTCTCATGCTTTATCTTATAAATCCTAAATTAACTGCTGGTTTGGTAAGAGTTCTTTGGGATCTGACTAAGGGATTATGGCCATTCTCAAGTGAGTCAATCTAGTTTAATTTATTTCAAATCTATATAAAAAAAATCAATTCGAGCTCTTTTGAAAGTAAAACTGTAATCAGCTTCTGTACTTAGATGTCACTATAGTTGTTGTTGGTTTTTTGCTTCCCTGACGAAAAAAGAAAAATTCCAGGCTGCAGCTATGAAGTATATATTTTAGGGAATATATTGCTTTGTTTCTTTTACGCACCGTTAGCAGTTTTGGTAGTTTCTTTCCAAGCTTGCTTGTGTTTTGCAAACAGTTAAAATCTTCATATACCTGTAAACATATACCTGTTTTTTGAAAACCTGAACTTGAAATTGTACTTGAATGGGAAACTGGTGCTAGAGTGTTGTTTAGTGCTGTTGTTTTTGGAAAAACAAACAAAAAGAAATGTGCTAAATGGTTTGGATCCTCTTCTACAGTTGACCTATAGTGTGGATATGGCACTTCTCTTCCTTTCAATACTTAACATTTACTTTCAGTTTGAATTGGCATAATAAAGGACAATAATTCTAGGCTTCCTTAACTAAGCCAAGAATAAGTGAGTGAATAATAAATATGATGATGAAGCAAGTCAGGATCTTTATGCTGAAGCCAGCACGTAATAATGGAAGGAGAGAGGGCTCTTCGCTGGGTTCTGATGCTCCTTCCCAGCTTCATAAAGATGACTAATCCTCACATATCCCATCAAATAGGTTGCCCCTCGGTGTTGTAGGTGCATGTTTAACCTTCCACCACCATTACTAAAACTAATAGATATTCCTTTTTTAAAAATAATCTTTTAATTTGATTTTCAAAGAGAAAGAAAGAGAACGAAAATAAACATACATTAAAAAACCCATACAATATTCACATTACTCTGAATCTCCTGACTCCCCCCCCCCATCCCCTCCCTGGGTCCTTTTGATTCTGTTTTCAACTGTATATCAACATTTCTCCAATTTTTCATCTTCCTAAGTTATCTATACATCCTGTTACAAGTGTGTTTAAAATCCTGCTAATGTTTTGACCAGTTTAAAATGATTTTGTATATACATTATAAACATTTTCTATTCTTTTTTAAAAATTCTTGTCTTCTTGATTCCTGAGAACTCATAGATATTCCAATCTAGTTTGGATTGGTCAGATCCAAACTGGTGGGGATTCTGACACAATCATTAAGTTGTCCGGCTTTGTCCACTTCTCTAGAAGCTACCCCTCTTTCAGTAAGATTAACAGATTAAGCTAGTGAGTTGCATATGATGAGTATGTTTTCAAAACAAAACAAAGGCTGCTTAATTAGCAACAACAACAACAACTTTTTAAAAAAAATTGAGAGGAATGTGAACAGCACAGGAAGGAAAGATATGTAGGTTTATTTTGAAAAATGAGGCTGTGAATCAAGAAGTGACATTGCTTCCAGCACACTTTAAACAGCTCATTTGCCCCTGTAACTTAACCCCAGGGCATGGAGGGATGTTCTAGATTTTGTGAAGCCTGGGATCCAGTCTCCAGATGCACTGGCAGGGAAGTTCAGAGCTTTGTTACATACACAAATGAAGGCTAGTGCGCATGTAAAAGAGACAAATGTTTAACTTGATTCACTCGCACTGATGTGAACGTGTTTACGGTTCATCTGAAAATGGGATTTCAGGACAGTATGCAAAGAAATTAAAATCACAAGTATATTATTAAACCAATTTAGGGTTGTATATTGAGGTCATGCATGTAAAATGTTCATTTGCACTAGATAACTTGATTCCAGGCACATAGAACACATATTGCAGCACATATGGGTAGCAAAGCTAATGATGGGATGACCTTCTTTGCTTCCCTATCTCACAAAAAGCATCCTACATAAAATGAGGATTTTTAGCTAGTGGACAAATCTCATATCAGGAAGCAGGAGAAAGATCTTAGTAGCTGGCTTGAACCAAAAGTTTATATCAATAATTACCTCATTGCTTGCTCCTGGCTGTTCTGACAATATCTGCCTGTAGGAAGGGAACTGGAAAAGATGACCTTCTATCCCTTATAACCCTACAATTCTGTGGTTTTGTGGTGTTATATTATGAGACCTTCTGACCACATTGCAGCATGGCATGAATGATTCATCCTGTTATTTGGGTGGTATATCATTCCAAGTTCCATAGTGGAATATAGCCAGTTCACAAAATTAGAGCATACGAGATCTGTCATTCTACAACTCCCACTAATTAACATTCATGTTTTGCCAACATTGTCCTAGGTGCTGCATGTGACAGGTTGTGCTGAACTTAGTGTGTACCCCATCCGTGGTTGGCAGTGTATATTTCCAAGACAGTGTACAATATGTGAACTGAATTTTCAGTGAAAATAAATAAATAAAAATTCCTTCCAGTAGCACCTTAGAGACCAACTAAGTTTGTTCTTGGTATGAGCTTTCGTGTGCATGCACACTTCTTCAGATACGAGGTACTTCTTCAGACTTTTCAGTGGAGAGTCTCCAGTAACTACGGTAATTTCTAGCTTCTAACAATCAACTTGGAAGCATGAGATTTTTATCACTTGATTGTTTTAGGTATATTGCCTACCAGATATCCTCTGCTGGAAAATGCCAGGTGTGCTTCTGTTGTAATAAAGGAAGTATCTGAATTGGATATGCCCAAGTAAGAAAGTCCCCACTTGAAAATACATGAACTTCCAGTAACCTTCACATCTAGAGTTTGGTTGATCACACCTGATTTTTATCACTCCTTTCAGTATCTCATCTTAATGTCTGACCAGAACAAAGAGATTAGGAAGTTTCCTGTTGATTAGAATATCTTAAAGCCAAAAAGCAACAAATAGAGATTGGTGTCATACAATTACCAACTTATTTACAGTGGTAGAGAGAGAAATCTTCCAGGAACCTAATTGTATTTCTTTTGGTGTTAGAGCAGTATAAAGAAATCCTGGTAGACCTTGCCCCAGCTTTCTGACTCATTTCTTTCATATGGAAAGGTTGTTTATGCACCTTTTCACAAAGGATTATCTCTTAAGAAAGCTTGTGCTTTTCCCTGAGTGTTCACACATTCTATATGCTAAGACTTATAACCAGTCCGAAGAAGCAACTGACATGTTGATGAAACAAATAATAGGGTGAGTACATTTTTACTATCAGTGATTTTTTTTTTAAGCTGCCACTTTGAATATACTAGGAAGTAGCTACTCACAGTAAAACAATAGTTTCATTGGAAAATGCTTTGCATAGTTTCCAATTAACAGTATCAATTAGCTTTCGTGATTTGGTGTTACTTGCCTTGAAATAGATGCTTTCCCTTGAATTCCCATAAGTTTTGTGTAGACACAATGTAGTTCTCTCATGGATATATAATCTTTTTTTTCCCTTTCTGATTCCTGTGCATGTGACAGAGATTCGTAAGAAACATATCACTGTATCTACCTCCTTCCCTATAGGGACCCAGGTGGCGCTGTGGGTTAAACCACAGAGTCTAGGGCTAGCTGATCAGAAGGTCGGCGGTTCGAATCCCTGCCACGGGGTGAGCTCCCGTTGCTCGGTCCCAGCTCCTGCCCACCTAGCAGTTCGAAAGCACGTCAAAGTGCAAGTAGATAAATAGGGACCGCTCCGGCGGGAAGGTAAACGGCGTTTCCGTGCGCTGCTCTGGTTCACCAGAAGCGGCTTTGTCATGCTGGCCACATGACCCGGAAGCTGTCTGCGGACAAACGCCGGCTCCCTCGGCCTATAGAGCGAGATGAGCGCCGCAACCCCAGAGTCGGACACGACTGGACCTGATGGTCAGGGGTCCCTTTACCTTTACCTTACCTCCTTCCCTGCTGCCTAACATCTTCTGTATTTTCCCTTTCCAGAGCTGAAGTTGTCCCTTTTAAAAAGCAAGCATGCTAAGGAGGTCTCCTACCTTTGATGTGTACTTGAACCTTTAGTAATTATTTTTTCTTCCTATTACTTTTACCTGGGCTAAAAAGGAGAAGGAATATCCAAGAGTAAATGCTAATAATTGTACATATAATGTAATGTAAGCAGTTCATTTACATGCTTATGCAAGCTTCTTCATCTCAGTACTTGAATGGACCACTACACTTGCATTTAGGTGGGTTTTTTTTTTTGCTGTGCTTTGATGAAGGTAGGCCACATTATAAATAAGCTGGTTGCCATGGTGAAAATCAGAGTCCTTGTCTGTTGTGTATAACCTTTCCTATCTTTCTGGACACTATAGAGACAGTGTATGTGTAATATAATACATATTAATGTATGTGTGTATGCTTAGTGGTAGCTGGATAGATAATGTGTCCTGTGTAGAGGAGTTGAACAGAATCTCACTTATTTTGGGTGATATCTGGACAGAGGTGGCAAATTCAACACTCCACTCATCTTTGATTTAAGATGCCTTAAAACTGGAAAATACTCTGGGACCTTGTTTTGAAAAATTATTGTACAGTGCCAGATCATTGATTATGAAGCTGCAAGGTCAGTGCATCCTAATATAAAGAGTTAGGCTGGTGCAACAGGGTCTGCCTAGCTAGCTACAAAGCCTGTTGGAAACAGTTGACTCACATGTTTATCATACAGATTCCAAGGACTTGGAAGTTTATTTTAGTCTCAATGACTCTGATAGCTGAGGAAGGCTCTTCACTGTACTTTGCAAGACACTCTGCTCATTAAGCTATTAAAGCCATTGTTCTCTGCATCACTGTTTATTTTATTTGGCTGATAAGTGTAATAAAGAGGACAAGAGAAACTAGATAATTTGAAATTGGAATAACGGCAGTATGAATCAGCAAGCACTGTCACTTTCCATCTAGTAGTGTAGGAAATTCTTTGTACCCCTTAATATTTCATGTGCTCAGCTTCTCAGCTAGCGTTGCTCCTAGCTAGACCACCTTTATCTGATTGCCAACTAGACAGGTGATATTTATTTTGAATTATTGTAACTGCTTTGGATCGGAGGTTGTGCCGTAGAGATTGCAGTCCAAAACCATTAAATTTTGCAATTGGAGCAAAGTACCGGTATGCAGTGTTATGTACACTTGTGAAACTATGACTTGAAATCGGCCTCTTGCTAACTATGGTTTGAACCAACCAATATTCCCAGAGTTCATCTGCTATGGGGATCTTGTTGTTGTTCAGTCGTTCAGTCGTGTCCGACTCTTCATGACCCCATGGACCAGAGCACGCCAGGCACGCCTATCCTCCACTGCCTCCCGCAGTTTGGCCAAACTCATGTTAGTAGCTTCGAGAATACTGTCCAACCATCTCATCCTTTGTCGTCCCCTTCTCCTTGTGCCCTCCATCTTTCCCAACATCAGGGTCTTTTCCAGGGAGTCTTCTCTTCTCATGAGGTGGGGATCTATGGTTTGCTTAAAACTGGAACCATATGCTTTTGGTTTCTATTGCTAATGAATGAAAGAGGAAGACAGTGCAAGAATGAGACTTGCTACAGTTTGCTCATGTAGCAATAAACCATGCTTTCCAAAAACAGGGCAATGAGGATTATCCCTGGTAGGCGTTGGAAGGCCATTCTGTTCCTTCAGAAAATGGCTTGAGAAGAGTTTTTTGTTATGTTTTATTACTGTTTATTAATATGCCGCCATTTGGCCACAAAAAGGGACCTCCAAGGCCTTTTTTCGGACACAAAAAATACAAATGACAATTCAAAACTAAATCTTCACATTTCAAAAAATATTAAGACCAAATACATGCATGTTCCTGCCCAAAAGGCAAAGTGCAGTCCCCAGAAAAATGCTAGAGAGAACAAGAGTAAATACTTCAGCATGTCTTTCTTATAAGAATCACATGCAAGGGGTGAGGTGGGGCAAGGCATGTGGAAAGCTTGCCCCGTGATGGTTCCAGCAGTTTTTCTCCTGTAGCAATATTATTCAAAAATTATTGTAGCCTTAAGGGACCCAGTTTGCGAAGTTCAGGTCTCAATTACTCCATACACTTACCTTTAAGCTTAATGGCGAGAGATGAGAGGCAAATTGGCTGTAGCTCCAGAGGAATGCTAGAAAGTAGTGACTGATAAATGCAATAGAATGGAGGGAATTTTGACTTGGAAACCACCTTCACTCCTGCTGCATTCATTTTTTTGAAGCTTTAGCTCCAGCCTCTCCAGCCATTTTTGCAAATCTGTGGAGAGGTAACTTGGGACTCTGGAAACTAGCAACATGGCAAACAGTGGTAGTGTTAAAACAGGTCACGTTCATTAAGGAAATAGGGGCAATGGAGAAGATAACACACTGGTGAACTGGATGGAGATGGTAGTGGTGGTGCATGTTGTGGATGAATGTTGGGACAGCCTAAGCCTAGGAAAGCATGCTGTGATAGGAAGATAACATAGAGTTGCTGCAAGAGAAAGAGGGAAGGGAGCTGTACGGCTGTTGGGGTCAATCCAGGTTTAGCCCAATAAATGGAGATACTTCTGACATGCACAAACCTAAGACTGATTTGCTGAACAGCACAGATCACTTTCAAACCATCCCCCTTTTTGTGCCTTAAAAATGCCTCCATCGTTCATCAGTCTGAAAAATACATCTGTGGCTGGAATTTGAGGTTGCTGTTCAGTGCAAACCTGCAACACCCTTTCACTTATCTCCGCTTGTGGTTCTTGGCTGAGACTACCTGCTCTGTGATTGAAATAATCCCCTACACCGTTTACGACCTTTTTCTGCCTAGGAATCAATCTGTTTCTAATTTGCAGTGTACTTTACATAGGCATCTTAACTCTTGAAAAGGTAGCTGCATTCTCTTCAAGCTCAGCTTCTCTGTGCTAGGCTATATAAGTTTTAATTGAAAATAGTTGCACTTGAAAATGGATAGCATTAGGTAACTCTTGTTTGTGGGAAATTGCTGGATGGTGGGGCTCATGGCTACCAGTCCTCTGTATGCACAGCTGCTGCAGCCTGAGAGTCTGATCTTCTCTGTTGGGCCAGATTTGGGGGGCACTTCTTATGTTGCAGCTTGTACTTTGTTATGAATAAAAAAGGTAAAGGGACCCCTGACAGGTAATTCCAGTCACGAACGACTCTGGGGTTGCAGCGCTCATCTCGCTTTACTGGCTGAGGGAGCCGACGTTTGTTATGAATACCTGAATGCAAAAAGAGACATGAATTTTGAAGGGTGCATGCAGATATAAACCTTACTTTATCCTTGATAATGTTTATTGGTGGTGAGTAGGGAAGGATCTGACTGCCATTTGCACATTCTAATCCATGATGAGGGGACACGGGAAAAAGAAGCATTAGCATATTAATTTTCTTATCTATATACTGCCCTTCATCAAAATAGATTACAGCTTGGTTTAAAACATTATACGTTGGTCAGTGGCTACTCCAAACTGGATAAAAGTTCCTAGCTTTGGAAATGCTCCAAATGTTTGCTTTTAACCACACCCCTGGTTAGCATAGATAGCAATACTGCATAAAGATGAGTGAGTAGGCTGTCAGAAGGTTGGCGTTTACCAGCAAACACCAGTTGCTGGGAAGAGGTGTCACTGCACTTGGGTCCTGCTTGTTTTGGGCTACCCACAGACATGTGATTGGCCACTGTGAGAACAGAATGCTTGACTAGATGGGCCTTTGATCTGATTCAATAGGGCTCTCCTTCCTGCCTACCACAGAAATCAAGCAGGCTGCCAGAAGATGAGTAGAGGACTTGATCTATCCTCTGGTAGCCCACTGCATTTCTATGCTGGGTATGGAAGAAGGCACTTTGGCCTCCCCCATGTGCAGCATAGAAACTATGTGGGCTGCCAGAGGATGGATGGAGAGCTTTGTCCTTCTTCTAACAGCTCATTACGTTGCCATATAAACATGCAGGAGATGAAGTTCCTTCCTATGTGCACAGATACTAAGCATGCCGGTGCCAGAGGGAAGGAGCACTCCTTTCCTCTGCTGCCGCCATTGTAGGTAGGCAAACATCTTGCATATCTAGCACACAAGTGCAGCAGGTTGGTGGTGAATGAACAGAGGGATCAATTTCTCCATTGCCAGGTGGAGAAATTGGATGAGGAGAAAGGTGCCGTCTCTTCCATGCATCCAGCACAGAAATGGAGTGGTAGCTGGTTGGGTTTCTATACTTGGTGAGCATGACAGCTCATCTGGTGTGCAAACATGGTGGAGTGATGGTAAAGGGACAGAACAACCCAGATACCTTTCTTGCTAGCCTGCTGAACTTCTGTACTAGACAAAGCCCTTTGCTGCATGTCCAGCATAGAAATCAAGTGGGCTGATATCAGAGGCATGGATCACTCCATCTTTCCACCACCAGCCTGCTATGTGTCCATTCTGGATATGCAGGACACAAAAGTTGCACCAGTCGTGCTTTTAACCACTCCTCTAAACATGCAGGGTGCTCATCACAGGAACCACGTGGTCTGGCAGAAGAAGCACAGATCACTCTGTGCCCCTTTGTCATTGCAACGTGTAGCGTGTAAAATATTTTACTTGCCTGCATTTTACTCACAAGAGCGTCTGGAAAAGGAAAAACACTGCTCTGTTCCTCCTCCACAAGCCTTAAGTAAAAAGTATGCGAGTAAAGTTTTTTTGCAGGCTAGTAACTTTCTGAGACTAATTTACATGGTTGGTTTAAGCCCTAGTGTCTTTTGGAGATACTAAAAGAATCTGATGCAAGTGTTCAAAAAAACAACAACACAAAAACCCAATAATACCAAAGGTTTCAGGTTTTAAGGTTTCAGGTAGAGATTGTTTGAATTCTGTACTACTAATCCCTGTGCACAAACATATTTTTGACATTGCAAATACAGGGGGGCTTAAACAAATACAGAATGCAAATGTCTTTTTGGGTGTTTTTGAACTAGTATTGCATAACTTTTAAGTCGGAACTATTTTTCATCTTGTTGGGCGTATATCTGAATATTTTATCCTGTTATATCTTTCAGTTTATTTTGGATTTTGTAAATAAATTGACAACTGGTTTTCTTTACATTGTTATTTTTGCAGCCTATAAAATGTTTTAGATCACATCTGTCTCTGTTGCTCTCTCCCTCTCCCTCCCTTTCTCTCTCTGCCTTCCTTTTAGAAGAAAAAAAAGACTTGTTTTTCTTGCTCTCCATGCTTCTCCAATGTAGAGAGCCCCTAGATTTTGCCTCTGATTCTTTCATAAATCCCCCAGTGAAGGTGGAATCTATGTTACAATAGAGGTGGTTGTAAGGGCAGCTGACAGATGAAATGTTACAGTGGCACGTATTGTATCCTAAGCAGGGTTGTATATAGACCTCATGATGGGCTGGCTTAGGTATTTACTTAGAAGCATTTCTAGAGGGCAACCTCATTGGGCTAAAAAAGCGTGCCTGAACAAGGAGCCTGTTGTTTGTGCTTGGCTCGTCTCACTCACTGGGAGAAAAAAACACACACAAATGCCTGGCAGTCAGAAAGCTATTCAGTAGGCAGAGGTGTCTAGGAGGCCTCAGTCACTCATCAGATGCTGTAAAAGCCCTCACCCTGTTGTAATTCCTGGATAAAAGCAGCACCAGATCAGCTGTCTCTTTTTGCGGTGGAAATGCTAGAAAAGAGCTCTAAGTGGAGTTGGGTGGTTTAAAAGCTAGATATGAAAATCATCTGTCTCCCCAGAAATAACAAAAGGAAAAAGGAGGGGGGGGGAGGAAAGACAAGTAGTTTGAACTGGGATCTTGCCTCAGAAACCAAGCTATCATAATACAGTTGGTGCAAGTCGCTTAACTGCTGCCTGGATGTTGTTAATTCTGAATTGTAAACCCCAGGTTGGTTTTGCTTTCGCTTGCTGAGAGGAGGCTGCAGAGTAACTGCCCAGGGTGCGGTGTGGTGTCTCAGGAACACTGCGCACGTTAAGAAAGAAGGGGATAAGTTGGCTGTTTGAGTGTGCTACTGGATGCAGTGCTGATTCTTGATTTGCTGCCTTCCTTTGCACATGGTGTACACCGAACTCATCAGTGTGTGCTTCCTCTGTCCACATTGCTCCTATGGTTCAGATTTGAATTTCCCCCTCTGATGCTGGTGGCCTCAAGGGAGGCTTACCTTTCAGCCATGGGGATCCTAAAGGAAGATAAACCAGGACAGGGAAAATTTGGGGACGGTTTTCTTTGCTGGAGTACCCAGCATGGTGCCTGTGAGCCCCCTGCCCCATTTTTAAATGATTTTTTGTTTGCTTGTTGTGGTGAGGTGTTGCCCGCATTTTCTTCTGTTTTATTTGTTTTACCCTACATCATCCATGTTCTTTCTGCCCTTGGTCCAAAGCAGAACTACCTCTTTCTATAAGTTTGTGTTGTTCTTTCCATTTCTGGAAAGCCTTTTCCGGAGGACCTTTTCAGGTGCCCTGATGACCGCACCTCTTTGTCTTTCTGCTTCTCTGACGAATGTAGTTACTAGAGGTTGTCTTCCACTAACACTTACTCATAGTAGACCCGTTGAAATTAATGGACATGCCTAAGTTAGGGCCATCAATTTGAATGTGGTTACTCTGAGTAGAATTTAGGAGAATACCACCCCTAGGGTCCCCCCCCAGCTTAATGGTGTGCTTTATGTTATTTTATATTCTTTTTAATAGGTTTTGCTAGCTACTTTGGAGATTTTTAATCGTGGCTAACCGTGGTTTTGTTTGTAAACCTCTTAACAAATGAGTAAATTACATTACATGAAACAAAATGCGCACATAATGGTATTCATATGCTGCAGACAAGACAAGATTCTGACTACTTGTCACTGTGATTGCTTTAAAATTTCACAGCCTTTTTTGTGTGTGTGGAGGAGGGAGCACAGAAGCCATTGCAGAATTTGGCAACTATGACTTACTTTTGTGCATCACAATCCTAAGCATGTTTAATCAGAAGCAAGTACTGTTGAGCACAGTGTTATTTATTCCTTTATAAGTGTGTTTAGGATTTCAGCCTTAATTTAGCAGTTTGGCATATGTCATACTTTAACGGTAATATTTGTATGTGTAAAATGTCACGCTCTGCGGCCAAAACATCTGATACCCACTCAAGTGTCAGGAAGCAGTCCTCAAAGTACCAGTGGAAATCTTTGGAATTACTCCATGACAACTCCTGTGAATGACAGTCTCAGGCAGCCTCTGTAGCTGACATGGAAGTGTGATGCAAGTTTGTGAATAGGACCTCCTATCCCAGCTCTGGAACATAATCTCTTTTACCTTAACAGTAAGCACTTCCGTGACCTGCTGACATTATCCAGTATAATGCATCTTCTGAGACCAAAATTATAATCACATCTACACAAGCCATTAATTCAACATTATTTCTTGTTACCTTGACAATTTTGGATATAATCCACAGATTTATGGACACCACTGAATAATAATGACAATCAAATGATGTGCATAGTTTGTGTGTCTTTGACATATAATTGCTGCTTGAAATTGATTGATTGCCCTCCAGCATAAGCCAATATGGGCTAGTGAAGGCCAAACCTTCAGGATTCAGAATGCATCAACAGTGCTAAGGTATCAGGATCAGGCTGCTGGATCATACATTACTCTGCCCTGCCCTATTTATATCGCAGCACTATGTACAAAGGTGGCACTACACAGGGACAAAGTGGTCTCTGCCTTCAATACAGAACTGCCATGGTATATCTCCCTTTACACCTCTGCTATGTAGCCATGAAGAATTAAACACCGTAGAATATGCAAAGAGAACAAAGGGTAGGCAGACTTCAACAGCATTGAGCTGCCCATTTCACCAGCAGTTTTCTCTATAATACCGCCTTAGGATTTCCCGTGAAGATTACCATGCCCCATACCTATTGGTATCTTGTAACCCTAATGAAACTTTTATTTATGGTGCACGAGTACACTTTGAATGCATGGTTACAATTTCAATAGAGAGCTAGAGATTTTGGGGGCGACAGAGCCTATTGCTCTCCACTGTTCCTGCCAATTGTGTTGGTTGCTGTCAGGGTGAATTAAGTCAGTTGGCAGCACCTATAGATAGCTGTGCAAGTCCAGGTGTGACGTGGTTGGTGAACATAATACAAACATTGCAGAAGCTTTCAGTTTGTGTTGAGTGTATAAAGAGATTTTCTTTCTTATGTTCACTCCAAACAAACATAACACTGTTATCCAAATTGGCTTCTGCCAATTGATTTAGCCCATGATAATGGCCTGAGTTGTCTCCTGAAAACATATGCAGGAGTTATTTAAAACAAATAAACATTGTTTATGCTGTGTTTATAAGACATGCTGTAAATTATTCTGTAAAGTTCTGATTAAGTTGCGTGTGTGTGTGTGTGTGTGTGTGTATTTCTTTGTTTACTGGAGCCCTAAGGTTTTCTTGCTGTTCTATTAAAAAAGATACCAAGTAGATATTGTTTGAAAACCCCCACTAGCAATATTTTAGAATATAAGTCATTCTCTGTAACTCCAGTGGTTTTCACATCTCTAGCTACTCCTAGGATATTTTTTCGGTGTAATGTAAAAGTGTGACATAGAAGGTTGGGCCCAAAGGTTCTTTTCCTCTGATGGATGGAGTCCATCTGTTGGAGAAAGACCCTTTCCAATTATGGAAGGGAACCTTTGGATTCAGCCCAGAGCTCCCGGCATATTGATAATCTAAAGTACTGCAGAACTGCCAACTGTTCACTGATCTGCATGCCTTTTGCTTGCCTCTTGAATATAGTGTTGGAAGAGATTTGAAGTTTAGCAGGCCTCACGTTTTAGGGCAGAAGTCTTCATGCACCCCTTCTCTCATTTTGTTCACTTGTTAGAAAAGGTCATGTTGATTACGCATTAAGTTTATGTTTAACTCTAAACATGAAGTTTACCGGTATGTTTCCCCCCCCCCCAATACTTGATTTTCATTCAATCTTGTAGGAGGAGAAAGACATGTGTGTAGAACAGCCATTTGCCTTTCTGGAAATGTTTGGGTATGTCCAAGCTAGTAGCACCCTAGGGAAATTGTGAAACGCTATCTTGGCTCATTGATTGAGGGTCCAAGATAAGATGTTGATTAGTGTCCTTTTCCTGGACTTGTCCAATACAGATCCTTGTGTTCTTGTGATGTGGTCTCATCAGCTACAACTGTATCTGTCTGTAGCTTGTTGTTGTTGTTCAGTCGTTCAGTCGTGTCCGACTCCATGACCAGAGCACGCCATGCACGCCTGTCTTTCACTGCCTCCCGCAGTTTGGTCAGACTCATGTTGGTAGCCGCAATACACTTTAGTTAGGAAATCACATTTTCTTCCTCTGTGCCTCTAATTTGCTTACCCTTTCAATAAGCCTTAGTGAGAAGGGAAGCTTCTGCCTTCCTCCTCTGGTACCAGTTGGCACAAGTATTGCCCAGAAGATACGATGTGAAAATTGCCAGTGATGCAGTGGCAGGCAGCCTAGGCCAAGGTGGTTTGGCAGGGTTATACATCCAGTTGAGCTAGAAACCACTGGGCAGTAGTATGTGAATCTGATGGTGGTCCCTTTTTCTTTTAGCAAGCAAGCAGCTCCTTTGGGGGGATAGTAGCACCAGCTTCTTGATGCTGAATTTGTTTACTATTCTGTTAGTGGAGTAAAGAAACCCAGCTGGTTTCAGCTGTCACTACATGCTAATTAATAGGTATGGACAGGCTATGCTGAGCTGTTGGCATATCATCTCTGGGAGCTTGCCTTTTTAGTGGTAGACCTCAAATAAAAAGTAATATGGGAAACCTTGTAATGGTGGGGTTCAAGTTTGCATACTGCTTACATGACCTACTACTCTGTAAATGCGTACACAGCAGTATTCAGTTCTTTCTGTTTTCTACATTCCCTCTTTTTTCTGGACTGCTCTGCATTACAGGAGTAGATTATGTCTTTGAAAAGATACCAAGATTTGGTATATTTCCCTGAACCACTGTATGGTGTTTCGTGGTTTCAAAGGCTTAAAAAAGGAAAGAAAAGAAAAACGAAGCCCACTCAGGTTTGGTCAAAAATGTTTAATACCATTTCCACTTCCATTTTTCATCATTTTGAGTCATGCTAAGTCGCTGACCTGAAATTTCAACCTGCAGAAACAAAGTATGGGGAAGAATGCTAGGTTGTTGACCTGAAATTTCAACATGCAGAGCCAAAGTGAGGGGAAGAGAGATTAGGACCATCTTTGACCTCCAGATATTTTACACTACCAATCAAGTGCTCCCTGGGGCCAATACGAGTTGTAGTCTAAAACACCTGGAGGGCAACACATTGGGTAAGGCTGGTTTAGTGCACCACATTGGCTTTGAAACAAACTTTTAATGCCCCACCCCTGTTCCTGATTTCACACAGTCTTGCTCCTTCCCCACCATGTTCTTCCTCCTTTTCCTTTTTCCAGATTCCTCATCGTGATTGAAAGAGTGACGACTGGAGAGGTCATTTCTTGTGACCTTGCAGCTAGAGATGGCTAGAGCTCTGCAAAATAAAAGTTCTGCCTTGACACTCATCTTAAACAGGAACGATAGCTTTCATAGCTGGGCTACTCAGCTTTGCTGATTGGTTGGCAATCTCAGCTATCAGAAATCTATGGAGGTCTCTGTGCATAGCTGCAACTGAAACTTTTATCACCACCACTGCAGGAGAAAGACTTTCATTTGGCTGTGCCGGTCCAACAAAGTATTTTATTTATGTGCTTCCAAGCCCTTAAAAATTCTTTTAGGGTACATCAGTAGGGAGTTAATAGAAACTTTGAAACAGGAAAAATGCCTGTGGGTTAAGCAGAAAACCCAGTTGACTGAGTTGAACAAAAATCTTGTACTGTTTTTGATAGGTCATTTGCCAAAGGGGGAGCTGAATGGATTGGTTTCCAGTCTTCCAATAGTATCTGCAATTTATTTTGCTCTGTGGAAAGGAGTTATCGGCTCCTTTTGGGGGCTAAGTAGAAATATCATTCAGCGATGCGATATTAAAGAAGCCACAGATAATTTTAATCGTTAATTTAATCATTAATCAATACTGTTGATGTTGATGTTAAGATGGAAGCAACTGTTTCTATGAAGCGGTTGATTTGAGAGAGACAGACAGAATGTGTAATATACTGTATATTCCATTTCAAAGATTAATTTAGCTCAATGTTTGGAAGATTATATACTGAAAAAGCCTGTGTCTGCCTTGACTTCACTATACCAACAACAGAGATGAAATAGAGAGATTCTTAATCTTTCCCAAACACTCTTCAAGAGAAGCAATTTAAAAAAAATGTTACTTTCTTAAGAGACTAAAATGTCTTAAGCACAAACGTGCTGCTCTACCTCATTTGTGCTAAATGGGATTATAGGATTTAATTCTGTGAGAAATTTTACATGTTGATGGAGGCAACTTTTCACATCTCTTTTAGGTGGGAAAAGGGGATGGAATGTGATATCCTCATTAAATTCGCATCAGATCTTTTGTTCTCCTAACCTGGATTTTTTTGTGCTTTTGAAGGAATGAGGGGTATTGGATCAGGTGTATAAATCCCTATTGAAGACTGGGCTTTAGGAGAGAAGTTTTATATTTTCAATTTGTGATCCATAGCTACACAACAAGTATTGTTGCTGGAAATAGCTGCTGGCACTTGAGAAGTTTATGGGTATTCTCTTTGTGATGCTATAAAAGTTGCTGTTGCATTGATAACACCCTCGATCATATAATCTATATGTAAAACTAAATGTGCTGTAAGTGTATTCCAAATATCTTTCTTTCTTTCTTTCTTTCTTTCTTTCTTTCTTTCTTTCTTTCTTTCTTTCTTCTTATAAAGTTTGCTGTCAAACTTTGTTCACCATGAATATTTGTTTATTGGTGGTAGGGAATGGAAATTGAATGCAATTGTAGGGCAGTTAGGAACCCAGACAAAATGTTGTTGGTGGCAGTGACACAAATTAGAAAGGACTTTGATACAGGGTTTTATATTTTTAGAAATACTTCTTTCCTTTCTCTCTCTTAAAGAAACGTAAGACTGTACATGGTAATTTACTACTAGGCAAAGCTTGAATAAGAGGTTCGTCTATTTTTGTTCTCAATTATTTCTTTTTGCTATTTTTGTCTTGATAAAATTGACATTGTTGGTGAGGTGTTAATTTCCTCCCCCACAATCTTCATATAACCCCTGAATAGAAGCTTATTACTGGCAGATATTTATTCTGGGCAAACATAATTTGCCTCTTCCTGTATTATTATAGGAATGGAATGCAGTACAGGATTTTAATTCAGTTTTCTGCCAACTTTATTTTGGATTCTCCTGAGTCTGTGGGGCCAGTGCTGGCATTATCAACACCAGAGCCCCAGTATAGCAAAGGGTTTTTGGGTTTTTTTGTATTTGTAAGTAGGCTCCTATATATGTATCGCTTGTTGGATTAGGCATAAATCAGATGTGCCTGCTGATTGAGTCTGGTTTAGGACATATAGACTTCATGGGTTGTGAAAGGCTAAGTGTTTACCCATGTTATAGGTTGTACCATGCAGGATGTGAAACCACAGGAGGGGAAGTACATGTAACCTCTGCATGGCAGGGGCTGAAATAGCAGCTGTAGTTTCTTTCCTTCCCTGACATGTGTCAACTGCCATCATTACCCCATTCTCCCACCTCCGATTCAGAGTAGGAGAAGTGCCCTTACTCTGCATTGACTTCATCTGCCCATGGAGCAAGTCACATGATGCTACGTATAATGACTTAAAAACAAACAAACCCTGGAACTATGGCTGGGGTGTAGGGACTCTTATTTCATTGAGATGCTCACAGTTTCAGGGTTATGTGATAATTATACCACGATAGGGTCTCTTAGTAATTGATATTGCATGCACATATATCGCCAGCTGACGCATTAATAATGTTAAATATATCTGAAAAAGGGAATAAAGAGAGAGAATAATTTAAAGAGGAACCAACAGTGAGGTCTCCTAAAAGCACCTAGAGTACTGATTTTATTTCAAACACCTTTTTAAAAAGGTACGGTGGGAAAAACTAACGTGATTATCTTGAGAGACTGAATTCCACACTGTGAGGTCATGTTTGCTCACTGACTTAGGTCAAAATCCCAGGACAGCCGATAGTTTCTGAATATCTACTCTTCCCACTTTTTTTTTCAAATGCAGTACATATTTTGGTTTTGGTTTTCTAAACGAACTTTTCAAAGAATAATCTGAGAAGGAGAAGACAGGTTGATGACTCTAAGGAAGTTCTTTTTGTCATGAGAACCTTGTGTCTTACTGTTGAATAAGCAGAAGCTACTTCCTCAACAATGGACAATCGTGGTAATGTTAGAACTTTCTTCTTTAGGAAGGCAGTACAAATCAGACTCAGTTCATTGTTTTTCACTGATTCAGATATGTGGAATTTTCAAGGCCTAACAGCTAAATTATTTGATGGTTATGTTTCTTCTAGGGCCCAACTGAGGCCCATAGAATAGAATTGCAGAATTGTCATCCTAACAGCAGTGCCACTACAGCTTATTAGGACAGGACTGGGTCAAGGGTTTGTTCTGCCAGTGTGCCCATGTTGCCCCAGCCTCACCCCTGCTTTGCCCCATCGCAGTGAGCTGCACCAGTGCCAGAGAGGGTGGTTTTGCAGCTCTGCCCCATCACGTAGGCCACTAGAACCCTTGGCTTATGCTGGTGGAAATGTTTTGCAAATTCTTTGTGCAGCTGAATGGGCAAGCTGGTTTTAAATAACTCCAGCTTGCCAGTTGATTGCCTGCAGTAAAAGCTTTCAGTATATTTCTGGCTGTGTATGCTTGTCCCTCATGAATGCATGTTCCTGTCTAGAAACACTGCAAACAAATCTACAAAATTATTTATTAAAATTTTGTATTAAAAATTCCTAATCCACCTTTTTGAGAGTCCCATGGACTGCAAAAAGATCAAACTTATCCATCCTTAAAGAAATCAGTCCTGAGTGCTCACTGGAAGGGCAGATCCTGAAGTTGAGGCTCCAGTACTTTGGCCACCTAATGAGAAGAGAAGACTCCCTGGAAAAGACCCTGATGTTGGGAAAGATGGAGGGCACAAGGAGAAGGGGACGACAGAGGATGAGATGGTTCGACAGTGTTCTCGAAGCGACTGGTATGAGTTTGGCCAAACTGCGGGAGGCAGTGGAGGATAGGGGTGCCTGGCGTGCTCTGGTCCATGGGGTCACGAAGAGTCGGACACGACTGAACGACTGAACAACAATCCACCTGCTCACACATGCAAGCGTGAGTCAACTGAGAGAAACAAACCAACTTTTTCTTCATTTTACAAATCCTCCTCACTTCATAACGTTAAAAGTATATTTGCTTGCCCCTGGTGAGTGGCAGTTTACAAACTTGGTGTGTAGGAATGTGAAACTGTCCATATTCAAAATTAGAAACACATTCTCTTCCAAAACAACATCAAGGGTTGTAAAAAAAAATCCCATTTGTGTCATGGTAACCTTACTATCCAAGATTACCTGTATGGTATTCAGGCTCTGACTTGATTTAGCTGACTCAAACTTTCTCAGGTGGTTGGTATATTTTATTGCAGTTGTAATTTAAAGAAAGTACATTGTTGCACACGTATCGCACATAAGTACAACAGGCTTTGTAGGGACGCGGGTGGCACTGTGGGTTAAACCACAGAGCCTAGGGCTTGCTGATCAGAAGGTCGGCAGTTTGAATCCCCGCGATGGGGTCAGCTCCCGTTGCTCGGTCCCAGTTCCTGCCCAGTTAGCAGTTCGAAAGCACATCAAAGTGCAAGTAGATAAATAGGTACCGCTCCAGCGGGAAGGTAAACGGTGTTTCCGTGCACTGCTCTGGTTTTGCCAGAACCGGCTTAGTCATGCTGGCCAGTCATGCTGGTACACCTGGAAGCTGTATGCCGGCTCCCTCGGCCAGTAACGCGAGATGAGCGCCATAACCCGAGTCGGCCATGACTGAACCCAATGGTCAGGGGTCCCTTTACCTTTACCTTACAATAGGCTTTGCCCAACAGATATGAGCTAAGATTGCATGGTCATTCCTAGTCAAAGTCCTGTTTGGTTTCATTTATGCCCTCTCCAAAATATTAGGCATAGTTGCATCTGTGCACTGCATACAGTGTGTGCTTTAATTAAAAAGGATATTGATATATTGATGGTTTTTGTGTTTGAGCTTTGCCAAAGTGTTACTGCCTTTTCACTGGTATAAGCTGACACCTACACAATAGCAAACTATAGAGTAATTGGAGTGAACTATACTACGACTTACTGCTACCAAAGTCTCAACAGGTTTTTGCTCTTATTTCCTGGGGATGGCTCTAGCTTCCAGTAGCTGCTCAGTGCTGTCCCCTTTCCTAACCAACCCTTTTGATTGTGACAATAGCACAGAACCCGTTCACTATATTTTTGTTACCTTGCTTTACTTGTGTCCTCCTGTCCCAGACCTTCTGCTCCCTAAGATAGTATTTGAAATGATTTTCTATATGTCCCATCAACGGCTGAAGCATGAGCGGTCAGGATGAGAGAGAGAGGGCCTTCTCCACTGTTGCACCCGGATTGTGGAATATCTCACCCTATGTAACCTGTCACATTTTTTTGGCCAACTGGTTACAATTTCCCAGTTCTGGCAATCATTTGTCTCACTTAGCTGATGGTGATGGTGATTGGCAGGAGACCCTCACATTAGAAATGTTTTTAAATGCTTCCATTTTTATGTTGCTGCTTTTATTTCTTTGATGGACTTGTTTTGTTTTAAATTGTCGCAAGGGATGCAAATGTATTGGAAGGGAAAGGTATAACATTTCGAAACACACACACACACGCACAATTGGATTCTGTTAGCTGGAAAGATTCTTCAGGAAACTTTGGATAGAAGACTCTATAAAACTGTCCAAGCTGCAGCGTATCTAGATTGTGAGCTCTTTAAAATGGGGAGGTAAGCTGTGTTTTGGTTTCTCTACCCCTGGCATACTGAAATCCTGATTTAAATTGTGGCTTCTCAGTGGTGAAGGAATAAATAATTTAATACTGTGAGGTGAAGCAGTACATGAAAATTGTAAGTGGATAAGTTGTCAAATTGAACACACAATTAGAAATGTAGTTGATGTCAGAACTTCTTCTTTTTTTAAAAAAGAAAACCCTCTGTTCTGTGTGGATTTTTTAAAAAATAAATAGGAGCTTTATTCTGTCAAATCCTCACATTGGTGCCCTGCTTGGACACTTTTCCTTTGCTGGTTTTTCTTTCTTTCCTTCCCCCCACCTCTCTTCCCCCTCCCTTGTGCGCTCTCTCTCTCTTTTTTGGCCAGGATTTTAACATATATCACAGGCTGGTAGGCTAAGAGCCTGGGACTTCCCCTCACCACACTTGGAGCCTTTGATCTTTTGCTTTGGAGGTAACATCAAAAGGATGGCTGAGAAAGACAGCCAGGCTGTGAAGTTCAACATTCAAGTTAATAGCTTGACTGAAGGTTGTGCTGCATTGCCGGAGCTGGAGTAAACATGGGCAATTCAGCAGCATTTCCCTGGAAACTGACCCAAATGTTGTGTATTAAAAAAAAGGGGAGAGCTTAATTTGCATTAGGATGAATGACAGCTTTTTTCTTTCTTTCTTTTTTTAAATGAAACTTCTACAGTCATGAGCACTATGCAATAAAGAACTCGAATGATTCATGTGGTATTGCAGGCATGGTATTTAGTGATCATAGCAACCTGCCTTGTCTAGATACTGCGCTTCACAACCAGGCCCTCCTATTTACATGGATTGGTTGTCAGTTTTGATATTTTCCCTGCCTCATCAATATGATCACAGTAGTGGAAAGTAGTCAGATGCATAATGTACAAGCCAAAAGACTTTCTGCGTGAATCCAGACTGCATCTTGACCGAACGCTATAAAATAATATGCACAGGATCTAGCCTCATTTTCAAAATTCTAAAAATCCCCTTCATTTTTTTTTTTTTAAAAAAGTGTGTTTCTAGACCTCATGTATATGAACAAGGGGGACAAAGAAGGAAAAATATTGGAGGGTGTGACTAAAGACTGAGAAGCCAATAGGAGGATCTCCAAGAGGATTCCATTGTTAGAGTTACTCCTAACTTCTGCTTTTATACTGCTGCCAAGTATCTCATTGTTTCCCCTCTTTAAGTGACATAATGACATTGGGATAGACAATGGGTGGGGTTTTTTTTGTTTCCCAAATACAGAAACATGGAAGCGTTGGTAGCTCTGTGGTAAAGCACATACTCTGTATTTAGAAGGTCCCAGAAAAATGGATCAGGCAGCAGGTGATGTGAAAGACCTCTTCCAATCCAAGTAGACAACAGTGGACTAGAAGCCCAAATCTAACCTGCAACAAAGCCATCTTTTATTCATCTTTATAGAATGAACACTGTTTCAATAAAGAATCGGATTTTGGGAATTTGCCCTGTATAATAGATATCACCACCACCACGTTGTTGTTGTTGTTGTTGTTGTTGTTGTTGTTGTTGTTGTTGTTGTTGTTGTTGTTACTATTTACAGCAAACTCACACCATGGATGCATTTGTACTAGGCTTGTCTGTGAGCTGTTTCTGGATTTGCACGCAGTGGGAAGCCATGGTTAACAGCTGGATTGTTCAGCCACTCGCTTACTGGGTAGAGGAAGGTAGAGAACCAGACCAGAGTGTGGAAGGAACATTTTCGCCATTGTGCACAACAAATTCCCTTGCATTGCCTTGAGCTACCTTGCGTCGCTCAAGACTTCTGTTTTAAATCAGGAAGGCTGTGATGTGGCCCTTGGAGGCTTCCTGTCCAGCCTCAAGGGTCTTTGCTTGCTGGCCCTGAACCCTCTTCCTCAACTTCCCTATTGGCTGTGGCAAAAGGGGAAAGCAACAGATTGTAGGGACTGGGTGGGGAGGAGCTGATTTGGATTGACACCATGATGTAGAGGGTAAATGGCCGTTGACGCTACCTCCTCTACCCCACTGCGGTTCCAGCCTGAATCAGACCCTGCCCTGCCCATGCCTGCAATTTGCATTGTCAAAGAAGATTATATATAAACCACTGGATGCATTTTTGGCAATGCAAACTGCAGGCACAGGGAGTTCAATCCAGTGTAAAGACCGCAGGTGAAGCCTATGCCTCCCTTTAAGGATCTCAGCTTGGATTGGAGAAAAGCTCCCATTTGAGCCAGTAGTGTGTGTGTGTGAGAGAGAGAGAGAGCGAGAGCGAGAGCGAGAGAGAGAGCGAGAGAGAGAGAGAGAGTGAGGATAGGCTATGCAGTGAGGGACTGGCCCAATAGCAGGAATCAGGAATTGCCCCACTAACCTCAACCTGCCCGTAGCCATCTGCCAAACAGATTCTGACCTAAACACCAGGAAGAACTTTCTGATAGTAAGAGCTTTTTGACAGCGGAACAGACTCCCTCAGGAGGTTGTGGACTCTCCTTCCTTGGAGGTTTTAAAGCAGAGGTTGAATGGCTATCTGTCATGGATGTTGTAGCTGAGATTCCTGCATTGCAGGGCGTTGGACTAGATGACCCTTGGGATCCCTTCCAACTCTACAGTTCTATGATTCTGTAATTCTACCTGACTGTCTTCTTACTTATAACTAGTTTAGAGGATGGCATTGGCTGTCACCTGCCTCCTGATCTGTCTCACTGTCGCCTTGTGAGGAGAATGGAATGAAACAAAAGTTGGAATTAGAATTGGCTCTAGCTGTACTTCCTGCTGCCCTTCCTGCCTTCTGCCCTGGGGTGGGGGCTGCTCCTGAGTATGAAATGGGCTTCTCTCTCTCTGTGTGTGTGTATGAATGGATGGGTAAGGTAAGGTAAGGTAAGATAAGATTTCTTTATTGTCATTGTACAAGTACAATGAAATTGGATGCCAACCCATACAAACAACTTGGGGGGGGGGATAGTTTCAGCTGCACATACATATACATACATACCCATCAAAACTCTCCAAGGTCATATTATCTAGTTACAGCATTTAAGATGGTTATGGCTTTTGGATAGAAACTTTTTAAAAATCTATTTGTTCTTGATTTGATCTATTTGATTGGGGTGTGTTTGTGAAAGAACTAATGAGGTGTGTTTCTGAGCATGAATGAGTAGGGGTGTGTGCGCGCGTGTGTGTATCACACACATGGTGTAATGTTCCGCACCCTTGTTTAAAATTAAGACAAGTGGAGTCGAACTCCTAATCGCCTCTGTTCCTTTGTATTTATTTATGTGAATATCTAGAGGAAATCAAACATCTGCAGAATAAATCCGTGTACTTGTCACAGACAACAGCAACTTCTCTTTGTGATGCTGTTTGGGGAAGCAGGGTAGTTGGGGTTCCTTTCCCCCCTACAGGTAATGTTCTGTAAACTGTGCTGTATGCTGCGAATTCCCATGGTACCTCCAGAAGGAAGATGGTTCAGTAGATTAGCTGCTATTGGATCATTGCATATTCTTTAGTAAAGCCTGACACAACATTTGTGTGAGTTGTAAGCTTCTTATGTGCAGGACAGTGGATTACACTGCCAGGACCTTGCATTCAAAGGTCTTTTAAGTCGAAAGGTCCCTAAGGTGACTGCCTTTGCCACACATGCAAATGTTTGAGTGAAGTATCCTTATTCTAATAGTGTGTGATGCAATAATGTGTGTGTGTGTGTGATATGCATGTTCATAGACACATACAGTGCGAACTAGAGGCTATTATATTTTTCTGTTGCACAGCTAGAGACTAGAATAGAGATTTCTATTTGAGGAGTTAGTATCTATTATGAAATGAGGCAGAGTAATTAAATTATCTTAGTTTGCGGCTACACATATGCAAGTTATTTTATCTTCTAAAGCATAGGTGGATAATAAGTCCTCTCTGTGCTTCTCCTAACCATTTGTACCCCCTGCTTGAACCTTGAAAACTTACTCTGGACTCTCATAAAATATAAGATTATAACATGTTATAAGATTGGAGCCTTTGCTTTACTGGCTGTTCAGTAAATACATTGGTGTCTCTTGGATATGCCCTGAGGCGCTGAAACCTGAGGCCTGCCCACATCTTGAGTTCTACTTTCCTGCTTGCAAAGTGCCTCTGGCTAGTGGAGCTGTCGATTTCTTTCACCCCCTTCCCTTTCCTCCTAATAAAAAGATTTTTTTTGTTGCTTAAAAAAAAAAGGTTGAACAGCTGTAATGAAATCCAACAGTTTCTCCAGTTTCAAATCGTGTTAAAACTTGACATTTTTCATTGACAAAAGGTTTTAAATCTTGGATATTTGATTTAATGTGTGTGTCTATTTTAAGTATCACACACACACACACACACACACACACACACAGTATCCAAATTCAAGAGGCACAAATATGGATGCAAAGAGCAGGAGCTTCCAGATGTGCATATGTCCATAACTCCTGCTGTTAGAAGTTTGCTATGAGATACAAATTGACAGAGGACGAGATGGTTGGACAATGTTCTCGAAACCAACCTGAATTTGACGAAACTGCGGGAGGCAGTGGAAAACAGGAGTGCCTGGCGTGCTCTGGTCCATGGGGTCATGAAGAGTCGGACATGACTAAACAACAACAACAACAAATTGATTGGCCAACAAATATACCCCCTTTACTTTGTGATTCAGGAAGATTTCTACTGTTGCTACCAAGTAAGCCCAGAAGAGTAAAGTCATGAAAGGCAGATTTTAACAGGTCACCCCCTTTCTCCTTTGCACACAGAGTTAAAGGAAGAGATAGTCAGATGCCCACAGGGGTAGGAGAGTTGGTAGATGTATAGGTGAGTGATGAAGCAGGTGAAAAAATTTACTTCAAGAACTTACTGCAGTAGATTTACCTAGTGGCAAGAGGAAGAACACCCAGGGATTGTTGCTAATTTATATACATTGTAATAGTATGTGATGAGGAGTGAAGAAGAAACAGTAAAGAAGTTGGGAGGAGTCTATCAAATGGCAATTATGTTGTTGTTTTTAATGGCAAGGATAGCTTGGAGAAGACTGTTAGTTTCTGGGGCTTTGTTATTCTACTTCCGCATATAGGAAGTAGAATGATCGAAAGCACAAAGACTAGACAGGGCAACAAAAATATAACAGGCTTGTAGTAGGTGAATCTCTGAGAGTTTTAGAAGGTTCATAAGGTGATAAGAAGGAAGTTGTGAAACTAAAGGATGTAGTGCTTTTAAAATAAGGACTAGTGCTCTGAAAGTGTAGCAGGAAGCCAGTGCAGGGATTTCAATGTTATCATGATTATTTTTGAACACTTGAAGAGCTCTTGGATCAGGCCAGTGGTCCATCTAGTCCAGCATCCTGTGGCCAACCTCTGTGGGGTTGGAGCCTCTGCTACCATTTCTCTTCAGACAGCTGCAGGCCATGGTTGTTTGAGGGAAGAGACAAAATGTTGCTAAAAGTTCAGTCCCCACAGTCATTCCCTACAAGTGAGTGATATGCCTCAGTAGGGCTGCAGTTATCAAGGGAGGAGAGAGGTTTTGTGGATTTTCTAAAGAGAAGCCACAGATGCAGGAATGGTTAGTTAAGAAAATGGTTCAGTACATAGCTGTCAACCCTCCCTGCTGTTTCCCAATGCTATAATAAGGGAATTTCCCGCAAAAAAGGGAAAGGTTGACAGCTATGGTTCAGTATCACACGAAAGAACAAGGCATATTCTAGGGATGTAACACACAGAGATGAAATACCAAATCTTGGAGTTGTTGGAAAGAAAGAAACTGGTATGGCTTAGGTGGGAGGGAAGAAGAAGAAGAAGAGTTTGGATTTGATATCCCACTTTATCACTACCCAAAGGAGTCTCAAAGCGGCTAACATTCTCCTTACCCGTCCTCCCCCACAACAAACACTCTGTGAGGTGAGTGGGGCTGAGAGACTTCAAAGAAGTGTGACTAGCCCAAGGTCACACAGCAGCTGCATGTGGAGTAGCGGGGACGCAAATCCGGTTCACCAGATACATGAGGATTATAGTTTTGTATGGTTTTGCTGAATCGTAGCTACTTAGAATGTTATACAATACTGGCTAAAGAACAACCTACGTATCAAAGGCACCTCACTTTGAATCACTAACATGCTACCAACTCACTAGCTTGACTTAGGCCCCCTTCTGTTTACGTCTCAGCCTCAGTTTGCCATTGCAACATGGAGGTCGTAATCCTTATTTACTCTGCAAGAATTACAACGAGTTAATGTATAAGAAACGTGTTGGATGCTCTTTAGGCTCAGTACTGTTTCTATTACCCAGTAGCTATAGGTCTTAATAGAACTTACTTGTGAGCAGATACCAATGGGATTACACTGTAAAAGTACTATCGTGCCATTATTTTTGCTAACATTTGACTCATTATTTGAGCTTCATCTATATTTTGTGTTTTCTAATATCACAAATAGAAGCACAGTTGTACCTTGGTTCTCGAACCCCTTGGTTTTTGAACCGTTTCTGGAGTTGAATGGATTAAGTTCGAGAACCAAGGTACGACTGTACTATCTATCATCATGGGTTCCTCCCATGGCCCTATGTTTTGATATAAGTGACATGATGATTGAGACTGACTAGATGTGCTGTGGCTCTGCTTGTGTTGATGAGATGAGGTATCTATTTGGGATATGAGCAGCCTTTGAACAGTAATGCATTTATTGGCATTGTGCATTCTTTTTAGCGGTTCTGCTGAGAAGTATTTTGGCCACTGTTAATGCTCTTTAACTAAATGATCGACAATGTGCAAGTATCTACAAAATATACTATCTCACTTTGGAGTGCTGTTTATTTTTTTCCACATGTATGCTCTCTACTGGTTTGTTGCTGCTGACTGCATAGCTGACTGTGCTGCAAATATAGCCGAATCCTTCTTGTTTTAACCTTTATGTGGTGGAGTTATTTTAAGTAAAGCTGCTTTAAAAATAAACAGGTATATTACTATTTTATTTGTGTGTGCGTGTGCCTGTATGCACTTGTGCACTTGCATAACGACAAAATGTGAACAGAGGCCTGTCATATTTCCTATTCCTGAAAACCACTATCCTTTAAATAAAAATCAATATCAAAAGTAACCTTGTGGGTGACGCCTGTTATTTACAGCTGATCTATGCTTAGGAACAAGTGTATCCTTTTAGGTTATTTAAAGGTTTTAAAAGTCCACTAGCCCCTTATATTCCCTCTTTGCTGTAGCCTAAGGGCTGAGAGTGTTTGGCTCATATTTGAATATTGTGGGTTAGTGGAGTGGGTGGGAGTGGCTTAGTGGTTGAGATGCCTGTGGTGCTGTTTTGTCTACTGGGGGGAAATGTGGTCAGAGGTTCTCAGTCAGTATGCTGGGCATTCTTCAGCCTGGAAATGAGAAAGGAGGCATTCACATTGCTTCCTACCTCTCCTCGTCCCCCCCACACCCTGCAAGAATCCCTCTTATCCACTACCACAAATATTTGGCACAGAGAACAAATGTCAGCAGGAAGTGAAACACGAAGGAGGCCAAATTATGTCCTTTAACGCTCCACCTTCTGTGTTTTGCTTATTACATCTTCTTGGGAGAAGGCTTTAAGCCTGGAAAGTACCGCTCATTAATATTAAAATGTTCATGTTTACTGCTTATTTACTAGCCTCTTGTCTTGCATAATATTTTGATTTCGATAAAATGAAAACAAATCAATACAAGCCTCATTAATCATTAATATTTTACATGGTGAAGTTGCTTTGCCAGTTTAGATCACTGTATGCATTAAACTCATTCCTGCATGTTCCTTTCCCGGAAGTTCAAAAAGACTGTTATCGCTGGTGTGATTTTTTTGCACCAAACGCCAGTAATCTTTTTTATATTTTAAAAAAACTGTTCTTAAAAGTGGTCTAAAGTGCGCTACTGTTTTCGAAATCTCACCTTTTTAAGAAAACAGTTCTATCGGCTGAACTGGCGTTAGGGAATTAAACCGAAGTATCACAGTGGGTGGCGCTGTGGTCTAAACCGCTGAGCCTAGGGCTTGACGATCGGAAGGTCGGTGGTTCGAATCCCTGTGACGGGGTGAGCTCCCGTTGTTTGGTCCCTGCTCCTGCCAACCTAGCAGTTCGAAAGCACATCAAAGTGCAAGTAGATAAATAGGTACCGCTCCGGTGGGAAGGTAAACGGCGTTTCCGTGTGCTGCTCTGGTTCGCCAGAAGCAGCTTTGTCATGCTGGCCACATGACCCGGAAGCTGTACGCCGGCTCCCTCGGCCAGTAAAGCGAGATGAGCGCCACATCCCCATAGTCGTCTATGACTAGACCTAATGGTCAGGGGTACCTTTACCTTTATCTCAGCCAAACCAAGCCCAAGATCTGCTACATCCTACATCACTCGGCCTGGAAGATGTGGAAGATTACATCCAATAATTTCAGAGCATTTGCTTAACTTAGTTGGAGTCAACCCTCTGTCAAAAACAAGCAGTGGGCCAATACAAAAATTCACTTAGGTAGAGGAAGAAAAGCGGTAGAAATTCACTTAGGTAGAGGAAGAAAAGCAACAACCCTAACCGTTTCCTATACAAAATGAGGTTCCTCCTTTCCTGCCTACTGCTCAAACTATATTAAAAAGTGTGTCGATTGAAATGCTGCGCTTTTGAGGGGATAGCCCAAGGAATGGGCCTATATTTCTCCAGCAAACCCAAAGGGTTTGGTTTCCCAAACATCGTTTGCACAATTCTTTTAATCCCCCCTCCCCCCCTTTGGTTCACTTTGAGTGGTTTGTTCCTTCACATCTGAACATTTTGTGAAATAATTTGGCCTGGTGTTGGCTGGTAGGGAGGCTGTGGGCCTGCGCTGAGTGACTTGGATTAGACATTTGTAGTGTCCTATCAAATCACAAGTGTGTGGAGATAGTTAACCATTGTGCGAGGATTTCGGCCTTGCATCTTTTACTTTTCTAATGGACAATTGAGACATTCAAGCTTATGGGTTGAAAGGGAAATGGGTGCAAGTGGTTTTGCTGGCCTCCCAGGCTAATGCTGTAGAAGAAGCAAATAGAGAAAAGGATTATTGATAGGGGAAACAACTGGTCTTGAATCCTGGGAGGGAATGTTTATTTCTCTGCTCTCTAGGAGGGATTTGGAAAGAGCTGTAATCCTGGGTTAGGAGTAATTTGTTACAGCAAGATGATACTTGAGTGGCAGGAGGTTTCTGGCTGAGGCAGCAAGATTTTTTTTTTTTTTATTGTTCAGGGGAGTAGCTGGTCTCTTCCGAAGGTCAGCCTGACATAAATCCCCCACCCTGAAAATTTTGTTTCACAACTGACAAAATTAACCAAGAGGACAGTTGACCCTTTTGCATCATTCTAGGGCATCTGTGCACACACATCTTCCTTCTTCCCTCACTCCTCCCCCCCCAAAAAAGGTTTCAACAAAAAGAATGTGCAGAAGAATGAGAGCACAGTGAAAAGTTTAAGTTTTCTGCTGGGACTTTAAAAGCATTCCCACCTTCTCCTGTGAGACCAGAATGTTTCTGTTTTTAATATTAGCTCAGCAACTTCCAATCTTTTTTCTGTTTTACTGAGATGATATTTTCTGTATTAAAGCATCCTGCTTTTCTATTTCCCCACTGACCCTAGGGAAGAGAGAATTTTGCAAGTCTCTGGGTTGTTGGTTTGGGGGGGGGGGGTTGGAGAGAGAGAGAGAGTGTGTCAGTAATCTTTGGAGCCAAATGTTTTGAAGTAGCCCCTTGTTACAGTGAAGGTCCACTCACAGGAAAAGCCACAAAGGAAGTGACAGAAAATTCAGTTTGAAATTTTATGGGTTTACTTAAGAGCATATTTAGCAATTCATTCCTTTTTTGTCATGTTCAACTTTAGGAGAAAACTGGATTACTCATGTTTAAAACGATCCCTGTAGTCATCATAGTAGTATGCTAGAGGTAGTGGTACTTGGAAGTTAAGAAAAGAAAATGAATTAAATGTAAAAGTACATCTGTATCATTAAGTAGAATAGTGTTAGTGATAGCAAAATTGATACTGTATGGGGAAAATCATAGTCCAAGGAATTGTAATTAAAAACATTGAGGCTGATGCTGGAGTGGGCATTTTCAAGGGGGACTAAGCAAATGAGAGGAGTTGCTTTAAGTCTTTTAAAGCACCTGAAGATGTTCCCCAAAACCAGTTTTACTCCAGCTGGGCTTCAAAATCAAAGGCAAATCTGGGGAAGTGCACCTGGTGAGCTTGCACCTGGTGCAGAGCTTCTGGGGTGCTGCAAGGGGCACCACAACTATGACATCCAGTGGAAGGCAAGAGGCAGGGCACACATGCCAGATTTTAGCATTGCACAGGATGCCACTGAAATTTGAGATGCCCACGTTCACCAGTAGCGGGATTAATGCAAGGAGAAACAGGGGATATGGGAAAGTTAATAAACGATCTTTCTGTCCACCAATTCTCCACCACAGTCACTACTCCACCACCATCATATTCATGTTATCTCCATAAAAGTGAGTTGGAACATGTGTTTGTCAAGTTAACAGCATTATTAACTTGTTAGCGTCCATATTTGTGGTTTACACAGGGAGGGAGGAGCAGAACTGTACCCTCCAGCCCCTTCCTGGCATTTTCATGGGTGCTGCAGACCATCAGAAAGGAAATTTCATGCATGTACACCCATAAGCTTACCCCTGTAGTCAGGAACCTTCCATGTTCTGGATTCCTGATCAGCTAGAGGGCATGTGTGCATATAACTTTTATGTATGTAGGCTTTGTTTCCCAGTGCTTTAGTAAGCACTTGGAGATTGTGAGGTCAGTAGACATGCTGATATAAGGGGAAGATGTGCACCCAGTGATGAATACCACACACATGCAGAGATATCAATGAATAATCCTAATGTGTAGGTCTTCCTTGAGAGTGGCACCACATAGTCATTTCATATTTAACAGTGGCTTAGAAAATATGGCTTCTTTGGGACCACTCTCTTAAGCACCTACATATTGGGTTATTTGCTGACTGTGGAATGAAATCTGAGTGTTGAGCTCTCTCAGAAATTGTTATTTTGTTGTTGTTGTTGTTGTTGTTGTTGTTGTCGTTGTTGTTGTTGTCGTCAGGCAGGCCACCTTGAATAAAATATTGGGGGCACAGGTAAGCCCCACCTTCCATAATTAACCACAAAACATGGCGCGTGAACACCATTTGAATGGCAATGTCTGTCTACTGGCTGGGGAGTCCCCTCAATTATTTTATTGGGGTCGGGGGCCAAGGGACCTCAGTCACAAGGTGTTTTAGTGCTACAGACACATTACTATTTGAAGCTGGATCTCATTCGGTTGGACCCAAAGCTGTTTTCTTGCCCTTTCCCTCCTGATAATAGTTCCCTGAACTCCTGAAAAGGTGTTCTGGAGGGCCAGGAAGCCTTTGGAGTGAAGTAGGAGGCTACTATTGAAATGGGAAGTAGCAGAAATAGGTCAGGGGCAGATGAAGTAGGCCGTGAAGCTGGAACAGTCAGGATACAATGGCATGGTGCCCCTTCCCACACAGCAGAGCCCAACCTACTGCTTTGTTTTCTGGGGAACTAGGTTCAATGAAGCAGATTTTGAGATGACGATAATACAAGTAAGCAGAAGTCTAAAGGTGGCTCTGATTGAAGCCTCCTCCATGGCAGTGAAGACACGGTACTACATTGCACCAGCAGAGTTTTTCCAGCTGGTACTGGACTTCCACTCTCAGAGGGCAGCTGTAGCATGTTTGCTAAGCCGTTTGGGGAGAAAGTTGTTTTTAATCCACCTTGACTTTAGCTGTGCTAGTTCAGCATTTTAGTCAGTGGTTGGGCCCAGATCGCTGTCTAATATTGGGGCTATGAAATGAATTTACGTTATTTCAGCCTGAAGACCTGGACCTGGTGGTGGTTATTCAACCCTGGCCATTTTTTGCTTATTTTATCTAGCAGAAGTGATTAATCTTACAAGAGGGGTGGGCCCATCTGTCTTGAAAGAAGTTGTTGTGAGGCCACTATTAAATAAGCCCTCTTTGGTCCAAGGACTGCAGTACTATAGAGTTGGAATGGATCACAAAAGTCATCTACTCCAACCCCATGCAATGCACGACATTTTTTTTGCCCAGTGTGGGTCTCGAACTCATAACTGTGTTTCTACTGGATGATTGCAAGTAATACTTCTTTAGGTAAGGTGCTTGTTTGTGTGAATGGTTGCTGTGTGGCTCCTAGTGCTCTTGAATGAAACTGATTGCCTGGATCTGTTTTAGTCTAGTTTGGGCATGGTTTGGCACGGAAATTGCCTTGGTTGTCCAAATGGATGACTTGGTCTGGATAATGTGCCAGGGGATTCTGAGCCTGCTATTTCTTCTGCATCTTTCAGCAACTTTTGATAAATACCATTGACTGTAATATCCTTGTGGGTAGGTTATTGGGAATTGGGGGTGTTCGCTTTCTGACTGAATGATTGATTCTGAAAGATGTTATTCATGAAAGCTGTCTCTTAGCAGATGATCAGCTGCTTGCTTTGTCAGGTGTAACTTCAAATCATTCTTCAAGGGCAGCACCATGTATAAAGAACTACAGTAGCTGAGTTTACCAGAAGTGTTAATGATGGTTGATAGAGTGACATAGTGCAGAAAAAGTCACAACAAGTGAACCTGTTAAACACAATAAAAGACACTCTTCATGGAATAGTTATAGTATTGGAGCAGGAAGAAGTGGGCTGTTCAATCTGGCGTCTAAATTGTTGCTTCAGAATGCACTATCTGCTACAGTATGATATTTTTTGGTTCCTCTTCCAGTTATGAATCTTTCTGTTGACCACATTTTTTGTGAATGAAGCTGACATTCTAAACTTAAAAAAATAAATGCATTGCATTCACTTGGAAAATTTGGGTTGTATTTAAGGATTATGACAGAAAAACATGTCTAGATCTGTTGGTAAATGGATTGGTAATCTACCAGTGGGTTACAGTAGCTTTCCAAGTGGATGATTTAGCTGTACATTCAGTACACATTGTGGAGAATGTAGTGCAAATCGTGAAAGACGATTGATTTCTGGGTTAGGTGGTGAGATAGATTAGTGGCAATGAACAAATTCTGTGTTGGTGGATCTCTATAATATAGTGTTGGGAGCCTTTTAATAAGCATAGCAACTGCTCTATATTTCCGTTGTCATCTCTGTTCCATAGGATTAATATGGTGATGACTGCAGATTATTGGGTGGATAAACATTTCATTAATCTGTGTTCAGTGAGTTTGTGTTTTTCCCTGGTAATGTCTTGTTCCCCCAAGACTGGGCCTAGCTATGGGAAACCTTTCCAATGGCAAATATTATCTTCTAGAACTCCCGGTAGATTCTTCTACCTATTGAACTAAGTGAGTTCTTAGTATATTATGTCAAGAAAATACCTCTTAACATCAAAAAGAAAAGGAGTAAGGACATAAGGATAAATATCTTAGGTCTTCATTTTTCTAATACTGTATTATAATTTTCCTGACAGTCATGAGGTAGAGAATATTGGCAGGATTTTGAGTTTGCAACTTGGTTTTTTTGTATTTATTAAATTTTATTTTCTTCTTTCCACAATAAGTAATAGTTCCACAAATAACATCAAAACAAGCCCCCCTTCCCCCATATATACATTTATCCTTTCAACACTATCTCTTGTGAGATTCTTAAAATTTTGCGACTTTCCTCCGTTCCCACTTCTGGTTCCTTATATATACCAAATTCTTCTGCATTTCCATATCTATGCTTAACCCATTATTACATCCTTAATTATCCAAAATTCTGGTAATTGCAAGCGTTTACAAAACGCTTGAGTTTGCAACTTCGTGTTTGCCCCCTTTTCTCCCCAAGTCTGTTGTTCCTAGTCTCCCTGAACAGGATTTTGCTCCACTTAGCTGCATTGCCATTACCAGATATTTTTTCTAGAAGTGCTTTAGCTTTCTGCCTTGGGCTGTGCCTCATTTCAAATGTCAGTTTAGCAATAAGATGGTTGATAACATCTGCTTTCTTGCAGGACCCAAGATACATTTCCTCCTCCCTCTCCACTTTTTAAAAAGCCCTATCCTTTGCCATTTGAGGTGTTTGCTTTCCCCCTTGTGATGACAATTTAACAGCCTTTCAAGAGTGTGTTGTGTTTCTCCTCACCCACCCCCTGTGCACGGATTCTAGCCAGCCACACATTATAATATTTTGCATAGATGGCAGGAGCTTTAAAAGATTTGGAGTTCTCTCTTCCTCTCTCTCAAAAACAGAAGAAGCAATAATGATCTATTACTAGATCACCGTTTTAAATCAATATTGAACTTTGGCCAGTATAGCTATATTAATATTTCAGCTTTAAAATGGGACATCAAATCCTATATACATTTCCCCCGTTTTTAATATTACACCAGTTTGTTGGAACATAATATTTCCTGTCAAATAGAAGTAAGGCTGGAAAAGACAAGAAATTACAGATTTTTTATAGAACAGAATATTTGGATTCTCTCTTTATTGTATGATATAGACACAAAGTTGGGATCCTGTGAAGGAAATATCTCACCCCCTCCTCCTTCACCTTCTCCTTTTGCAGACACTTGCAAGTTGGAGGGACTCCTGGCTCACATTTGTATTTGAGTCTGAAAGAATAGCATTTCCTGCTGTTTCATGTAGGAGGAAGGAAAGGATTTACCACTCTCCAGTAATGGGACAAAAAAAAAAATCTTTAAAAAACAAACAAAACGCTATGAGAGAGAGAGAGAGAGAGACCCCTCTGATTAGTTGCATAATTCTGCAATAGTAAACCCGAGAAGGCAATTACGCATTCTCCTTCTAATATATGCTGTGTAAGTGCTGTGATGTAACCCTTCCTCTGCCAAAAGAACCACCCCTTCTTTAGTTTCCAAACTAATACCTTAAAGCATTGTGTGTGGATGGTGGGGCAATTACTTGGCAGTTCATTCCATTGTGCAAGAGTTGCTGTGGGCTGGATGGCTGCTGCATAATTCCCCAGCAGTGCTTTCTCTTTCTCACTCTCTCACCATCTGGATTGAGTTAGCTCACTCGGCAGTAGGAC